>NC_040910.2:45206001-45509021 GCF_004126475.2 Phyllostomus discolor | reverse complement strand
CTTCTCAACTTGATCTACAGAGCCAATGTAATCGCAGCAAGTTATTTTGTGGACATTGACAAACTGATTCTTAAGTTTTACGGAGAAGCAAAATCCCAGAATTGCCAACACAGTATTGAAGGAGAAAAACAAAGTTGGAAGACTGGCACTATGGACTTCAAGACTTACTACAAAGCTACAATAACCAAGACAGTGTGATATTGGGTGAAATAATAGACAAATAGGTCAATGGAACAACATAGAGAGCCCAGAAATAGACCCACATAAGTATAATCAACTCATCTTTGACAAAGGAAATATAATAGAGCCAAGATAGTCTTTTCAACAAATGGTGCTACAACAACTGGTCATATATACGAAAAAAAAAAAAGAATTTAGACACGAATTTCATACCTTTCACAAAAGTTAACTTGAACTGGATCACAGACTAAATATAAAATGCAAAAGCATGAAACGGCTAAAAGATAACATAGGAGAAGATCTAGATGAATTTGGATTTGGCAATGACTTTTTAAATATAATACAAAAGGCCCAATCTGGCCCCAGCTGGTGTGGCTCAGTGGTTTGAGCACTGGTCTTATGAACCAAGGGTCACGGTTTCGATTCCCAGTCTAGGGCGCATACCTGGGTTGTGGGCCAGGTCCCCAGTAGGGGGTGCGCAGGAGGCAACCACACATTGATGTTTCTCTCCCTCTTTCCTTCCCTTCCCCTCTCTCTAAAAAAAAAAAAAAAGAATATAAGTCTGATTCTAAAACGGGCCAAAGACATTAACAGACACCTTGTCATAGGAGGTATACACATGGCAAACAAGCATATGTAAAGATTCTCCATTTGATATGTCACCAGGGAAATGCAAATTAAAATGAGATACTACTACACACCTCTTAGAATGGCCAAAATCCAGAACACTGACAACACCAAGTGCTGGTGAGGATGTGGAGCAACAGGAACTCATTCACTGCTCGTGGGGATGCAAAATGGTACCGCCACTATGAAAACTGCCTAGCGCTTTCTTACAGAACTAAACTTACTCTCCATAAGATCCAGCAACGACACTACTCGGTATTTATCTAAAGGAGTTGAAAACTTATGTTCATACAAAAACCTGCACATAGCTGTTTATGGCAGCTTAATTCATAACTGCTACAATTTGGAAGTAATCAAGATGTTCTCCAGTAGGTGAATGGATAAAGTATGGTACATTCAGACAAGGGAATATTATTTAGCATTAAAAAGAAATGAGCTATCAAGCCATGAAAAGACATGAGGAAACTTAAATATCTATAACTAAGTGAAAGGAGCCTATATGAAAAGGCTACCTACTGTATGATTCCAATTATGTGGCACTCTGGAAAAGGCAGAACTATGGGCACTGTAAAAAGATCAGTGGTTGCCAGGGTCGGGGGAGAGAAGTGATTTTCTATCGGGGGATAGACTAGTGATTTTAGGGCAGCAAAAATACTCTGTATGAGACAGCAGTGATGGATATATGTCATTATAGGTTTATCCAAACTCATGGGATGTACAACACCAACAGTGAGACCTAATGGAAACTACAAACTTTGGGCGATAATGATGTACCTGTACACCTTCATCAGCTGCGACAAATGCTCCACTCAGGTGAGGGAAGTTGATGATGGGGGAGGCTGTGCGCGTGCCTGAGGGCAGAGGGGTCCACAGGAAATTCCTGGGCCTTCAGCTCAATTTTGCCATAGACCTAAGACTGCTCTAAAAATTTCAGTCTATTTTTTAAAAGTCACCATAGTGAACCTTCCAGACCTGGAGTCCAAGTCTGTGAATATCATTCACCGAGACTGATTCAATATTGGCTTATTTTTAAGTTTTAGTAAACTTTTAGTATGGAATAACTTTAGATTAACAGAAAGCATGAAAAGATAGTCCAGGAGAGTTATCACATGCCCCTCACCCAGCTTCCCCTCATGTTAACATCTTATGTAACCCGGGTACAATTTGTTAGAACTAAGAAACCAGCCTTTGCACAATGCCATTCACTAGACCCTACACTTGATTCAGATTTCACAAGTTTGCCCCTCACACCGTTTTCTGTTTCAGGATCCCATCCACGATACCACATCCCACTGGGCCTTGTCTCCTGAGCGTCCTCCAGCCTGTGACAACTTCTTTCCTTGTTCCTCACAACCTGATAATTTTCAGGAGTACTGGTCAAATATTGTGTAGAATGTCCCTCAATTTGGGTTTGTCATTTTCTCATGATTAGATGGGAATAGTAGACTTGGGGGAAGAAGAGCCCAGAGGGAAAATGCCCTATTGGTTGCATTGTATCAGGGATCGGTGACGTCTCCATGACTTATTACCATGATGTTGACCTTGATCGCATGGTTAAGGTGGTGCCTCCCAGGTGTCTCCATGGTCGAGCTACTCTTTTTCTCCTTCCTTACTTTGGAAGTGAGTCAATAAGCTCAGACCACAGCTCAGTGGGAGAGAGGAGAAGATTAAGCTCCATCTTCTGGAGGAAAGGTTATCTTCTAGAATTCTTTTGTAAGAATGATTTGTCTCTTCTTCCTCATTCAGTCAACCTTTTATTGATTTCAATATATAGTCATATACTTATTGTATTTTTTGTATTAGCAGTTGTGGCCATTGGAGCACCTTCAGATTGGCTCCCGAGTCCCTCTGATCGGCCCCCATGTATATTTTTAAGCTTTCTTACTGTCTGGTACTGCAGCAGGCTCCAGGATCATCCCAAACACCCTGCCCTAGAACTCACCATTTGTCCAAGGAGCCCTGGTTCCTTTCATCAGAGAATGGATCTCAGGACTGGGTGCCATATTGCATTTTTAGTTTTTATTTTGGTGAAGTTATAGATACATACAATTTGGCAATCAGCATAAAAAAAAAAACCAGGAAAGTACTATGGGGAATCCTGAAAGTCACGGGTGAAAGTTGGAGGAGTAGCAGATTTACATAGTATCCAAGTCACTCCCCATAGAAGGTAGTTCATTCAAATGCTAAATATAGTCGCCTTATGATAGTGGAGTGCCCCGGCCAACGAGCAGGTGATCAAAGCTAGCCACACCCACAATGGGGCAAATTGACATCACATGACTCTTGGCATGATGTACCAAGAAGGATGCAATGTGGCTTCTGAGGACCTCCTGCCAATAAGGCATTATTTGAATAGTTGAATCATATCATGTCTAAATTGAAGAACATTCTACTCAATAACTTGCCTATGTTCTTTGAAAGTGTTCCTGTCAGGAAGCTCAAATAAAGACTGAGAAACTTTAATCTCCAGATTGAAGGAGACCTGACGACCAAATCCAAGAAGTGAGCCAGGACCTTCTTTTGTGATGATAAAGGACGTGACTGGGACAATTGGCGACATATGAATGAGGTCTGTGGGTTAGTTAATGAGAGAGGATCAATGCTGATTTTCTGATTTTGATCCTTGTGCTATTATACAAAAGAATGCCCTTCAGAACACACTGGAGTAAGTAGGGCTAAAGGGCTATCATATTTAAAATCACTCTCACTGGGCCCTGGCTGGCATAGCTCAGTGGACTGGGCACGAACCAAAGCACTGAAGGTTCGATTCCCAGTCAGGGCACATGCCTGGGTTGCAGGCCACGGCCCCCAGAAACCACACATTGATGTTTCTCTCTCTCTTTCTCCCTCCCTTCCCTCTCTAAAAATAAATAAATAAAATCTTTAAAAAATAAAATCACTCTCAATGGCACAAGAGGAGAGAAAGAATAAAGTGGGACTGGTAAAGTGTCAATATTTGGGCTCCCTGGATAAAAAATACACAGGTTTTTTGTGCTGTTCTTACAGTTCGTAGGTTAGTCTGAAATGCTGTCAAAGTGCAAAGTTAAAATAAACAAATAGCTACAAAAGTTACACAGGCACCAGTTTCATTCATTCCTTCATTCATTTCACTGAGCACTTGCTGCGTGCCAGGTGGTTTTCCCAGCACATAGCAAGACGGATGAAAATCCCTGTGGTGGGAGCCGAATGGAGACAGCATAAACGGAATGAAGAAGGAAATACATAGAACATCAGAGGGTGCTAAGCACTAAGGAGAAGAACAAAGCAGGAAGGGGTAGGAAGAGCGCAGCCGCTGGCAATTAGAGTTGGGTAGGTCCATGCGGTGTGTTCTGCGGAGCAGCACAAGGTCCATGGACCGTGGCGAACAGGGTCCATTCGCCTTCAGTAAAAGCTCGGCAACCCAGTATCACCCAGACTCTGCTCTCCAGCCCTGGCTGGGCGGCTCACTTGGTTGGAGCATCATCCATGCACCAAAACGTCAGGGGTCCAGTCTCGGGTTGGGACACATACTTAGATCGTGGGTTTGGTCCCCAGTTGAGGTATGTATGGGAGGAGTGGATCTGTATTTCTCTCTCACATTGATCTCTCTCTCTCAAATCAATAAACATTTTTTAAAATTCTGATGTATAAATGCAGGAGACAGCTGCTGACAAGGCCTCAGATGACTCTTGACTGCTGGTGTTCATACCCTTGTGTCATCCTTTTCCCCTGAAAGCGGATGGGATCTGGTGACTCACTTCTAATGAATAAAATGTGCAAGAGTGACAGGATGGTACTTTTGAGATAAGCTTACCAAAACCCAGGGTTTCCGTCTTGCATGCCTCCTCCAACTCTCTCTGCCTGCTCACACTGAGGGAAGCCAGGCTCCACCTTGTGAGCTGCCCTGTGGAGGCTCTCACATGGCAGGGAACCAAGAGCAGCTTCCAGGAAACATTGTGAGGAACTGAGGCCCTCAGCCCTGCAGCCCACGAGGAAAGGAATTCTGCCAACAGCCACCCGTTTAAGCTTACAAGGAACCCTCGATGGCTCAGCCTTGGGGGAGACTGAGGGCCCCACTGACCCTTGATTGCTGCCTTGGAGAGACCCTGAGGCAGGACCCGGATGAGCTGCTCTGAGACTCCTGCCCCACAGAAGCTGCGAGATCATAAGTAAATGCTGTGTAAAGCTGCTGGGTTTGGGTAATTTGTTCTGTAGCAACACAGAACTGTTACATCAAGGCTCCATATTTCTTCTCCAAAAATAAAACAACCAATGTTTTTCTTTTCTGAATCCCCCCAAAAGACTTATTCTCTGAGATCAGCATCAGAGCTGTTTACCAAATACTCCCCGTTCTCCAAATTCAGGCACATGGTGAGGTGGCGTTTCCTGGCCGCCCTGTGCCTGCTGAGGCGTGTGAACCGCTCTGGCCAGTGAGCTCTCACCAAGGACAAGGTGTCAGGGCATTCAGTTGTCAGTGCGACTCTCTCTAGAGCTCCTGTGTCCCGGTCAGTAGCCACTAGCCACCTGTGACCAGCACAATCAAACAAAAATTGAAAATTCTGTTCCTCCGTTACACAAGCCACATTTCCTAGCGCTCAGAAGCTACATGTGGTAGTGGCCACCTTACGGGACAGCACAGAGAGAGAACGTTTCTGTCATCCGGGAGGTGCTCCCGGGCAGCGAGCCTCCGGAGAACTCGTCTCCTAGCCGGGAGCCAGCACAGCTCCAGACAGTGACTGACCCCCAAGGCTGGTCCCCCAGTGAGCAGAGCCCCAGTGTGACCCGTGAGGACATCGCGGATGAGCGAGAAATCAGCACTTGTCATTTGAAAGCCACAGGGATGTGGGGGTTTCTTATTACTGCAGCACCCTGTTCATTCATAGATTTCAGCTCATCACTCTCTTGGCATCTGCCTTAAAATGACTATAACTATAATTCTGATGCCAGTTTCTTAACCCAGTTACCCAATGAATGAACCAACAATTGAGCAACAAACAGAGACCCTGTCCTATTAGAATAGTTATGATATGGGGGGGTTGGGGAATTTAATGAATGTTCCACTGAACATGTACATTAGTATGACACTCAGATTGTATCATAAAGTGCTGCACTGTGGACCACATTACAAAGAGGCTGGAAGAGGGAGATCAGTGAGGTTAGCATGGTCAGGGAAGGCTTCCTGGGGAGGTATCATGTGAGAGTAATGCTTCTTAAACCCTCGATAAAACTTAAAAGACAAAAGTCAAAATAATATGGTAGTTTCTCAAAATACAACTTAATTAGGCATTTTATTATTTTATTATCATAGTATTAATATTGTTATTTTTAGTCAGTTGTTCTAAGAGCCTTACAGATACTAACTTATTTAACCTTCACCACAGTCCGATGAGATAGTTACTACTATTACCTGCATTTTACAAATGAGGCATAAGGAGCCTAAGTAACTTGTCTATATTCACGCAATCAGTGAGCAGGGTGGGCTGCACACCCAGGCAGCCTAGCCCCTAACCTCACTGCTCTATCTTCGGGAAGAAGGGAACAAAGTTTGGGTAGACAGAGCGGGAATTCCTTATGGACATGATTGGAAGCCGGATTACAAATTCCCCTGTTGGCTGTATGGCTCTAGAGTGAGGAGGGAAGTTGTAGCAGGGACATATTTTACATATTTGGGGGCTGTCCTGGTTGAATGGTGGCTCCCAAAAGGTATGTCCATGTCCTAATTCCCAGGATATATGACTCTGGTCTTATTTGGAAAAAGTATCTTTTTTTTTTGCAGGTGCGATTAAGTTAAGAATCTGGAGATCACCCAGGATCATCCGGGTGGGCCCTAAATCCAACGACCAGTGTTCTTAGGAGAGACAGAGAAGAAAAGACAGACACAGACAAGTGACGTGAAGCAAAGTCTGAGATTGAAGTGATGTGTACGTAAGCCAACGAGCATCAAAGATTGTTGGCAACACCTGGAGCTAAGACAGAGGCAGGGAAGGAATTTACCTTGCAGGGGTGTCCAACCTGCGGCCCGCGGGCCACATGTAGGCCAACATGGCTGTGAATGCGGCCCAACACAAAATTGTAAATTTACTTAAAACATTGTGAGATGTTTTTGTGATTACACATTGTGACATATTTAATGTGTGGCCCAAGACAGTTCTTCTTCCAGTGTGGCCCAGAGATGCCAAAGGTTGGACACCCCGGCGAGGATCGAGAGGGAGCATGGCCCTGCTGACACTTGATTTTGGACTTCTAACCTCGACAACAATGAGAATAAATTTCTGTTGTTTTAAGTTACCTAGTTTGCAGCAATTTTCCTTACAACTTTCCCCAGGAGACAAGTACAGGGGCTTTCAGAGCACACACAGTAATGAACACCTTCAAAATGGATGAAATCATCCTGAACAATGGCCCCAGAGAGGGCTGAGGTCTTAGGACGGACCCCTGAGAGGTGCGGGCATTTAAGGGCAGAGCAGAGAAAGAGAGAAGCCCTTGGCAGAGACTGAGAAGGCACCCTCTGGAGGTGGGAGGAAAGCCTGGTGGGTGGAGCCACAGACAGTCCTGGGGGTGGAGCAAGCCAGTATTAAACACCAGCAGACACAAAGCAAGACAAGGACTGAGAAATACCGACCACGCTCCTGCCACAAATATAATGATAATACTACAGTCACGGTTTTTTAATAAAATGAGTGCTTAGCTTTTTTTTCTGTTGTAAAACATATATATAACATAACAGTGACCATTTTAACTATTTTAATTGTCCAGTTCTGTGGCATTAGTGCATTCGTATTGTTATGCAGCCATCCCCACCATCCATCTCCAGAACTCTTTTCACTTTACAAAACTGAATCTCTACCCCCATTAGACACTAACTCCCCATTCCTCCCCCGGCCCCTGGCACCGACCGTTCTGTTTTCTGCCTATGAATCTGCCTCCGCTTAGGGACCCTGTGTATGTGGAATCACACAGTATCTGTCCTCTTGTAATTGCCTTATTTCACTCAGCATACTGTCTTCAGGGTTCATCCACATTGCAGCATGTGTTGGACTTTCCTTCCTTTTCAGGCTGAATAACATTCCATCATGTCGATGGGCCATGCTCGCTCACTCATCCACCCATCCACCCATCCACGGACACTGGGTTGTTCCCCACCTTTGGGCCGTTAGGAGCAATGTTGCTATGAACATGTTGTACACACATCTCTTTAAGTCCCTGCTTTCAATTCTTTGGAATGCACATCGAGAACTGGGATTGCTAAGTCCTATGATTAGTTTATGTTTCATTTTTTGAGGACTCGCTAGGCCATTTTCCCCAGCAGCTACAGAGTCCTTAGCTTTTAGAAGTACATATTAAAATATTTACAGATGAAACCATATGATATCTGAGATTTGCTTTAACATAACCCAAGGTTCTATTAAAACAAGTTAATGGTTTACTTTAATTTGCAAAGTGCAGTTCTGTTAAAGGTTGGAATGCAGCAACACCAGAAGAGGCAGGCGTTGCTCAGCGCTGCAGCTGAATGATGGGGGCACAGACGGCCACTATTCTATTTCCTCCACTTCTGTGTGCATTTGAACTTGTCCAAAAGAAAAAAAATTCTTTTCATAGAACGTACTTAAAATATTTTGACTCACACTGCCACAAGAACCTCACAATTAATTATGAAAACAAAAGTACTCAGGCTTACTATATTCTCAGGCAATTAAAAATTATGCTCATCATCTAACCCCTCTGTTAAGTCAGGAGTTTGATTAAACGCTTCCTTATACAGTTGTGTGGATCCTGAAAAGTTAGCAAGGGAAATTCAATCAAATGAACTACATCTGCTTATAGAAACTCCCGTCTTGGTTTTTCTTGGGTGAAAACTAAGCTAGGATGTCATAATTTGCAAAACAAGTTTTACCATATTTTAAGATAAAGTCACAGATGACAGAATCGAGTGTGTCATTTCACCTAGAATGCTTGAGAAAAATGATCAGCTTCATTTGTTCATTTACTCATTTATTTTATTAGGCAGCTGTTACGTATCAGGCCTTACGTCGGGCACTGGGGATTAATACAGCCATGAATAGAACAAATAAGAAACTCATGCTTGGGGCAGAGAATCCAGAAAAAAATGAGTCAACTTGGTTAGATGTATCATATGTAGGGTAGAGGTTGTTTTTATAAGAAAAACAGAGCAGGTAGGGGGTCAGATAGCAGGGGAAGGGGAGTTATTTAGGAAAGACCTCTCTAAGAAGGAGACTTTGAAGCAGAGACCTGAGAAATAAAAGGAACAGAGATGCGGGTATCAGGAAGAGGAGTGTCACAGGTGGAGGACATGTGGCTGGCAGCCCTTCGTGGATAGTACCTGGCGTGTCTGAAGCACAGGGAGGAGGCTCCCGTGGCTAAAGTGGAGACAGTTAGAGGAGATGAGGGAAGGGAGGTGATGGGGACGACAGGGCTGTTGTCCCATTTGGCTCTTCATTGTTTTTAAATGTAGGCTTTATTATCATTCAGACACTATGAGGCCAGCAGATGAGGAGAAAATCACCACTGAAAAGAGAGCTTGTTCTAAAACTGATGGATGCCAGAGGGGAGGGAGACTGCGGGGAGACAGTGAGAGGGGTGAAGGGATTAAGAAATAGAAATTGTTAGTCACAAAATAGTCATGGGGATGTAAGGAACAGTCTAGCAAATATAGTCAATAATGTAGTAACTATGGACAGGGCCAGGTGAGTACTTGAAACATTGAGGGGACCACTCTGTAAGGTATGTGACTGTCTAACCACTATGCTGTACACCTGAAACCAATACAAAGTAATGTTGAATGTCAGCTGTAATCGAAAAATATAATTTTAAAAAGAAAAGAAAAGATATCTTGTTCTACTCCCAGATCCCAAGAGGAGGGGACCCGCCGTGCCACTCGGGGCCACATGGGGAAACGCCAGGGTTGGTCAGGAAGCAGAGGGAGCAAGGGGGACACACGGGCAGGAAGGAGCGGACAAGGCAGGTATGCAGGCTCAGGATGGGCTGGTTTTAATCATTTCAGCAGCTCTGGGCACAGGGGCTGGCCCTGGTTGTCGGGCCCCTGGCTCAGGGGTGACGGGGGCACAAGGACAGTGGCCCTGAGAGTGACAGCCCGATGGAGGAGGTCTCTGGGGGTGCGGGCCCTGGGTTGGTTGGCTGGTATTTGAAATGCGTGCTCACAGGCGAACCCTTTACTGTCTCAAGAGACTGGCTAATGCTGTTAGGGGTCGTCCCTCCAGATTCAGCCAGGCTTCAAAGCATCCAAAACACACGGTGAATATCTTTATCTTATGAAACTGGCCTGAATGACTTTTCCTCTTGGAATGGAAAATCGTATCATGGCTTTTAAAATGTTTGGAATTCCGGGACCTCAAGGCCCTGCCTGTGCTACTCATGGCTCCAGCCTCAGCAACGAGGAAGTCGAGACAGAGACCCAGTGCCTCGGAACGCGACGAGGGCACCTTGCAGGGCACTGCAGACAGAACACGGATGAGCTCTGTGAGAGGAAAACAGGATGCGTGAACATACCGAAACGTCCGCTCATATTTTTAAGAAGAAACAAAAGATAAACTGGACACCAGTACAGGTGAGCCCCAGTAGGGAGAGCGAGGGAATGGGGCTGGGGACAGGGATGGGGGCAGTCCAATCCTGCACCTGGTTAGAATCAGAGCAGCCTTCCTTCCCTGGAGAACAGGGACTGACTCCTCTTATTTTCTTCTGCTTTGCTCACTGACTGAAAAGAAGAGGAGGGAACACACACAGCAGAGAACAAGGTAAGGATTAAGCTTGGTGACAACACAAATGGGAACGCACACACGTGTTTGCACGGCTGCACGTGAATATACGCGCACATCCACGACGTCCTTCTACAGCCGTTCTGCCTTTTCTGTCACCGAGACGGCAACAGCTAAATGATGTCATGTTCCATGTGGCTCCCGGCTGTCACAAAATTAACACACTTAAAGTGAAGGAGGGCTCGTAATGAAAAAGAAAGCCTTTCGAATTTATGAGAAGGTATGTGTGTCACGCGTGTGGATATCGCTGTGCAGCCTTGACCTGATTACTTCAGAGCACAGAGGTCTGACTTCCACTGCCAGCGCACCAACCCTAGGGGTGTCTTTTTCTGGCCCTCAGAGTGTCCACTCAGCAGGTTGGGATGCTCCTACGAGTATCGTTTTAGTGGGGATTGATGGAAGTTGGTGGAAAAATATCTAGCTCCCTTGGTCCTAGGGTGTGGTCAATCTAAGAAATGGGCTCTCTGCTGCCTCTCAGAGGTCCCCACCGGTACTGAGTCCCAGCTACTGACTGGTAACTTGCCTGATGGCATATCCATTACTGGTTCTTCCCTTCCCTGCTCCTCTGCCAAGGTGTCTCAAAATTTCTCCCCAAAGGAGTCAAATCCTTGTTTCCAGATCTACTTCAGGGTGGGGGGACCCAAGCTAAGACAATGGAGTTGGAAAGATTCTGTTATTTAAAAATCTTAGTCTGCCCTTCCTTCCTTCCTTCCTTCCTTCCTTCCTTCCTTCCTTCCTTCCTTCCTTCCTTCCCTCCTTCCTTCCCCCACTCTTCCTCCTTCTCCCTCCCTCATCCTTGTTCCCCTTCTCCTTTCTCTCTCTCTTCCTCCTTCAAAAAAAGTGTTTCAGGGGCTTGTGGGACAGAGGTTGAGTATACATCAGGTACTTTCCCACGGATGTACTACCCCAGCCTCACTACGTAATAGAAAACCCCAGAGCTACTTGTTGAAAGCTTGGGACTTGCACTCTCCGAAATGCAGCCACAAGCCTCATGTGGCCACTGAGCACTTGAAACCTGAGTGGTCCAAATCAAGATATAAGTATAAAACTATGCACTGGATTTTGAAGACTTATAAGAAAAACATGCGAAATGTCTCATTTGTAATTTTTATATTCACTATAGGTGGAAATGGTAACCATGGGGGTGGTTTCCTCACTTAGGAACAAAACAGCAACAATAAGGAAGAAAAATAATACCACTCCTCCAGACTAATGTCCAAGCCAAGTTTACTGCATGAGCTTGGCCCACTATTTAATCTCTTGAGCATCATTTTCTTCATCTACAAAGTGGGGATGAGGGTGGTATGAACCTCCTGGGATCATAAAAGGATAAGTGGCACCCTGCAAGTGGTGGCCAGGCCAGGGTGGTAGAGGACTGGTGCCGGCTATGCTGATAATAGTATGTGCTTCATGCAATGAAATTGCATCTCATGTCCAAAGGAGACATTTGAGTGTTCCAGAAACAAGGCAGGCAAAAGCAGGAGGGACCCATCAGCGACACAGACAAATAAAAGTATTAGGAAAGAGATCCCAACAACTCATCAGAAGGGAATAGAAGTTCCACCTAAGAACTACTACACCTGAACTAGGCCACCTGGACGTGTGTGTCCCACAGAGAGATCATAAAGAACAGAATAATAAATGCCTCTCTTCTATGTCCCTTTTATGCCCTCCCCCAGCATCATTAGCGTCTTGTTACAGAAAATGCTTTCACCCCACGCTTACAGAAATCATTTCACTCTTATACCTAAGATGCTTGTCTCAAAGTGTTATGAACTCCAAAACTGAGGGGGGGAAAACAATCACCTAGTGGGGACCAGAAGCAAGAGAGATTTAATTGATCTCAAAGATGTGTTACAAGGCAGAATGATGTGTGGTTGAGCTGTGTGGCCTTGGGCCAGTTGCTCAACCTCTCTGGCTCATTGCATTCATTTATATGGGGAAATTCCAATGTTCGCTTAATTGATGCTTCTCAGGACTGAATGACATAGCATGTTAGACTCAGAGCCTGGGTGTTGGTGTTACTAACTTTCACTGACTCCAACTTGGGGTCATTTTTCATGACCAGGTTCCCCTCTTCCAAAATAAATCTGAGACATTTCTTTAAATTCTCAATGTGCTTTTATACATCTTCAAAAGTAAAGTAATTTTCATGTTTAAAAAAATTTTAAACCACTATTCTATGACTACCACAACACGAACATTGTATTTTGTATTTCTGTGTAGTTTTTTCCTCCTATGTTTGTATTTTACCTACGGAGGTAATTATAGTGTAAATATATTTTATATTCCCTAGCTCCTCATCATCTGAGTATTCATTATATGGTTCATTATCCAGACATCCACCCTATGAATAGATACGAGTTTACAGAAGCAAAAGTCATCCTGATGTAAAAATATTCACTAAGGAACTGATGACTTGGCTGTGATGTGCTCCAGACACACACAAACATCACTTTGGAGCCATCGGATCGGTGTGTTTGCCAGTGTTACTTCTGATCATTGATGGTTGCTCAACAATACAGTTGGAAACCATGCATATCAATTGCGATGTGAAAATTGGAAATCTTTGTGAAAGACAGCAGGATTTCATGATGTAGGTGAAAGTGGCCCCTCTGATGGCACCACAGAAGTCAAAGATGAAACAGAGGTGTCTCCGTTGTTCGGTAGGAAACTGTGCACAGACGAAATATTAGCTTTTGACTCATTTTTGTTAATTCAAAGAATAGAGGTTCTTTTATCACTTTCTCACTTAATACCATATTGTAACCATCATGTACTTATTCCTTATTCCCTTTTATTAACTTTTTAAAATCCTCACCTTAGGGTATGTTCATTGACTTTTAGAGGAAAAGAAGGGAGAGAGAAAAAGAGAAAAAACATTGATGTGAGAGAGAAACATTAATTGGTTGTCTCCCATATACACCCTAACCATGGATTGAACCCACAACCTCAGCATGAGCCCTGGCTGGCGATCAAACTTGCAACCTTTTGGTGTATGGAAGGTGTTCCAACCAACTGAGCCGCTCAGCCAGGGCCCCTTCATAAACTTTTAATGATGTTTCCAACTGGATGCTTTTAAAAGTAATAGGGCAATGAGCAATGTTGTGTCTTGAACACAAAGATATTGATTGACCCACAGGTGGAATTACTGAGTCAGATGTAGAATTGCTGCATTTGTCTGATCCTTAAAACATAGTTCAAGTGTCTTTCCAAATCGCCTGCACAAATGAACTTTGCCATCAAAACATTTGAAGATCAAACCCTTGTCCGATGTATCATTGGCAAATATGTTCTCCCATACATTTGGTGCAAATGGAGACTGGTGTAGCCACTGTGGAAAACAGCATGGAATTTCCTCAAAAAACTAAAAATGGAACTGCAATTATGCTACTGGGGTTATACCCCAAGAATCCAGAATCACCAATTCAAAAGAACCTATGCACCCCAATATTCATAGCAGCACAATTTACAATAACCAAGTGCTAGAAGCAACCTAAGTGCCCATCAGTAAATGAGGAGATAAAAAAACTGTGGTACATTTACACAATGGAATTCTATGCAGCAGAAAGAAAGAAAGAGCTCCTACCCTTTGCGACAGCATGGATGGAACTGGGAAGCATTATGCTAAGTGAAATAAGCCAGGTGGTTAAAGACAAATACCATATTGTCTCACCTATAAGAGAACTCTAATGAACAAAATAAACTAATGAACAAAATAGAATCACAGGCATTGAAACATGAAACAGACTGACAGTGACCAGAGGGGAGGGGAGTGGGGAGAAGTGGCGGAGAGAAGGGGAAGGGACAAAGAACATTTATGAATGACCCATGGACATGGACAACAGTGTGGGGACTGACTGTGGGAGTGGGGAGTGGGGAGTGGGATGGGCAGAGGAGGGCAAAGGGGGAAAACTTGGGACAACTGTAATAGAATACCAATAAAAAATGATTTGAAAAACATTTGAAGAGTTGTCTTGGCAACTCGTATATTACAGGTATTTATTGAGCACTTACTATGTGCTAGGAACTGTTCGAGGCACCCAGACACAGCCCAGAACCACACAGCTTCAAATCCCTGCCCTCACAGTGCTGACATTCTAACTGGGAAAAATAGACAACAGAGCAATAACTATTCAGTATTGCAGTCATGGTGTAGAAATATGAAGCAGGGCATGGGAGTAAAGCTGAAGTGGGGGCTACAGAGAGGATGATCAGGTAAACCTCCTTGGTAAGGTAACATTCAAGCAGAAACTTGAAGGAATGGAGGAAGGGAGCCATCAAAAATTGTTGGGAAGAGCATTCCAGGCTGAGGGGTCAGCAAGTGCAAAGGCCCTGAGTTGGGCACATGCTTGGAAAGTACAGGTAAGTAGGTGAAGTTAAATCATGCAAGGCCTTGTGGATTACAGTGAGGACTTTGGCCTTTATCCTGAGTAAGGTGGAAGCCATGAGGGGTTTCTGAGCAGAGGGGGAATGTGACCTGACTCAGGTGTTTGCATCCCTCTACCCCGCTCCCAGCCATGAGTACAGAGAGAGAAAAAAGCAGAAGCTGGGAGACAGGGAAAAGGCAACTGCACTGGTCCAGATGGGGAGTGACGGGGGTCGTGGCCACGTGAGTGCCAGGGAGGGTTATTTCTGCATATATTCTGAAGGTGAAATAGGTATTTCTCATGTACCGGACCTGGGGGATGAGTGAAGGTGAGGAGTTGAGGATGCCTTGGGGATTTTGACGTGAGCAGCCTAAGGACAGAGCTGCCCTCGGCTGAGCTGGAAAAGGCTGAGGGAGGGGCTGTGTTGGTGAGGGTGACAGTCTACACTCACCACGTCCCCCATGAATTACAGAATCACCCCACAGCAGCATTCATAAAGAATGAAAATGCAAACATCTATTAATAATTATTTGCAAATGCTGCATATTAGGTAGTTTGGATAAACTCTGCTCTCTGGGAATATTGCCAGAAAAAATCCCGAACTAAGCTTCTACAGCTATCAAAGCCAATAACATGCCGTCAGGGAGGATATGGAAAAAAGCGAAGTCTCTGCCTCATGTAAGAATCTATTTAACCTTATCATTCCTTCATCTACCTTCTGTAAGACCACGGATCATCTGAACGTGAAGATAGACACAATGGAGCTGAGGAAGGATTGGAGCAGGGAACGCAAGAAGCGGAGCGGGTGGGACATTTGGCAATAGAAGAACAGACTGAGTGAGGGCGCCTCAGTCTAGGAGAACATTAAACCTAATTACCTCCCCGCACTGGAGGCCCCACTCTTTTTCCCTCTTCGCCCCTCCCCTCTGCCTGCACTGGATTATAGTCCCCAACTCTACTTCCATTGTTTGCAGTGACCTTTATCTTAGTGATTGTCCTACAATAAACATGCTCTCAAAATCACCTGGACTTGTGAAATCTTACCTGCACAAAGTCAAGAACCCACACATTCCAGACTGTGCCAGGACCGACCTGCCTCAGTCCTGGTCCCTTTACAGTGGCAGCCCCAGTGGATTCCAGCTTGCTTATTCATTCATCTAACAAACAATCATTAAACTCCAGGCACTCTACTAGACACCTGAGGGAGAGTGTTTCAAGTACAGGCACATGCCTACCATTAATTACTCACGCATTTTTTCCAGCAATAAAACAGGACACAGAACTATATTTCCTAGGCTCCTTTGCAAGGAGGTATGGCCATGTAAGCAATGCTGATCAGTAAAACTATAAGGGCACTGGTCTCGACTGAGATTTGTCCTTTGAACTCCCCCCTGCCTGGCATGCAGACGTGATGGTTGGAGCTGCAGCAGCCATTTTAAGACTGACCATAAAGGAAGACCACGAGGACCTTGGCATCCTTAAGCTCTTGTAGCATTTTATTTTCTATACAGCCAAATACAATTCATCAATGACATGTACAGAAAGTCTGAATAAGCTGCCTTTTACCCAACCATTTCTCTGCACAAAAACCAGTTTTATTTAGCTATGTACATCCTCAAGAAATGGCAAATGAATTAACGAATGAAAGAAGTGGCTCTACTTTTACAATTAAAACACAACAGGCCAGATTTTGAATGACAAAATCTCTAGTGGGGCCCATGTGGAACCCCTCCCCCGTGACGAGGTTTTCACAGTGAACCCCCTAAAGCCTTGGAAAACCTCACCTGTGAAAGAGGGATAATAACAGCATCTATAGATGGGCTTTTTGTGAAAATCAAATCAGTCACCAGCCACAAGAGGTAGAATGAATCGTCCTATTGTAAGTGCTACATCTAACTGTTGTGATTATTATTTCCTGACAGCCCTAGGGAAAGTAGAACTTACCTCCCACAGCCCCGCCCCTGCCCCCATTCTATATTGCCACACCTTGTTAGTTTCCTTCATGACAGCGCTCTTCATCACTAATTGTTGATTTCTTTCATGAGCATCTCCTCCTGAAAGGGTTGCTCTTCATTTGCCCATCCCACCCAAGCCAGACCCATTCATTCCATACTCTTCTCTGTTCTGAGCACCCCCAGTTCCCAGGCCTTCTGGGTTCCTGTTGCCTTCAGCCAGTGGGAGGTGCCAGCAGAAACTCAGAAGCAAGGAGGAGAAGGAGGATGGGGCCTTTCTTCCCAACTCCCTCTGTTTTAGGGTCGTACCTCTGGCCAGTGTCTGGGTCCCTTCCTCCTCAATGACACCTCTAGCCAGGCAGCACCTCCTCCATTGGCCCAGCTCTCACTGGCTCCAGCAATGCCATTTCTCAGCCCCAGGGTGACAAGGGCTGTCCACTGTTGCCGGCTCCTGGGTGTCCCCACCCCTGTGGGCTCCCTTAACTCTATCTACACATCTTTAAGGGAGTCCCTCCTTAAAGCCTGTTCATGTGAACCATATGGGGGAGGGGCAGGGGTGAATTCTGTCTCCTCTTTGGACCCCAAGAGACACCGCACCTGCCAGGTGGTATTTCCACAAGAGCAAAGGGCACACAGTGACTATACTCACCAATGCCCTGGACCCAGCCCATGGCCTGGCATGGGAAAGTTTCTTAGTATTTGTGGAATAACTAGCCTCTCTTACCATTAAACAAATCAGAATTAAAATGATAAGATGGTCCTAACCAGTACAGCTCAGTTGGTTGAAGCATCATCTCGTAAACCAAAAGGTTGTAAGTTCAGTCCCCAGTTGGGGCTCATACAAGAGGCAACTGATCAATGTTTTCCTCTCACATCGATGTTTCTCTCTCTCCCTCCCTCCCTTCCCCATCTCTAAAATCAATAAGCATGTCCCCAGGGGAGGATTTAAAAAATAATAATAAAATAAAATAATAAGGTGATTCCTTTCTTGACTATTAAATTAACAAAAATATTTTTAAACAATACTTGATGCTGGTCAAGTATCAAGTGTGCATTCAAATGAGTAGACTCAAGCATTGCTGGTAAATTAGTACAACCCTGTGGAAAAGCCAGTTGGCCATATGCATCAGAAACCATTAGAACGAATCTTACTTTTGACCCAGTACTATTACCCCTAGAAATCTATATGAAGGAAATAATCCAAATGATGGTAAAAAGTATGTAAAGATTTTATTGTAGCATTTTTTGTAGTGTCAAAATATGCCCAGCAATAGGGGAATTAAGTTTGTTCTAAGGAAAAGAAACTTATATAGCTATTAAAATAAGTGTGAAAATTTGCTGCTACCCAAATTATAGGTGACTTGTCCTATCTGTTTTCTACCAAAAATTGCAATAAATAATACAAATAATGCTATCAAAAATAAATCATTTGTGTCAATAACCCTTCTACTCCTCTGATGCCTTTTTCTCATCCTCAGACGCCCTGTGCACCCCACAGGCTGGAAGCCCACAGCACAGAGGGCTCCTCTCCAAGCATAGTGTGATCTGTTTTACTACAGATTTTAGCTTCGCTTGTTCAATCATTCAAAAAGAATCAACTTCTATACATTGGGGACACAGTGATGAAGAAGACTGACGTAAGCACTCCCCTCAGGCAGCTGCCATTCTAAAAAGAAGAGAAGCATAAACAGGATAAATAAGTAAAATTTACAGCATGCGAGACAATAGCAATTGGTTAGAGTAAAGTAGGTAAAAGCAACGATTCACTTATCTGAAATTCAAAAACAGGCACAATTAATCTATGGTTAAGAATAGATGGTGGAGTACCCATCCAATGGAATATGACACAGCAATGAAAACAACAACTACCCATCCATGCAATGAAGTCAGGCAAAACCAGTCTGTAGTGATAGGAATCTGAGCCGCAGCTGCCTCAGGGTGGGGCCGGAGGTCACGTCCTGGGGTGATGGAAAGCGCAGCAGCCATGACCTAATGGTGGGTACACAGGCGTCTGCACATGCTGAAATTTACTGAAATTCACTTAAGATCTGTGAAATTCACCGTGTGGGAGCCCAGCTTAAAACAATACGAAAGGATACAGAAGTGGACTGACAGAACTGCATTGTAACTCTTGACTACAGATGTTTGTGTGTGTCAAAACAATTGTGTATGTATTAATTTTTCCTTATAATAAGTAAATGTGTGTTTAGGTTAACAAATAAATTTATATTAACAAATTACAAAAACATAAAAATAAAAAAGGAAAAGGGGGTAAAAAAGAAAGAAAGGAGAAACAGGGATGGGAAAAATTGGTGGCGGCAGAGTAGTTGCAACTTAATGCAGGTGGCTGGGGTCAGGGAAGGTGACTTTGAATAGACATCTGAAGCAGGTGAGGGAAAGCGCTAATCAGATGGCAGGAATAAATCACAAGAATAAGAAAAGCTTAAGAAAGGAATGTTAATAATTAAGTATTAACAGCTATGCATCAGTTAATTAATGAATATTTTTGAGCACCTGCTTTGTGCTAGGGATGCATTAGGGGCAAAACTGGCCATAGCCCTTATCTTCATATGAATGAAATAATTACATCAATAAAAGCTAAATGGCAATGTTGGCAAAGGTAATAAAAGAAAGACATGTGATACAATGAAAGTATATAACAGGAGGTGTGGGAGAGACACTGACAAGAGATACAGAGGAAGAGAAATAGAGAAACAGAGGGGCAGAGAAAGAAGGAGGGAAAGGGAGAAGGGAGGGCAGAAATAGAAAGAGACAGAGAGAGATGTCAATAAGGCAAATTATATTTGGGGTTTTCTGAGTGCTGTTTCCACAGCTGAATAATAACAATAATAGCTTAGTAATTAGTACACAACTGCTCAGTCTCCTTCTCTCTTGCCTGGGGGCTGGCAAAGAAAATAAACAATTGTGCTGGAGAAAGGGCCAAGGACGTAAGGAGACTTTTGAAAGAAAAATCAGCCTAGGAGTCACGCATTGGAGAAAAACAGCCTGAAGACTCGAGCAAAACAGAAGCTCTGGAGTCAGGACAGAGGTGGGTATGTTAAAAAAAAAAAAAAGATATTTCTAAAGTGGATTCTGATATTAAATGGGACTTGGTAGAATGAGATAAAGCTATTAACACTAAAGTGCTATCCATCTTCACGGATAACAAATAATGCTATCAAAAATAAATCCTGACCCTTTACCACAAAAAGGCATGCCTTTTACACGTGTTTTTCTCCAATTATGGTAAATCGTGGAGATGGATTTTGATTATCCAACCGCACTCTCTTCTTGGTCTCATTTGTGGCAAAGAGAACATCACACATCTGCCAGATCCTTTTTCCTTTCCCTCCTAGACATACAGCAAAGAGGAAAAGGAAATAGCCTTCTGTGCAGCCAGGAGGGGGCTCTGCAACTGCATTCTGGTCAATTACATTTAGGCAGAAGTGACGTGAGCCACTTCTAAGCATGATGCATAAGAAATGTTCAGTCCTCCATGTTCTTTCTCTTTCCTTATCTGCCAACCAAGCTCAGAAGAACCACTGGAGAACTCAAAAGCCCTACCTGGGAGAAGACAAAGGCACAAGATGGAAGAACCCTGGATACCTGAGTCACCACCTGGAGAAAAACCTCCCAGGAGGACCATTCATCTTGGACAGTTGAATGAGCAAGGAAATGTTCATTGTGTTCAATCACTGAGAGTTCAGGGATTATCTGTTACAGCAGCTAGCATTACTTATCCTGCTTAATACATCCTTTCAATAATAGTGTATGCAACCAACAAGTTTTGAAGAGAATTGATATTCCCTCCAATTCTGCTTCTGAATTTTTCTTTTCCTGCTCCTGAGAAAAAAGTCCATCTTCCTTTGAGACTCAGACCATCCATGCAGAATCTCCACCATCTTTTAGGCACTCCCCACCTCTGTCACTGTCCTCTCCAAGCTGTTTCTCACATCCATGTCTTTGCCCTGACTCTAGTCTCCACCTAGAATACCAAAGAAATATAGTAGGCAATGCATGTGTTTCAGTCTAAATGGACAGAGGTGTTGTCTGCTGCTGTGGCACAGATCAGAAGCCTGTTGGAAGCATCATACCTATGACTTTGCACTTGATGGTACTGCTCTCTAATCACTAGGCAAAGCAGTTGCTGAAGCAGAGAACTGGGTTTATTTTTCACTCCTACCTCCCCCTCATCCCACTATTCAGTCCATCTCCAAGGTGTATTGATTCTACATCCAAACACCTCCCAAATCCATCCCTTTCTCTCCATCACCATTGTTTTCATCATATTCCAGGCCACCATCATCTCTTAGAATAAATTTCAACTCTGTTCATGTGACCCAGAAGCCATCCATGATCTGGCCTTGTCTCTCATGCTCTACATTCCAGCTGACCCAGTCCTTTAAATTCTTTAAATATACCATCTTCTTTCCCATCCCCAGACCTTTGCAATACCATCCCCATAGCCAGATGCACCCTTCCTTCCTCTCCACCTTCCCCAGCTAGCTGCTACTCAATGCTAACCTGCTACTCCAGGTTTCAGCTTAAATGTTCCTTTATCTGAGAAGGCTTTTTGAGTGTGTTAGACTACATTTGACCTTGCAATTATAGCCTTTGTTCTTCATTCAGGGCACTCCAGTAACCTGCTAGATTGGGATGCTGGCCAGTAAAGACTATGCCTGTATCACTCACTATTGTGTCTGCAGAGTCTACTATGGGTCGTGATGTACAGTGGATGCTCAATGTCATTGAATAAATGGATGGATGGATGATTGAACGGAATGAATGGATGGATGGATAGGTAGATAATTGGGTGGATGGGTGGGTGGGTGGATGGATACATGGCTGGATGGATAGAAGAATTTCTCCCAAGATACTGAGTCTGAATCTGTGAGTCCAAAGAAAACCAGAGATAGCTATCATTTTGACAGCCCTAAAACCAGACATTCCATGAGACCACATTCTTGTTCATTTTTGCTTTTATACTTTGTATTCTCTTTGGGTGAAGTAGGAGATGGTAAGGGAGCAACAACAATATAAAACTCACAAGTAAACCAGATAGTGTGTTAAGATGACACACAACACATGCCTGAAGGAGGTGATGTTTGAACCCCAGACCTCAAGCACTTAAAATTAAAATCAAGCAGGTGAGACTGCCAACTCTATGCCAAAAAGCGAACCAAAGGATAATCAGAGTGCGTTTAACGCAGACTGGCAATAACGTCTGGGATTTAAAAATAGACCAGTCAACCTATTATGTGTGCCCTGCCTTTTCCTTTAGCAATCACTTTCCCCAGGTGTCTGAGGAAATACAAATGGCCCTTAAACAGATGACAGGGGGGCCATTTCAGTCCTAATAAGAGAAAAACAATTAAAATTGTGCTGAGATGCCATTTTCCACCTATCACAAGGGCAAAACCCAAAGGCATGCTAACGGGCTTTGCTGGCAGGGCTGAGGGGCACCGGGTAGCCTTGCCCATTGCTGGTAGGAGTGGAAGTTGGTGCAGGCTCCTGGAGGATTATTTAGGAATGCCAATCAAAATCACCCATGTCTTTACTCCTTGACTCACCAACACAACGTCTCCAAATTTATCCCATCGTCTGCATTGTGTTTGATGTTTTTTAAAATGACATATGTTCAAAGTTACTCATGGCACCATTGTATATAATGGCAGAATGTTGGCAAAAACCTGTGTGTCCACCAGTAGGAGCTGGTTTAATGAAATCTGGACCGCCACATAAAAATAATAATCATAGCTTAGACATGTCTCTTATGTCATACTTGGCACTATTCTAAATGTGTTATATGTATCAGCTCATAATAGCCAAACCAGGTGCATCCTCACAACCATATCGTTTAATAGGTAAACAAATGGAGGCCAGAAAGAGTCATTAACTTGCCCAAGATCACACAGCTAAGTAAAGGCAAGTCAGGTCAGGGAGGTAGGGTGGTAGCTTGAGCGCCTGTAGGAACAGCTATGTGGCTGCAAAATGAAGAAGTCCAAGAGAGCTGTCTGAAGTACAGGAAAAACAAGTGACAGTGAGCAGGGGAAGAGGACATGGTAAGGTCGCCTTCTGATCACACTCAGGCCCCTGAGATACTCATGGTTGGGATGGAAGAGGGAGCTTCAGCTCCTCTCTCTTCCTCAGCTATCCCTGACCTCTCAACCATGCAGCTGCAATACCACCATTCTAAGAATAAGGAAGTTCCCACCAAACAAGCTGGAAAGATCTCCAAAAACATATTAAAGCAACATACTGAAACGCATGTAGAGTATACACCTTTTTATGTAAGAAAGAAGGAGAAATTAAAATAAATATTTACACTTGCATGCACTTTATGTGTTGGCATGAAAGTAATTCTGGAAAGACATACAAGAAACGGATAAATGTGGCAGGGGTAGGACATGGAAGTGGGGAGGGGAATGGGGCTACTTGGGGAGGGGTAGATGTACATGTACAATACAAACTATTGAAACATTAGCAACTAATTTTGAAGTTGCCAGAGAAGCTCACAGGCACTCAGGAAAGGCATCTATCACCTGTTAAGTGACAGAGCATGTGCCTTGCAGTTTGCCACAGTCCCCACCATTCCCTAATACATGCCTGGTAGAAAGGCTTCATCTAAACAGGGCAGTCATTCTCAGCTCCAGTCAATTGCGGCAGCCACATCTGACTGTGGGACCAAAATGGCCAATTTCCCTCATTTTTCAAGGTGAGTGGAAAAGTCCAGATGATGCAAGTTTTTACTAACATTAATAATAGTCCTAAACAGATTCAAAATGTTCTTCACTACCACAGTTCAATTAATCAACCAGCCATTTGTCAAACACCCTTCTAACCTGTCCCTTCCTCCTGTTAACACTAAGTTTAGGTCTCCGTTGTTGTTTGCCTGGACCATTGCAGTATCCTCCCTGCTAACTTCCCTGTCTTTCTGCATCATTCCCTGCACCCATCACTCCCACGCTGCCCCCAGAAGGCTCTTTCTAACCCACACATCTGATTAAGGGACTACCTGGTTCAAAATTCTTCAACGACTCTCTGTCTTTCTTTTGTTAAATAATAGTAAAACACACATAACATAAAATTTACTTTTTTAACCATTCTAAGTGTACTGTTCAGTGGCATTAAGTACATTCATCCTGTTATGCAGCCATCACCACCATTTATCTCCAGACTTTTTTCATTTTCCCCAACTAAAGCTCTATACCCATTAAACACTAACTCCTCTTCCCCCTTCCCCGGTCCCTGACACCCGCCATTCTACTTTCTGTCTATGGATCTGACTCCTCTCAGGACCTCATGTAAGTGAAATCCCATACTGTTTGTCCTTCTGTGACTGATTTATTTCACTTAGCACAATGTCCTCAAGGTTCATCCATGTTATGTGGCATTTGTCCAGTTTTCCTTCCTACAATGTGTATATATCACATTGTATTTATCCATCCACCCATGGATTGGTATTTAAGTTGCTTCCACCTTTAACTGTTATGAATAATGTTGCTATAAACATGGGTGTATAAATATCTCTTTGAGCCCTGGCTTTCCATTCTTTTTTTTTAATTTAATTTAATTTTTTATTTTAGAAAGGGGAAGGAAGGGAGAAAGAGAGAGAGAAACATTGATCAGTTGCCTTCCATACCCACCCCAACGAGGGACCGAACAGCAACCCAGGCATGGGCCTGACCAGGAATTGAACCTGCAACCTTTCGGTTTGCAGGACAACTCCCAACCAACTGAGCCACACCAGCCAGGGCTGCTTTCTATTCTTTTTGGTTATATACCTAGAGTGGTATTGCTGGGTCTTATGATAATTCTTTTGATGACTCTCTTTTGCTTCTAGGTTAAGCTGCTGTGTTGTAGGTCTCCTACCCAGCTGTTGCTGCTCCACACTGATGCCAGAATCTTCCCTTTGCCCACTGAAATAAAGTTGAAGCCTTGACTTGACTTTCATCTACCAGGTTCCTATCTTGTTGCATCACCCTTGAAACATAAACTCTAGCCCAGCAATGCCGGTGGCACATTACAATTCCTGGGGTTGGGAGACTCTAAAAAATACCTACCCTGAGACAGTCTATTTCAGTTGGTCTAGGGTGGGACCCTGGCACTGGCAGTTTATTGTTTAAGTTCCCCAGAGCATCAGGAGGGCAGACTGTTTGGAAAGGCGTGGGTATCCACGCTCAATTACTTTCCATTCCTCCAATACCTAGGAGTTTCATAACTCTAGGCCTTTGGGTGCCAAGCTCCCTCCCTCTTGGAAATGGTTTCTTTCCCTGAATGTTTGACACACACCATACCACATCAAGAATCACACACTTTATAAATTCTTTTCTAATATTTATCAATAGAATCAACCAGGCCCTCCTGGAGTCCTTGGGTATCCTGATCTTATCAGGGCTGCCTCCACCCTCGAGGACATAGCCCTTTGAGAAGAGGGATTGCATATTATCTTTGTTATGGCCTCCAATCTAGAACAGTTGCTGGCAAAGAGGAACCCCTGGGTAAAGAGTCATCTTGTTAGCAAACATAAGACTCTCATCACTGTCTAGATTTTGAGGGTTATAGGTCTGTTCTGAGAACTGGGGACAAAGATCAAATGATTTTTATCATATCATAGGCTGAAGACTTCATTTCAGCTCATGAATGCAACCATTCCCAAAACCTGACCTTATTTCAGCCCCTGGGTGCAACCATTCCTGAAAACTACTTTTAAATTACTCAAGTCAATAAATTCCACCACCACTTAAAAAAAAACTGAGTCAGTTGCCACTGTGTTTGTATCTCTTACAACTGAAACAATGCTGTCCTGGCCAAGTGGTTCAGCTGGTTGGAGTGTTGTCCCATGCACTAAAAAAAGTTGTGGGTTCAATTCCTGGTCAGGGCACATACCTGGGTTATGGGTCCAATCCCTGGTCAGGGTGTGTACGGGAGGCAACTGATCGATGTTTCTCTTTTATATCAATGTTTGTCTTTCTTTCTCCCTTCCTCTCTCTCTCTGAAATCAATCAGCACATCCTTGGTGAAGATTATAAATAAATAAATAAATAAATAAATAAATACCTGACTAATGCTCACAGCCTATCCCATCCATCTGGGAGGCTGTCCCCCAGACCAACACACTTTTTTTTTTTAGATTTTATTTACTTACTTTTAGAGAGCGGAAGAGAGGGAGAAAGAGAGGGAGAGTAACATCAATGTGTGATTGCCTTTCAAGTGCCCTCTACTGGGGACCTGGCTTGCAACCCAGGAATGTGCCTTGACTGGGAATCAAACTGGCGACTCTTTGGTTCACAGGCTGGTACTCATTCCACTGAGCCACACCAGCCAGGGCACCCCAGACCAACACACTTAATCAGCCTGATAAACTTGGTCTCATCAGTTACACTTTGGTGCAATGCTTCCTCTGCTGGGAAGGATTCTCTGACTTCACAGAGCAAACCTAGGGGTCCCCAGTGCTGAACGTATCTCCCTGCAGCACTCTGATACTGTGATCATGGATCTGAGTGTCGGCTGCACTGAGGAGTGAGCACTGTGGCCTTTTCATGTTTGTGTTCCCAGCACTGACCCCAGCTGCCCCTAGTAAATAGCTGTTGTGTTGAATGAATAACTGAATGATTAAATGGTAAAGTGTCACCTTCCTCTGACAATGGATTTATTTTTAAAAAGGATTAAAAAACAAAACAAAAGGCTGTACCACTGATGATGGCTGCAGGGCTGACGCGTGCATTCTCTCCTCTGATGAAATAGCAGGCAAGGTGTGTGGGCAGGAAACAGAGGGACCTCAGGAGACAGGCAGATAAAGGAGTGGGTGGCTCTTGCCGGCAGCAGGCCTTTCTTCCCTTCTGCCACGGGGCCAGCCCCTGCCTTCAGTGCCCACCTGCCATGCTAAAGCCCTCTGGATCCCCAGAAACAATGAGAAATAATTTGTCTCAGGAGGGGGTGGGGGAATAGGATGGGCAAAGGAAGGAAGATGCCCATTTCATTCCAGCTGGCTCCCGCAATTCACCCCTGCTCCCTGAGCTAGCCAAATGCATCTTCTAATTCAGTTCATTCTTCTCTTCCCAGCCGCTGGTAATGGACCCACACAAAACACTGTCGGAATTCAACCACTCTTCCTGCCTAGAAAAAAGGGAACAGGAAAAGGCATGCAGGAGACAAATGGACAGAGGAAGAAGAGAAGGGACAAGATAGAGGAGAAATGATCGTAGCAATAGCTAATAAATGCAGGTCTTACTGTGTGCCAGGCACCCAGCTCACAACTGCACACACAGTCACTCAGTTCATCTTCCTCAAACTGTTTGAGGGAGGTCCTAGTACCTATCCCCATTTTACAGATGAGAAAGGGGAGGAAAAATAAAGAGGAAGACAAAGTGGGATTTCAAAAAAAGCATTTTCAGGTGAGGGCACTGACAGGCTCCCAGCCCCGGGACACAGGTCAGCACGTGGAAGGTGCTCACTGAACACTGTGGTATGAAGGCTCATTAGAAATCCTGGCCCACGTCGTAAAGGTAATGTCAGCCTTCCTTATTAAGTGGGAAAAACCACACCTCAAAGCAATAGGTATGGAGGATGCTGATTTTGCTTATCTTAACTCACAAATAGGAAAAATTCTGAAAGACCATCCCCATCATTAATGGGGATTATCTTGAGAGGAAATAAGAGGTAAATACAGACATTTCAAAAACATTGATTTGTTTAAAAGATAAGAATTCATTGACTTCATAGTGCAACCTGTTGGGGTGGGGGGAAGAGAGCGGGTGCGAGACCTCCTGGCCCCTTAGCACAGACCATCACGGCCAGATTGTTAGCAATGTTGAACCAAGCAGCGTGGTTGAGGGTGGAGTTGGCCTTTTGTACTAAATTTGTCTTGAAGCTTAAGCCAAAGAGTTTTTCCATGGAAAGACTTAGGACTATTGCCTTGGCTGGTGTAGCTCAGTGGATTGAGTGTGGGCTGTGAACCAAAGCATCGCAGGTTCGATTCCCAGTCAGGGCACATGCCTGGGTTGCAGGCCACTTCCCCAGTGGGGGCCACGTGAGAGGCAACCACACATTGATGTTTCTCTCTCTCTCTTTCTCCCTCCCTTCCCCTCTCTAAAAATAAATAAATAAAATCTTTAAAAAAAAAGAAAGGCTCAGGAGTATCAACTGGATTAGTATTTGGGACTGGGGTTGTGTCTTGAAGTCACATTTGCATGATAACTCCAATGTTTTTACTTGCTTAATAAGTTATCAAATGCTGTATAACAAATAAAAACTCAGTAGTGTAAAACAACAAACATGTATGATTTCATAGTTTCTAGAACGACTTAGTGGGTGCCCCTACTCCTGGGGACATTACTGAGATAACACTCAGACCTGTGGTCTTATCTGAGAGCTCAGCCGAGGATCCGAGCTCACTGACTCACGATTCGTTTCCTCCGGAGTGACTGGCCAGAGGCCCCTCTCCATTCCTCACCATGCGGGCCTCTCCACAGGCAGCTCACCGCATGGCAGCAGGCTTCATCAGTCCCGGCAAATAAGAGTGATGTCCCATCACTTTGCTGCAACCTCATTGTGAGAAGTGCATCTTTAGGTCCAGCATGCACAAGAGGAGGGACTTACACAAGGGCATGAAGACCCAGAGGTGGGACCACTGGACCCATCCACTTGGATGGAGAGGCTGCAAGGTTTAACGGTTAAACCCAGAGCCAGAATGCCTAGGTTTCATTCCCAGCTCTACCAACTCCAGCTGTGCAACTTTAAGCAAGCCACTTAACTTGGTACATACTTCAATGTCCTTGTTTGGAGGTGGGTGTGATACTAGTACCTACCTTGCGGGGTTGTGCAGGGATAAAAGAGTTGATATATGCAAGGCACTCAGACCAGTGTCTGGCACACAGTAGAGCACTATGTAAACACTTGCTGTCATTGTCATAAGTCACACACCAATAAAAATAGCAAGCTTTCCTGAAAATGTTTTAATTCACACTTACAACTAGGAAAATGCCAATTGTCTATGGCAAAGAATCAGAACATCATGAGGGTTTCTATTTATTAGAAGTTCAAGAGCAGGTATCAATGGTAGAATCATAATGCGTTGTAGACTGAAAAGGAGCACCAAGCAACCTTATAAAGGGTGGGGTAGTTCTTCTAAGTGTGAGGTTCACATAGCTGTTTACCTCGGTAAAATCTACCAAGCTACCAATTCATGGTGTATGCATTTTACACATCTCACCCAAAGCATCTTACACCTCAATTAAAAAAAAAACTTTTAAAATGCAAAAAAATAATAAAAGAGCTGCTATTCATAATAATTAAGAGGACCGCTGCCCTGGCCGGGCAGTTCAGTTGGTTGGAGCATTGTCTCGTGCATGAAAAGGTCACAGATTCAATTCCAATCCGGGCACACATCTGGGTTGTGGATTCAGTCCCTGGTTGGGGCATATATGGGAGGCAATGGGTCAATGTTTTTCTTTCTCTCTCTCTCTCCCCACCCCCACCCTCTCTCTCAAATCAATAAACATATCTTTGAGTGAGGATTAAAAAAAAAGAGGGCTGCTGTTGAAAACTGTAAGGGGCAAAAGCCCCAGGTTGAACCATGGCCCCAGGTTGCTGGTCCCCCTTCGGAGAAAGAAGTTAGTCCCTCTTTGCCAGCTCCCTTTGCCATGACAACAGGCGGGCAGAGCACTTAGAGACACTGCCCTCAGCACTTTTTAATCTGAGAGCTTTGGAAAAAGGCTCCGAGTCAGGGGAGGAAGAAGAGAACACGGAAGAACTGGCTGGCAAGATGCTTGGGTGGTGGAAAAAAAAATGCTTCCAAGGCAGAAAGGATTAAGAACCAGCTCTTCTGGGCTCTGGTGCATTCATTGCCTGGCAGGCTGCAGACAGTCCCGCCCATCTCTGCCTCCTTTAGAGAAAAAAGGAGGCACAATGTTCAAGGTTCACCAACAACCCTCCCCTCCTCCTACCAAAAAAAAAATAGATCTCACTTCAAAAATGTTTTAAAACCCTCAAAAAATATTTAGCCAGAAAGTGTTCCCAAGAAAATTGGGCACAAATATTAGGTCAACCTAACTGAAGAAACTCACGCATATTTTTTGGTTTCATAACTGGTCTTGGCAGGCCTGGTTGGGGCAAGCACCTTAGGGTCCAAGAGATTAACCCACAGATGTGTCATGTAAGCAGGAAAAAAAAGTCAGATTTCTGTGCATCTCACTGTTCAGGTGCTACAGCACCAAGATTTGTGGGAACTGGCTATGTTCCTGGGAGTGAGCCAGAAAGGAACTTTAACCCAGGAAGGAAGACGCAACTGTGAGTGTGACGTTCCCCACCAGGGAGTGATGCTCTGGATGAATAAGGTCCTCGAGTTCTCATTCTCAGTTAATCACCTTTGTGAAAGAAATTACTCATGTCCCCCAACATCCTGGCACGAGGAAGGACTACATTTCCAGCTGCCCTTGCGATTCAGGCTGGTCATGGACCAGTGGAATGGGAGCCAAAGTTGCAGCCCCTATTCTGGACCTGGAGAAAAAGGGCGTGTATTCACATTTGGCTGTAATCCTCGATGAGCCAGCAAATGATGATTCCAAGAGGGTGGTACCTCAGTTTAGGTTCCCTCGGAGGAGACCCTGAGACAAGGATTCAAGTGTAAGCATTTATTTATGAAGCCCCCGTAGGAGGGTGGGGAAGTGAGTCAGAGCCAGTGACCACCGTGGGCACCTGGGATTCAATCCTGCTGGAGAGTTCTGGAAGGCAGCACAGAGCACAAACCTCACAGCCATCCCACCGAATAGGGAAGGAGTCGAGATGTTTATACACCAAGCCTCGGCAGTCACTGACCGGGCTGTTCCCTGGAAGGGTAAGCTCCCAGCACCTTAGCTTGCCTTGCTTGCATACACAGGGAGCTCCAGCTGCCAGGAAAGGCTCTCAGGTAGGGGGATGCAGGTGCTGTCAGTTGGGAATGAGGCCAGCAGGCCCAGGAATGGTAAGTGTGGGTGGAACAGCCACACTGTCTGCAATAGCAGCAGAGCCACAAAACAGAAGGAACCTGGGATCCTGAATGGCTGCCTGGAACAGAGCTCCCCATCGACCTGGACCGTGCGCCTTGGACTGTGACAAATGAGAGAAACAACTGCTACCCTCTTTAAGGCATCACATTAGTATCAGACCTCTTCATTACAGTTACCTGGCCTTACCCTAATGAATATCTCAACCTTCTTTCCATTGAACTTGGAAACTACGGTTTCAGAGATAATAGCACCCAGCATTGAAGACTTGTGGTTTTTATGCATTATCTCAGTAAACATTCACAAGGACCCTAGGCCAGATGCTACTGGTGTCTCACCCATAATATTCCCCCAATGAGTTTTGAGGGAGGGAGGGAGGACAGCCAGAAGTGCTGGGGAGTTACACCCTCAGAAGCAAATGATGTCCTCAACCTATGAGAACTGGTGAAGAGTGCGCTCTCTGCTTCCCTCCAGAGGTCTTTGGTGGAACTGTACCCCAGTTGCCCACAGAGGTAACAGGCATGACGTTCCATTCACTCACTGGCTGCCTTATCTCCCCCACCACACTCCCTGTTCCCATCCTGGTGTTTCCCTTTCCAACAAGCTATGCCACCCCCCACACCCCCAATGAGGCAATCCTCTCACCACAAGCGCCTCATGGGGAAAACCAACCTTACCATCCCCCCCCCAAATCTTGTTACTCTCCAGACTTTAAATTTCAATTCTGCAAACATCTATTGAGCACCACGGTGTGCCATACTCACAGTGGGGCCACATAGGTAACTGATTGCAAACCTCCACCTCAGATAGCTCAAGGTGTAATTGGGAGGCTAGTGTTTAAAGGAAGAAACTCCAAACCAACTGGGAGATTATAATCACAGCTACCATTCACCCTCTGGGCAGTTAACAATTGTGACATATTTTTATTCCGGTTGATAAATCACCACTATCCCTAGTCTCCCTGAGGGCCCCACATCTGCTGTGTGGGTGCTTCCTGGATGTCCCCTCTATCCGGCATTTAAAGGGGTAGCTTGGGCACCTCCAGGAGCCCCAGGGCCCTGCTCCAGGGTCACCGTCCACGTGCACTCTTACTGATGCCTGTGTCAGGTCTGGTTATCACAGAGGGGAGTCCTCAGTGGGGCACCAAAGCAGTGGCATCAGCCTTCCCTGAGCTGGTCAGGGGAAGTCTTGGCTGAGTTGTTTTTTGTTCTTTTTGTTTTAAACCCAGAAAACAACAGCCTATACTGGGTATAGGATTCCCGTGGTGGGTGGGTAATGAAAATGTTCTGGAAATAGATGGTGAGGATAGTTGTACAACCTTAATGCATATTTTAAAGCCACTGTACTGTATACTTTCAAGGGGTGAATTTTGTGGTGTGTGAATTATATTTCAAGACAGCCATCATTTAGAGAGGAAAAGAGAAAGAGAGAGAGAAAGAAAGAAAGAAAGAAAGAAAGAAAGAAAGAAAGAAAGAAAGAAAGAAAGAAAGAAAGACAGGGAGGGAGGAAAGATGAAGCCTAAACCCCATTTCTTTACACCTTTGGCCTTAAGGCTGGATTAAGAGTGAGGAGAGTAAAAAATTTTGTGCACTCACTTTGGGCACAAAATCTAACTTTACACAACCAGCTGTATTTGTTTGCTTGGGCTGCCGTAACACAGTGCACACACTAAGCGGCTTAAACAACAGACATTTATCATCTCACAGTTGCGGAGACTGGAAGTCCAAGATCAACACTGCCCTCCCACCTCACCTCCACCCCCACCCACCCCCTCTCTCTGAAGGTGCTAAGGAAGGATCTACTGCCATCTCTCCCCTAGCTTCTGGAAGTTCTTTCGCCTGTGACAGCACAACTCTGTCTTTACACAGCATTCTCCCTGAGCATGCATGTCTCTGGGTCCAAGTTTCCCGTTTCCTAAGGACACCAGTCGCATTGGCTTAGGGCCCATGCTGCTCCAGCGGGCCCCACCTTAACTTAACTACTCCATCTGCAATGACCCTGTTTCCATATAAAGCCACATTCTCAGGTCCTGGGAGTTAGGGCTTCAACACAGGAATTTGGTGTGGGCACTATTCGACCCATAACACAGACCCAAGTCATATTGGAGCTTGTGGCCAAAGGAAAAATCAGAAATACTGATCTTGCTTTTATTTAACATGTTGACGTTTTGCTCATCAGAGATTTTTGTATTGATTTTTATTTCTTTAAATAGTGCGTTAAAATATTTACCTTGATGACTGGGTTTTGGTGCCCCTTCAGTTCTGCACCCAAAACAAATGCCCCACACACCTCGCCCTAATCCAGGCCTCACCTGGCATCTCTACACCTCAGACTTTGCATACTATGTTAAGTGAGATAAGCTCGACAGAGAAAGACAAACACCATATAATTTCACTAATGTGTGGAACTGGAGAAAAAACAAATGAACAAACAAAACAGACACAAACTCATAGATACAGAAAACAGACTGATGGCTGCCGGTGGGGGTGTGGTGGGGGAGGTGGGAAGGGAAGGGAGGAAATGGGGAAGGGGATTAAGAAATACAAACTTCCAGTTGTAACATAAGCACGAGGGAAAGAGGCAATAGTACTGAGGTGACTGCAGACAGCGACAGAGGGTTGTAGACCCTGTCTGTCGTGGGCACTTCATAAGATATAGAAATGTTGAATCACTGTGTTGTACACCTGAAACTAATATTATATCATACGATTAAAAAAACTTTGTGGCCAGTGGTTCCCCAACTACAAGTGCAGAGTCTCTTTCTGCTGCGGAATGAGATGGTTCAGGCCAGGGGAGCTGAAATTTGCTGGGTTCTTTCCTATCCACCCCCAATGCCATCCTGGACTCCACTTCCTCCTTCCTGGTGGCCGTTCCTTCTGCCTCTCCCCCCTCAAGACATTTCTGGTTTCTTGTCGAGAGAAAAGATGGAAGCAAAGTAGAGGTGGGCAGCAAGCCTGTCACTCTGTCATTTCTTAAGCTGACCCGTTCAGCGAATCCAGCTCGGTCTTTGTGCATCTACTTCTTGTGTCCGTCTGGTTTGTGAAATAGTCGATCCGAAGGAAGTGTTTTGGCCGATGATGTGCAGGAACCATGGCACTGGGTGTGTTGGCTTGCAGAGCTTTGGTCGCAATTACTGTGACCGCTTCCGAACACACAAAGGCCTGCTGCCACACCACTGGAGTGAACACAAGCCTATCAAAGGCATTAAGGTTCTAAGATGTTGTTAGACTGATTCAGCCTCGGCTGATTCTGTCTGGCTCTCACCTTCCATGGGCCTTCCTATCCCATTGAGACCTCCGCCATCTTTCCGAGCACTGGGGGAGGGGAAGGGAGCCCTGGAGAGGAGGAGATGCGAGGGAAACCATTCAGGGTTGTAGGCACGATCCAATGAGGTTATTTTGGAAAGAGCTATTTTAACACATTACCTACCCACTTTTATGAACAGAGAAAATATCTCAAGTTATGCGGCAGGTTCAAACTTGACAGACCTCATAGTAGTGACAAAAATAGGAATAAGAACAAATAGGAAATAGCACACTCTGCATGCCAAGTACTTCACATATATTAACCCACCTTCTGCAGTAGTTAGGATCATGATCCCATTTTACAAATGAGGAGACCAAGGCTCAGAGAAGTGAAGAAACTTGCCCAAGGTCACACAGCTAGTAAGTGGCAGAGTTAGGACTCAAACCCAGACCATTCTCTGAACTGCTATGGTACAGCTACCCCTACTACTATTATGGGTGTGATAATATTATTGATTAGTCTATTAATGATAATAACATTAATTATCATGGACATCCAGTACTAACCATTATTAGTTTAGATGTAAGAACAATTCAACACTACATCATCTGGAGAGAGTTTATTTCCTATGCACCAAACAGTCTTGCAAGAGCCTTTCCTACTGTTCTCTTAACAAGCCTGTGAGGGAGACTGAGGCCAGGGACCTTGCCCAAGGCACACAGCCAATTAACAATCCTGCAGCTGGGCTTGGAGCCACAACGCCCTCGGGCGGCCTTGGTCCACCGCACTTGCCCATGAAACAAGAAAGCTTTTGCATTGTTTTTGGTTCTCTGCTTCTCTGATGCACACAGCAGCCTTGCTCCCAGGATGGCAGACTTTCCTCTCTGATGTAGCATCTCTCATCGGAATCGTAGCCAACACCCGACAGCGTGGGCCACGCTGGCTCCTTCAGCCAGGTTTCCAGTCTTCTTTTACTCAAAAACTCAGAATCTTCTGGGTCTCTTCAGGTAGGGCAGAATCCACTGCACACTAATGAACTATTTGGAGCACTCCATCAAAACACCAGTTGGGGAGACAACAAATGAGCACCTACTGCATACCAGATACTGTTCTAGGCCTGAGGATGCAACTGTGAACAAGACAAAGATCCCTGCCCTCACGGAGCTGATGTTCCAATGAGGTGAGAAGAACAATCACTCAAGCCACAAATTTATAAAGATAATTTCAGATACCACAAAACAGTCTTTAAGATAAAAATGGGAACATACAGATAAAGAATGATAAGGACCAGGGAAGGTCTCTTGAGCAGGTGATTTCAGAGTGACACTGAAAAGAGGCTGCCATTTGGATACCAGGGAATGGGGACTCAAGGCAGAATGAATGGCAGGTACAAAGGCCCTGGGGCAGAATAGGTGTATGGATTTCAGGAGCAAGAAGAAGGCTGCTGGGGCTAGAGGTTGAAAAATAAGGAGGGCTGTGGGAAAGACAGGCTCAGAGAAGCAGGAAAGGGCTGGGACCCTCAGAGAAGTTTGCTCAGGGACAGGAGAGCTGAGTGGCAAGGGCTCTGAAGGGTGCGGTGAAGAGCAGCTCCCTTATCCTCAGATCTTTTCCACCTCAAAGTCATAGGAAACCTTTGGGGAGAATTTCATTGAACCAGAAGCTGCTTCCATCACATCTTTTCCATCAGTAAGTCCTGGCAGCTCCAGCGCCCCACCCAGGACAACCCAATGAAATCTTCCCATCTCCACTGTCACACCCCAAGGCCAGGCCGCCACAACTGCTCACCCAGACCCTTACAATAGCCTCCTCCCTGGCCCCCTGCTCTGCCTTCATTCCCCAACAATCTTTTCTTCATGCAGAGGCCAGTGCTACCTTTTAAAAATTTTAAATCCACTCCTATGGAAATACCCAAAGAATTGAAAACAAGTATTCAACAAGTTTGCGTACACAAATGTTCATAGTAGCACTGGTCACAATAGCCAACAGTGGAAACATCCCAAATGTCCCTTAATGGATGAATGGACAAAGAGAATTTGGTCTAGCCGTGCAATGGAATATTACACAGCCAGAAAAGGAAGGAAGCTCTGACACCCACTACAATGTGAATAGACCCTGAAAACATTTTGCCAGGTGAAATAAGCCAGACACAAAAGGGCACACATTCTCTGATTCCATTTGTATGAAACATCCAGAGAAGGTAAATCCACACAGACAGGAAGCAGATTGGTGGTTGCCAGGCACTAGGGGGGTAGAACAATGGGGATTGATCTTTGATGAGTACAGAATTGACTTCTGGGGCAATAAAAATGTTTCAGAATGAGATAAAGGTGGTGTTTGCACAACAGCATAAATATAATAAATGTCTACTTTTAAATGGCTGGTTTTATGTTATTTGAACTTTATGTCTTTTAAAAGGAAATACTAAATTAAATCATGGCCCTCTCCTGTTTCATACCTTCAATGGTTCCCTATTACACTTAGAAAACCAGCCCAGCCCCTCAGTATGATCTGATTCTTGCCAACCTTGTCTCCCCCAGCTCTCCCCGCAGCGCTCCTGCTGCACCCTCAGCCTCCCCACTGCTCCTGAGGTGCAGCAAGTGCATCGCTGCCTTCGCACTTGCTGTTCTCACAGCCTGGCACACCTGTCCCCACCTTCATGGATGCCTTCATCCCCTTCTTCAGGTCTTGGGGCCACCTCCTCTGGAGGCCTTCTCTACCACCCACTATTGAGTACTGTTGCTCCCCTCCCCAATCTTGCCCACGATCACACCTGAAAGCATCTCTCTTCATAGCACCTATTCGAAATGCTTGCCTATGCTTGGGATCAATTGTTTACTATTTGTCTTTCCTATGAGAATGCCAGTTCCATAATGGGCCAGGCATATCAGGGGAACTCAATAAATGACTCGACTTCATCCCATCAGCACCTTCAGCTCTCCCTTTGCTCAAGAGCATGTGTCTCCTGGGACAAAAGGCACTGGATTCCAAAACAAACATGTAAACCTTGGAATATCATTGTCCTTCTATGATCGAACCTGTTTTTATGTCCTGAAAGGAGGGTGTTAGCCTGTTCCCCAGGCTGGGGCACCCATGCTCAGGCTGCTGAGTTGGGCTGCTAATGGCCCCAGTTCAGTCCCCTAGCCTCTGGGTGGAGTCAGATCTGTGGTCTTCATGCTCCAGAGGCTGAACTTGAGATCAGGAAGAGGCTGAACTTGATCTGAACCCACATCCCTTATCTGATTCTTCCCTTGCTCTATCCTGCTCCACTCATTTTCCATAGACCACTAGTTCTCAAACTGGAGACACCCCCAGAGAATCTCACTTAGTTGGGAAGGAATGAGACCAGCCACCAGGATTATTTGAACCCTCCCAAGATGATTATAAGGTGGGGCCAACTCTGAGAAGCATTGCTTTTGAGGTCTCTCCCAAGAACTGCCCCTGATCAATACCCTGCCCAAACACTCCATCTCGGGCTCTGTTTTCAGGGAACTGGACCCAAGGTACATGCTTTCTACAGAATGTGCCCTTCCAGGGGCTAAGACCCTACACTGGAGACTCAGAAAATTCCTCTTCTGTGCCAGCGCCCAACCCACAGTCAGGATGACATTCTGGCCATACAGATGGAGCAGCAAAAACAGGTAAGTGAAGGGGGCCTGAGGGGAAGTGTGTGTGTGTGTGTGAGAGAGTGAGGGAGAGAGACACAGATAGACAGACCGACACACAGGGAGAAAAAGAGGAATAAAGACGAAGAGACCCCAAAAAACAGAGACAGAGACCAGAGAGAAATAGAAACAGAGAAAGAGACAGAGACAGAGATACCCTGAGAGAGAATTAGAAAGGAAAAAAAACAGAGGGATGCAGAGAGAGAAAGAGAGGCAGAGAGACAGAGAAAGAAAGCATAGAAAGCCCCTTCTGTATGGTTTAGCACTGTCCCCTCTGCCAGCAATAGATGACAACCAGGGTGTCTCTGACCAGGACCTCACTTGGGACCTCCACCGGTGGGCGGGAGAGAGGAGCCTGCAGGAGGCTCCCAGAGCCCCCAGCCAATGTGTCCGAGCTGCCCTGTGGCTCCTCCTCAGGGCTCCTGTGGTCGCCTCACCAGCATGGTGTGTTAAATTTAGCTTGGGTTCCTCTGCTCTGAGTAAACTGCCTCTTCACAAAGGAGCAGAAGAAGACTAACCCTGTTTATAGTGCTTGAAACCCACTCACTAAAATGTTTTGCAACCATCACCAAAATGACTCAGATTTCCATCTTAGTCACCTCTCAAGAGCCCAGGTTGGTGCAGGGACATTTGGGGACAGCTGGCACAGGGTTAAGAGGTTGCACGCTGGGGTCAAGCAGGTGTGGGTTCAATCCCAGCTCCTGCAACTGACCTGCCAGGGAACTTGGGCACAGTGCTTTCTGCCTCACTGGATTTCTGTAAAACAGGAAATGCTGGGGACTGGGCAGGAAGGCTGGCAATACCAGAGACCAACACCTTGCAGTTACAAGGGAACAGGATCTGGAGTCAGGCTGCTTGGATTCAAATGCCACTTGTACCTTGTGTGACCCAGGGCTCATGACTGAACCTCTGCATGCCTCAGTTTCCTTGTGTGCAAAACAGGGATGATGATGATACTTAATTCATGGGGTTATTGTAAGGTTACTTAGGTTCATCCTTGGAAAGCATTTCACAAATCTGCCAAGCTGTACAATTCCAGGGAGCAACGTCAATTTATAGTGCATGTAAACGGTGCCCTGGAGTTGTGCAAATAGCAGCCGATAGCTGCTATTGTTAAAGCATTTATCTGCCAGCTGTCGGTTGTAGGAAGGATTGTCCGGGACTGTGCTGGGTACTTTACATTCATCACTCACTTTATCCTCCTGAGAACTCTATGAACAGGTATCATTTGATGCTCATGTCACAGATGAGGAAACTGAGGCTAAGAGAGATTGAGTCATGGGTGCATAACCATACAGCCGGGAGGTGATGGAGTAAGGATGCAAACTCAGGTTCACCTCAGGCAGTGGATCAGAACCAAGCCATCCAAGTGGTTAATCTAGATGGATCATGGTCAAGCCTAACCTAAATGTTAACAATTGGTTTATGGATATGCAGCATGGACCAATGTGGTTTCTGGGAGCTTCTGGAAAGGAAGCTTCTAGCTCTAAACAGAACACTCCTGGGAGCCAGTCCTTCCCTCCTGCTAGATGTGAATGGGAACATTTATTAACTGGAGTAACAACCATATTGTAAACCTGGGAGAAGCCAGCCTGGAAATGAAACCAACCCCCAGAGGAGGCAAATACTGAGAGAATGGCAGATAAATAAAACTGGGCCCTTGATCAAACTGTTCCTGAAGCCCACTACACTTACGGGAACCAACAAAAAGTAATGAGGATGGGGCCTTCATTCTGAGGTGATGAAGATGTCTGGAAACTAGACAACTTTGTGAATGTACTAAATGCCACTAAATAGTACACTTTTAAGTGGTTGAGTTTATACTATATGAATTAAACCTCAATGTTAAAAACAATGGTGTGAATTGGGTTTTCTGTTACTTGCAGCCAAAAGCTTCATAACCAATACCTCTGATTCCAAAATTTGGGTTTTCCACTTCCCACAATGTCAAAGAATATTTTCTGTGTCCACATTTCTCAGGACTCATTCACACTACCAACTTATAACACTACACCTTCCTCATCTCACTTTTATTAGCAATCTGTGCCAAAAATTCCAAATAGAAGTTCTTTGTTCAAAAAAATCTACATTCCCATGAAGAAGTTGTGCTATTAATGTAATCAGCCTGCACTTATTAAGCAACTACTATGTGCTTTGCACTCCACAAGGCAATATGAGGGCTTCAAAAGAAGTTCCATAAAAGTTCTCATTCATTATCCATCTATCTGTTCATTCATTCAAAGACCTGCTGACTCCTGTCATTGTTCTAGTGCCAGATACAATAGACAAAGTCCTTCCCACAGAGGCTGATGTTCTAAAATGTGGGTGGAGGGAACTAAACAGTAAGCAGGATAAATAAGTCAAATGTATAGTGAATTAGAGTGGGCTGAGTGCTAAGGAAAATATTTCTTTTTAAAGGAACGGGGAATAGGAAATGTGTGGGGGCTGTAAATTGCAGACAGGGTGGTCAGAAAGGCCTCATTGAGAAGGTGGCATTTGAGTGAAACCCTGAAGAAGGTGAGGGAGAAGCCATCAGGGCCCCTGAGGGAAGATCATTCAGAAAAGGGAACAGTAAGGGCAAAGGCCCAGCACTCAAGTTCACAGTCTGCACAGTAAAGCCTTAGTTTTGTAGAGCCACCCTAACAGAGGACCAAGCCTAGAAGGCTTAAACAACAGAAACCCATTTCCTCACAATCGTAGAGGCCAGGAGTCTAAAGCCAGGTGTCTGAGGCCTCTCGCCTTGGCATGTAGGCAGCCACCTTCTCCCTGTGTCCTCACATGGTCATCCCACTGTGTGGGTCCTAATCTCCTCTCTTATAAGGACAGCAGTTATACCAGATTACAGCCCACCCATATGACCTCATTTTACCTTATTGCCATTTTAACAGCCTTCTCTTCAAACACATCACAGCCTGAGGTTCTGGGGTTAGGACTTCAATGTATGAATTGGGTGGGGGGTGGACACAATTCAGCCCATAACAGTAAAACAAGACTAACCTATGAAACCACAGCAAAGTCTCCACCACATCAATGGCTGGGTGTTATATAGTGACATAGGGACTGTAAATGTTATGAAAGTTTAAAGAAGACTTTACTATTTTTAAAGAATCAACAGGATTTGGAAAGGAATTAGAAGGAAAAAAAGAATACTATCATACATAGTAAAGAGAACTAGCAGGCAGTGTCTGAGGAAGTCACAAATACTTGGATCACCATCAGGATGGCCTGATTTTGCTGGCTGTAACAAACACCCAAGTGCCAATAGCTTAACAAGACAGCACTTATTTCTTACTCCTGCTGCATATCTATCCACCATGGTCAACAGGAGGCTCTGACTTGGACTCTGGATGATAGAAGTCCATCTTTCACAGCAGGAGGAAGGAAATGTGGCATGTCACACACTTGCTTTTTAAACTCCCACCTAGAAATGACTCAAGTCACTTCCACTCATCTTTTGTTGAAAGCAACTTGTATGCCCGCCCTATGCTCCCAGTTGGAGGAAGCAGAGAGCCAGAAATATCCCTGGTGCCAAAGATCCCCAGTGACTATCTTAATTGTTGCCTTCCTAATTGCTCTTCCTTTAGACTGTCAACTCCTCAAGGATAAGAACCTGGTCCAAGTTGACTTGGCACAGTAATTGTTTGATAAGTGGGAACAATTGCTATCCAACCCTGACCCCAATGCCCAGAACAGCATAGGAGCAGAGTAAATGTCCTGATGAAAACTCAGATGAGAAGTGTTGGCAGCATGTTGGAGAATGGTACTGATAAGTGGAAGAGGGAGGCAGCCATGTGAGAAAAGAGCAGAGGCTGGCGCAATCACCAGCACACAGGCTGATGAAGACCACAACTCAGTATCGGAAGCAGGGATCTTAGATACCCCACCAATGGTAGATGAGCGAGGCATTCCAAATCAAGAACAGAAAGTGTTCAGTGACACACCAATTCTGGTATTAGAAGAAAGAGATGAGTCAAAGAGTGATGCTCATATCCTGACACTTGGTGACTCGGAGGATAGTTGTGCTGCTCACTCACCCCCGCCCCCCCCGCACTCCACATGACACAGACATCTGACTCGGAGCCCTTGCCCGCTCCACTTGGTCAATGCCTGATTTATTCCCAGTCTCTTTCTGCCTGTCCCTTTTCCTGACCTGATCGTAATTTCCTTACCTAGTCCTTCTAGCTAGGTCCAAGGACCATGTCTATTCTTTCTTGTTCTGTTCCTCAGTGATTTCCAGCTCATCTTTTGGTCTTAGTTCCTGAATACTTTAGAAAGCTATTGCTATCCCTCAATTATACCTTCTTTTAAGCATCTATGTCATTGGAAGAGTCTACAGCTGACTTTGAACTCACTGAGGACACACATGATCCATCCTTAAATCCTGATATGTATATCAAGGGCTACCCCTACCAAACCTCTCCAGCATCACATTCTCACCACTCACCTTGCTCCACCACAGCAGCTGCCCTGCTAATTCTCAAACACTCCTGACCTCAGTGCCTTTGCACTTGTTCTCTCTCTGTCCAAAACTTTCTTCTCTAAGAATTGTGCACAGGTGGCTTATCCCTTCATTCAGGGACGCAGCTCTAATGTCAGCTTACCAGATGGGCCATCCCTGACACCTTTTCTAAGATGCTCCTGTCCCATTCACACTTCACTCCATCACCTGGTTTTATTGTCACTTATCACTGCCCAGAATCATTCCTTATCCATTTACTTGTGTATTATCTGTCTTTGCTTATAAAATTTAAACTCCATGAGATAGAGTGCTTGTCTGATTTCCTCTCTGCCTTAAAGTGTTGAATGAATAGTATGAATGAACTTCATTCACTTCTATAATAACGGCTATGACTATATAGCACTTACTTTGTGCCAAGTACTGTTCAAAGTGCTTTGCATGCATTAATTAACTCATTTAATCTTGATAATACTTCTGGGAGGTAGGTGATGCAATTGTCCTCGCCATTTCATAGTTGGGTAAATTGGGTAACTGAGGCACAAAATGTTGGTCCAGTAGCTGATAATAAGCCAACTCTGGATTTGGTACCAGAAGTGGGGTGTTGTTGAACCCACTGCAGTCACAAGCTGGGTAAAAAGCTGGGCCATCATTAGAAACCCAGCACTCAGGCTTCCAAACCCACAGACTTAGTTACTCTGCTCTAGTGCTCACCAATCCACCCCGCCCAGCCCTATTTTTACCTACTTTTTCTTCCCTCTGCTCTGTCCTTTCACTTCTTACAAGCCTCCTGGTAACTCAGCCTTGACCCTCCCCAGACTAGCAACCTCAGAGCTCCCTTGGAACCACCTCTTCCTTCACTCCCTGGATGAAGGGGTACTTAACCTGCTTCTAATTCAGGATGTCTGGACTTTGGCTGGGGGAAAATCACATCTTCATTTTTACTAGCTTCAGCTACAATTATGAATGGTAGTACTATTAACAGTGTTAGCAGCACTTGTGACTTTGTCAAAACAGAAAGCATATTTGTATATCACACCACAATTACTCCAAATACCTTGAAATATCACTGACTCTTCTCACCACCTTAAAATTGCTAAGCCTGCCACTAGATCTTGTATTAAAGAGTGTATTTGTTACGGTGTACACGTCCATTGCCAAAGATATTTTGATAATAATGTTTCATTATAATTAGTCTACTTTGTGTGTGATTTTAAGCATCTAAAACCATGATTCTGAGGCAGTACCTGCCTTCCTTGGGCTGCAGAGGGCTCCATGGCTCTGCAAGGCTAAGAAGCTGTGCCCTGGCCAATGAGCAAGTGATGCCTAGGGACTGTCCTGAATGTTTCTGGGTCCCCACCCCTGCTCTCACAGCACTCTATCCTAATGCAGATCCACCACCTCTCTTTCCTGCCTCGCTGCACTTCCTCTCCCCAGACCTCTCTCGTTCACCTTGTCTTCCAGTTTTAAGAATCCATGGTAAAATGAGTAACTAATACTTATGTTAAGTACTGGGGCTCACAGCAGATGTTACAAACGGAGAACTCACAAACTGTTCCCTTGGTCTATCTAGATCTCAAGATGTAGATATGTTAAGAAATCAAACAATTATACACATAAAAATGGAATTTTGCCTTTTCACATAAAATCAGATTTAGCCACACTAGGCCCATATTCCCGCATGACACTCACCAGCTTTTATAGAATAATTATTGTCTCTCCCAGTGGGGCTGGAGTTCTCCAGTGGCCACAGGCCTCACCAGTCCTATTGTCTCCCTGGTTTGGAAGCTGAGCATTCGCTGAACTTTATCATCTTAAATCAAGCCTGCCCCAGTCATCTGTTTCCTGACAATTGAGTTTGGCCAACTCTGGATTACAAAGCACTTCACAAAATACTTCCTTACTCTGTCCTCATAGGGTTTGTAAGTAGGGGTTTTATTAGTCCATTTCACAGATGATTACAACTGAGAGCTCAAGAAAGTTAAATAGCACCACGTGTTGTCACACAGAGTAAAAGGTACTAGGGTTTCTGTTCCCAGACTGTCTTTTTTTCCCACTGGACTGTCTTCTCTTCTGTGATTACTCTGTAAAATGCCAATATGTAACCTAGGAGCCAGAAACAGATCAATTTAAAAAGCTGAGGCTAACAAGAAGAGTCTCACAAGCAATGGTAATTGACAAGAACAATCCTCAAATGAAAGGAAAGGAGTAAGCTCAGAAAGAATGCTAAATGAAATAGAGGCAACTAAGCTATCAGATATTGAGTTCAAAGTATGATTATTAGGAAGCTCAATGAGCTCACAATGAGCTACCCAGAAACTACCGGAAGCTACAATGAATTCACTGCAAACTATATCAACATGAAAAAAGGAAACAGAAACTATCAACAAGAGCAAAGAGGAAATGAAGAATACAGTTTCTGAAACTGAAGAACACAGTAGAAGGAATGAAAGCAGGATTGATGAGGCAGAAGATCGGATCAGCGAGCTAGAGGACAAAGTAGAAAAAAAACACCCAGAAAGAGCAAGAAAAGGAAAAGAGGCTCAGAAGAAAGAAGAGGGGTTGAGAAAAAATGCAAGACAATATGAACGTAATAATATCCATGTAATAGGGATACCAGAAGGAGAAGAAGAGCAAGGGATAGAAAACCTATTTGAAAAAGTAATGATGGAAAACTTCCCTAATTTGATGAGAGAAAAAGTCACACAAATCCAGGAAACACAGAGAATCCCAACCAAGAAGAACCCAAAGAGGCTCACTTCAAGACACATCATAATTAAAATGGCAAAATACCAAGACAAAGAGAGAATTTTAAAAGCAGCAAGGGAGAAACAGGAAGTAACATACAAGGGAGCCCCAATAAGGTTAGCAGCTAACTTCTCAATGGAAACGCTCCAAGCCAGAAGAGAATGGCAAGAAATATTCCAAGTAATGAGAACTAGAAGTCTGCAACTAAGGCTACTTTACCCAGCAAGGTTCTCAATCAAGATAGAAGGCCAAATAAGGAGCTTCTCAGACAAAAGAAGTCTAAAAGAATACACCTCCACCAAACCAGCTCTGCAAGAGATGCTAAAGGACTGCTTTAAGGAAAGGAAGGAAAAGAGAGAGAGAGGAACACAGGTATGTAAATGGCAATGAATAAGTACCTATCAATAATAACCTTAAATGTAAATGAATTAAATGCTCCAATCAAAAGACATAGAATAGCTAAATGGATAAGAAAGCATGACCCACACATATGCTGCCTACAAGAGGACCCACCTCAGAACAAAGACCTACACACACTGAAAGTGAAGGGCTGTAAACAAATATTCCAAGCAAATGAACAGGAAAAAAAGCTGGGGGTAGCAATACTCATATCAGACAAAATAGGCTTCAAAAAAAGGGTCATAAAGAGAGACCCAGAAGGTCACTACGTAATACTCAAGGGAAGAATCTACCAAGAAGACATATACATTGTAAATATGTATGTACCTAACATAGGAACACCCACATACATAAAGAAAATCTTAGAGGACTTCAAGAAAGATATTGACAGCAACACAATTATAGTAGGGGATTTTAATACCCCACTATCAAATATGGACAGATCTTCCAAACAAAATATCAACAAAGATATTGTGGCATTGAACAATGCCCTAGATGAAATGAACTTAACTGATATATAGAGAGCCCTTCATCCTGAAGAAGCTAAATACATATTCTTTTCAAATGCATATGGAACATTTTCAAAGAGAGGCCACATGGTAGGACACAAGGCAAGCCTCAACAAATTCAAGAAAATTGAAATCATACCAAGCATTTTCTCCAACCACAAGAGACTGAAACTAGAAACCAACACCAAGGAAAAAAACCCAAAACACTCAAAATCATGGAGATTGAATAGCATGCTATTAAACAATGAATGGGTCAAGAATGAAATTAGGAAAGAAATCAGAAAGTTTCTGGAAACAAACAAAAATGAATTCACAACAACCCAAAACTTATGGGACACAGAGAAGGCAGTTCTGGGAGGGAAGTTCACAGTAATACAGTCATACCTAAAAAAGATAGAAACATTTCAAACAAACAACCTAACCCTACGCCTACAAGAACTCGAGAAACAACAACAAAGACAGCCCAGAGCAAGCAGAAGGAAGGAAATAACCAAGATCAGAGCAGAATTAAATGACATAGAGACTAAAAGCACAATTCTAAGGATCAATGAATCCCAGGAGCTGATTCTTTGAAAAGATAAACAAAATCGACAAGCCTTTAAGCAGACTCATCAAGAAAAAAAGAGAGAAGACCCAAATAAACACAATCAGAAATGAAAGAGGAGAGATTACAACAGATACCACAGAAATACAAAGGATTGTAAGAAATTACTACAAAGAACTGTATGCCAAGAAATTGGAAAACCTAGGTGAAATGGACAAATTTCTAGAAAAATATAATCTTCCAAAACTCAATGAAAAAGAACCAGAAAGCCTGAACAGACCAATAGCAACAAAAGAAATTGAAGCAGTAATCAAAAAACTCCCAACACACAAAAGCCCTGGACCAGATGGTTTCACAGGAGAATTCTACAAAGCATTTAAGGAAGAGCTAACCCCTATCCTTCACAGATTATTCCAAAAAATCCAGAAAGATGGGAGTCTCCCAAACTCTTTTTATGAGACCAACATCATCCTAATTCCAAAACCAGATAAAGACACAACAAAGAAAGAAAACTTCAGGCCAATATCACTGATGAACATTGACGCTAAAATCCTCAACAAAATACTGGCAAACCGCATCCAACAATACAGTTAAAAAGATCATACATCATGACCAAGTGGGATTCATTCCAGGGATGCAAAGAATGGTTCCATATTCGCAAGTCAGTAAATGTAATACATCACATAAAACAAAAGCAAAGACAAAAACCACGTGATTATATCAATTGATGCAGAAAAAGCATTTGACAAGGTACAGGCCCATTCATGATAAACACACTCGACAAGTGGGAATAGAGGGAGCATTCCTCAACATAATAAGGCCATTTGGAGAGACCTACAGCCAGCATCATACTCAATGGGCAAAAATTAAAATCTTTTCCACTAAGATCAGGAACAAGGCAAGACTGTCCACTTTCACCACTTCTGTTCAATATAGTACTGGAAGTTTTAGCCACAGCAATCAGACAAGAAAAAGAAATAAAAGGCATCCAAATCGGAAAGGAGGAAACAAAACTGTCACTGTTTGCAGATGACATGATAGTATACATAGAAAATCCTAGACTCTACCAAAAACTGCTTGACCTAATAAATGAATTTGGCAAAACAGCAGGATACAAAGTCAATATCCAGAAATCAAAGGCATTTCTGTACACCAACAATGAAACAGCAGAACAGAGATCAAGGAAAAAATTCCATTTGAAATAGCAAAAAGAAAAATAAAATATCTAGGAATAAACCTAACCAAAGAGGTAAAAGACCTGTATTCAGAAAACTATATAACACTCAGGAAAAAAAATCAAGGAAGACACAAACAAATGGAAACATATACCGTATTCATGGATTAGAAGAATTAATATCATCAAAATGTCCATACTACCCAAAGCAATTTACACATTCAATGCAATTCCTATTAAAGTACCAATGGCATATTTCACAGACATAGAACAAACACTTCAACAATTTATATGGAATTATAAATGACCCCGAATAGCTGCTGCAATTTTGAGAAAGAAGAGTAAAGTAGGAGGGATCACAATACCCGACACTAAACTATACTACAAGGCCACTGTAATCAAAACAGCCTGGTACTGGCATAAAAACAGGCACATAGACCAATGGAACAGAACAGAGAGCCCAGAAATAAGCCCAAGTCTCTATGGTCAATTAATATTTGACAAAGGAGGCAGCAACATAAAATGGAGTAAAAATAGCCTCTTCAACAAATGGTGTTGGGAAGAACTGGACAGCCACGTGCAAAAAATGAAACTTGAGCACCAACTTACACCATATACAAAAATAAATTCAAGGTGGATAAAAGACTTAAATATAAAACGTGACACATTAAAGTCCTAGAGGAGAACGTAGGTAGGAAAATCTCAGATATTTCACGAAGAAACATTTTTTACTGACTTGTCCCCTAGAGCAAGGGACATAAAGGAAAGAATAAACAAATGGGACCTCATTCAAAATTAAAGCTTCTGCACAGCCAAAGAAAACTATCAAAATTAAAGAGAACCAACTGTATGGGAAACATATTTGCCAATGATACCTCAACAAGGGTTTAATCTCCAAAATATATAAAGAACGTACAAGACTGCACTCTAAGAAGACAAGGAATCCAATTAAAAAGTGGGCAAAGACTCGAACAGACACTTCTCCAAGGAGGACATACAGAAAATCCAAAGGACACATGAACGATGTTCAATATCGCTAGCTATCAGAGAAGATGCAAATTAAACCCACAAGAGATACCACTTCACACCATGGTCAGAATGGCCATCATAAACAAAGCAACAAACAAGTGTTGGAGAGGTTGTGGAGGAAAAAGGGACCCTAGTGCACTGTTGGTGGGACTGCAGGCTGGTACAACCACTATGGAAAACAGTATGGAATTTTCTCAGAAAACTAAAAATGGATCTGCCTTTTGACCCACCAATTCCACTACTAGGATTATATCCTAAGAACCCTGAAATACCAATCCAAATGAACCTATGCACCCCAATGTTCATAGCAGCACAATTTACAATAGCCAACTGTTGGAAGCAACCTAGGTGCCCATCAGTAAATGAATGGATCAAAAAACTATGGTACATTTACACAATGGAATTCTATGCAGCAAAAAGAAAGAAGGAGTTCCTACCCTTTGTGACAGCATGGATGGAGCTGGAAAGCATTATGCTAAGCAAAATAAGCCAGGCATTGAAAGACAAATACCATATGATCTCACCTTAGCAGGAACCTAAACAACAAAACAAAGAAACAAGCAAAATATTACCAAAGACACTGAAATAGAGAGCAGGCTGACAGTGACCAGAGGGGAGAGGGGAGGGAATTTCAGGGGAATTTCAGGGGAAAAGGGGAAGGGTTTACAGGAACAGGTATAAAGGACACATGGACAAAAACTAGGGGCAGTTGGAAATGAGAAGAAGGTGGGGAGGGCTGGGTGGGTGGGCTGAGATGGGAGTAAAAGATAGAAAATTGTACTTGAACAATTAAAATAAAATTTTAAAACAAACAAACAAATAACCCCCCCCCAAAACGCCAATATGGTGTTGCTGCATCCTACCTAGAGACCTCTAATATCTGGCCCAACAGAGAAATTCCACACTCCCAACCTGTTGTCCTAGCTCCCTCAAACCTGGAATCCCCTTTTAGAGATGTGCAGCTTCTGCCTTCATGGGTGGCAGGTTTTCTCCTGAAATCCAGCCTCCTGAAAGTCCAACTACCCTGAGGCCACCATGCTTCAGGGAAGCCCAAGCTAATCTCATGGAGGCCACTGGAAACAAGGTGAGCGAGGCCTCATAGACTGTCCAGCCAGCCCAGCCATCAATATAAGGCAGCCAAGTGAGAGACCCCAGCAGAACCAACTAGCTGAGTTCCAACAAGCCCCTGACATTTAAAAAATCACAAAAAATAATAACTGCCATTGCTTTAAAGGGCTTTGAAAACTTGGCCAGCCTTATCACTCATCATACCCTTGACGCACTTGCTTCTTTCTCAGTTGGTGAATCTGCAGTGTTGCCCCCACATCCCCGGCAGGTGTGTCCTTGCTGGTCCTCCTTTTCGGCATGCCTCACCAGCCCTGGCCCCCACCCCCTACCCCAGGGAACCCTTCTTACCACCTCCTTGAGCTGCCCCAAACCCCTCAGATGATCTCCCCACCTGCATACCTCCCTAACTTTACTCATCCTGCCAACACAACACTCTCTATTATAAGAAGTTGTGGTCCCCTGTCTCAGAAGAAACAAAAATTATTTGAAGTTCATGCCTCTTGGGAAATTCTGATCTCACTGAGGAAATTAGACCAGCTGTGCCTAAGAACAGAGGGAGGAGGGTGGCTTTGAGGGCAGCAAGTGGGGGGACAGAGAGGTTAGGGGAACCCCCAAGTACAGACTGTTCTCCAAGAATGGAAAGGTACGTGGGGCACCTGGAGTGGCTGGACCCTCAGGAAAAGGTAAGATTCAGGGCCCCATACTTGTCTCAGAAGCCGTTGAGTCTCCAAGTTGAGGGGACCCTGCAGGCGGGGACGAGGGATGTTCTCAGAGATGACCAGCGTGGACTGACGGCAGAAGGGCCTTCTGGGTGCTTTGATACTGCATGAAACCCATGGCTCAGAGGGAGCAACGGTGACTGAGGTCACCTCACCTGCATCCAGGAATGAAAACAGCAACACTACTACGGCAGACAGCTTCCGAGAGTGCCCCAGTGGTCTCTGCCTCTGGGCACTCACAGCCTTGCACCATCCCCTATCCTGAGCAACTTGCTTCTAAGCAATGGAATACTTCAATGTTAAAAGGATGTCACTTCCCGGGATTAGATTGCAAAAGGTTATGGCTTCTATGCTGCTAGCAGACTCTCTCTCCAGGGTGACTTTGATGAAGTAAGCTGACAAACTGGGAGGGATTTAAGGTGGCCTCTGGCTAACTGCCAACCAGGAAATGAGGCCCTTTAGTCCAACTGTTTGCAAGGAACCAAGTGTTGCCAACAACCAGACATTCTTGGAAGCAGATCCGTCTCCCATCCGGCCTCCAGATGAGACCCAATGCTGGCCGACATGTTGATTACAGTCTTGTGATCCATCTAGAAGCAGAGGACCCAGCTGAGCCACACAGAGATCCTGACCCACAGAGACTGAGATAATAATGTGTGTTTTTCAAACCACTGAGTTTGTGGTGATGTGTCACATGGTTTGTGGCCATCAGTTACACAGCAGTAGATGACTAATACAAACACACCAGCATTTGGTGCTCATTACAGTCAGGCCCATTCGAAGGCCTGTCCGTGCATCCTTTCTCCATAAGCCTCATTTCTACCTGGCTGAGGCACAGTGAGGTCAGACGACTTCCCCAGCTGGTCACTGTCACCACCAACATTGGAAACAGCGCCACCCCCCCCCTTAAAACACAGCAGAGTTATCCTCTACTCCCCAATTTTGCAAACCGACCTCCTACCTATTCAAGATACCATCTACTCAGATGTGAAAACTAAAGACACAGACATGGGAGAAAAGGCCAGTTGTTCTGGAGTGAATTTTAAAATACTCTTAACAGCCAGCAAGAGGCACCACCCCCAGAGTGCAGACCACAAGGTGGAGGAGGACCCAGGAAAGGAACTTGGTGGGCGGGGAAGCTCACTGGGGAGTGGGGGGGCTCCAGGCCACAGTTATTTACTAACTGGTATGGCAATATTTTAATATTTTAACAATCAGCTGTACCAATGTGTTCCAGCTGAAGATCTGCTCTGAATACACAGAGAGATCACTGAAGCCAAAAGAATAAGGATCCAAACCATGAATCATACGAGAATAATTCCTGGCTTAGGATAGGGCTTAGACACCGTGGTTTTTCATTCACCCCCCAGCAGATCTGAAATGTCCGAGTTGCGTGTGAATGTGAGGGCCTCCCCTGAGTGGGCCATAAGGAACGTGAACAGGGATGACCTGCACACGCGTCGGCTCCCATGCACGGCTGCATGTAGAATGACCCAGAAGCCTTTTAAATGCCAATGCCTGGGACTCCACTCACAGAGTGGGATTTACTGGGGTACGTACAATACAGCCCAGCATTGGGATTTTTTTTTAAAAAATCCCCAGATCATCCTGATGTGCAGCCAAAATTGGGAGCCAGTAACTTCCTGCTGTGCTTCTCAAAGTGTGGTCCCAGGACCAGCAGCAGCAGCAGCAGCGGCAGCAGAGTCACCTGGGAGTTTATGGGAAATTCAGATTCTGAGGCCCCTGCCAGGTCTGTTGAATCAAAAACTCAGGGTGGGCCCTGCAATATCTGTATTTTAACAGGCTCTCCAAGGGGCGGCGATGTGTGCTCAAGGACGCAGGGGAGGATCCTACAGCACAGCCAGGGCCATGTGTTTAATGGGCTGCTGTCCTGCTAGCCTGCAGGGGCCAGCCAGAGGCCAGCACATGGTCCCAACTCAGGACTGGAGATTTTGGACATAAATCTAAAGAGAATGGGTCAGCCTCTGAAAATTACCTGCACTTGTAGGAACCAACCAAGCTGGGGTTTCAGGTAAATGTGAGGGTTCTTGTCAAGGCTGAGGAAGAAAATGTGGAAGAAGAATCCCACCTTCATGACTGAGAAACCCCAGAAGTTCTCTAGCTTGAACCCATTGGATGAAGCCTCTTTTAAATAGAGCATCTTCATGCTAAAGCAAGAGCTGAAGAGTTCCAGAATGTTCCAGCAGGCCCACGAACAGGCCCAGTGCACAAGCTCCACACCGATTTGTAAAGAATTTCCATCGTGAGTATCTGCTGAAAATCTCAGTGCATTTGTGTCCATCTTTGGATGCCTCCCTGTGTTTGGAGGCTTGCTTTCAGGGCCTGCATGTGTGGCTGGGGACATTTAAATGACAGCTTTGAAATAAGGCTCCAGCTCTTCTATGGCCAGGGAGGAAAAGGCCAGAGCTCTGGAAACTAATTCAGCTGGGCTGGAATGTCATGTTTGAGCTGTCTGCCCTTGGGAAATTTCTTAACCACTCTGGGCTCTAGTTTCCTGATTTCAAAAAGGAGGGAAGAATAATTAAAGATATCCACCAAGATTGTTCTAAATAATTTTTAAATGTATGAAAGTGCCTATTACAATGACCAGCATGCAAATAGCAAAACATTACTATTATTAATGTAAATAAATATTATTAATGTAAATAAGTATACCATCCAATTCGAGGCTTGAGGGTTTATCACTGGTGGCTTTTGATATCACCATCTCTACAGAAAATACCATGTGAAATATCTTCTCTTTGTTCCCACTAACCTCTCACTATGATTTAGAGGAGTCAGCAAGCTACAGCCCTCAGGCCACTACTTGTTTTTAGAAATAAAGTTTTATTGGTACATAGCCATGCTCATTCATTTACACATATCCTATGGCTGCTTTCACACAATGTGGGCAAAGTTGAGCTGTTACAATAGAGATCAAGTGACCCTCAAAACTGAAAATATTCATTATCTGGCTCCTTACAGAAGTTTGCACCCCAGATTTAGAGTTAGTTTTCATCTCTTAGCCAAAAACTCATTCCCTCTCATATCCTGCTTCCATTCAACCTTTACTGACCACCCACCATGTGCTTAAACCCTGGTTATACATACTCAATAAAATAAGGCTTGTGCCCTTCTGGAGGTCACAGCTGGGGGTGTGGGTGGGTTATAACGTGCCAGGCACTGTTCTAAGCATTTTGCAAATGCTTAATCCTTGTAACAACCCTATGAAGCTAGTGCTATTCTATTCCACATTTTACAGATGTGGCAACTGAGCCTCAGAGAGGTGGAGTCACCTGTGTAAGATCAAAAGCAAGCAGCAAAACTAGGCTGTGAATCCAACCAAGCTGTCTCCTGAGCCACAAAGCTGTGTGGGCTCTTATTCAGAATCCCTTGATCTAGGGTGCAGGCTGGAGGAACTACACATAAAACTGCCCAGACACTTCCCAGACCACAGGAGCAGAAAGACAGGCTGACTTTTCCTCTAGGCTCATTTTACCATAGCCTTGCCTCATCAATGCACTCTCCCAGACTCTCTGCACCAGGAACTTTTCTAATCCTCCCACACACACACCCAGAGAGGCTGTGGCATTTGCTCAAAGTCACCCAGCTCTAATGGGATGGGCTGAGACTTGAAAGCAGTTCCTTTTGCTGCCTAATCTGTCCTTTGTACGACACTTGGGGCCCTCCAGAACAACTTAAAATAGGCAAGAACGGCCTTCTTAGTTTGCCAAAGAACACATCTACTTTGGAAAGTGGCATTGCAGGGAAATGGTAGATTATTTTTTTACCTATACTGTTGCCCATGTCCCCAAAGGGGCTGTAACAAGCTGAAAATATTAGGATGTGAGAAATTATTTCATTTTATTTTGCCCAATTTGGCCTCCTTTAAGCTCGTTCTAGCGTCCAGGATTCAGAGCCCAGAGTATATGTGCCATGCTTGGCTTCAGGATTTTATACGTTGCATTCTGAGCCTGTCTCAGACTTGACACAAACAAGTTCAACAGATATTGAGTGACTTCTAACTGCAAAACTCTCTGCTGAATGGCTCCGAAGATTCAAGGATCAGTAAGGAAAGGACCTGATCTTCATGGAGTTTCATGCTTGAAGGGCAGGAAAAAGCTTAACGATCTTCCTTCCTTCCTCCCTTCTTTCCTCCCTTCCTTCCTTCCTTCCTTCCTTCCTTCCTTCCTTCCTTCCTTCCTTCCTTCCCTCTATGTGCCAGGCACTTCCAGATTCATGATCTTGCAAGGACAGAATTTAAGAATCTGGACTCAGACAGATCTGGTTTCAAGGTTGGTTCTGCCCTATTGGCTTCATTCTTTTCCTTCCTGTGCCTCAGTCACTTCCCCTGTGAAATGGGTGATGAGGTGAGGACTCCATAAGCCCACATCCTAAATCCCCTGGCCCAGGCCTGGGCCCATGGTGGTTGTGAGATAAATGGGGACTGGTCTCTGTGCAGCCCCAGATGCTGTGTATAATCACCTGGCTGCATGTCTGCCCCCTCCCCCAGACAGACCCCCTTGAGTGCTACAGCACACAGGACTTGGAACCAGAGGATGCTCTGGGCAGAAAACTATAGAAAAATGGGGCTCATTTGATCTGAAGGGGCTTGCAAGTCTTTAAGCCAGAGACGTAGACAGGTCATCAACATAGATGTTCAAGTTCCCAAGGATCAATCAGTTATTCACTCAACAAACATTGGCACTTTCTATGCACTGGGCACTCTCCTAAGCACCGGGCACCCTGTGGTAGACAAGTAAGACAATTTTTAAAAACCCTGCCTTCATGCTGCTGGTGGTCCAATTTAGAAGGAAACACATAATCGTAAATAACAGAGCAATGCGATCCACAGTGACTGGAGTGGCGGGATCTGCATGAGGAGCTGTCATCTGTGCTGAGGCTGGAATGGGAGAAGGAGCCAGCATGGCAAGGGTGTTCCAGACAGGGGGGACAGCCAAGCCCAGGCCGGGCGGCAACAATGCAGGGAACAGAAGGGAGGTCGCTGAAGCTCGAGCAAAGTGAGAGTAATGATGGCAGAAGTGTGGGCAGAGGTGGGAGGAAGCAGTTACGAGAGCGTGGAGAGATAGTGCTCAGACACCATCAAGAGAACCTTGATGTGTAGAAAGGACACACTTTTAGAGTGATGGTGGCAGAAAAAAAGATGGGAATCAGCAGTGGGCAAGTTGGTGATTCTGGGGGTCGGACGGGGGAATGCTGGTTTACAAGCTGCTTGGGTTCCAGAGACTGATGTGGAGAATCTGATAGAACATAAGGAGTGGGGAGGCGCCATCTCTGGGAGATCCCTCCCCAGGCCTTCCATGGCTGGCCACAGCCAGAGCTGTTAATTCAAAGGACAAAAGGAGGGTCTTTCTGCACTAAAAACCAGCCAGCTGCACTGTAAAAGAAGCTCCCTGGGACCAGACCTATTTTTTTTTTTAATATCATCTAGGTTAGAATTGTCCAACTGTCTCCCTTGGAAAAGGAAGAAGAAAAAAAGTGCTCTGATTCCCAAGCAGGTCTTCTTTGAAGGTCGTATTTCAGTTTCATTGTGATATCTAAATAACTTGCTCTTCCTTTTTTTTTTTTTTAACTGTAAACTGAGGACTCCAGCTGCTTAACAGTTTACCTTCCCTGAAACCAGAGCACGCTGTTATCAAGGCTTACGGTGCCCCTGTACTGTTCTAAATGCTTGTCCTATAACGACGCATTGCATCTCGTCTTTGCAAGAACCCCAGAGGCAGGTGCTACTGTTACTTCCACCTTACGGACAAGGAAACTAAGGCACGTTGTAGAGAAGAATTCCCTCCTTCCCCCTGCACCCGGTCAGTGAGGGCCAGAGCTGGGCTTTGAAGACGCTGGCTGACTCCTAGGCCAGAAATTCAGCCACGTCAGACGCCAAAGCCCCACCCTTGACCTCGGGGCCCATCTGAAGCCCTACAGCCCTGGGAGAGCCCTACAAAACACTGAGTCCCCCCAGTTCGTCTTTACCAAGCCCTTGTACATGAAAAAAGAAATCGCCATATATGTAACGATTGAGTATTATAATGATGAATATTGTGTTCTTACTTCCATCCTCAGAACACTGTCCACCGGGAGCAAGAAGGAGGAAACCTGGAGACGGGAACCCAGGAGTGTGAACCTATTGCTTCCCGCCTCCTCTTGGAAGCCACAGCGCCACCTGGTGGCTGGCCATTGTAGGTGCAGGCAAGGGGAGACGGGCCCTCCTGGCCTCACTCTTGTCCAAAACGAGGCCTTGTCCAAGCGCGGTGGTCTCCAAACTTCTTCCGTAAGGAGCCTGAGAGTAAAAATGTTTGGCTTTTCAAGCCAGTGTCTTTTACAGACTCAATTCTGGTGTTGTAACACAAATGTAGCCACAGATAATATACGTATGTGCACACAAACCAACCAGGCTGCGTTCCGATAAAACTTCTTGGACATTGAATTTTGAATTTCATAGAACTTTCACATATCAAGGAATATTCTTCTTCTTTTGATTTCCCCCCAACCACTTAAATATGTAAAAACCTTTCTTAGCCCGTGGGCCACATCAAAACAGTGTCCAGCTGGTTTTGGCACCCTGCCTGTGGCTTGCTGGCTCTTGTTCTGGAAGCTGGGGACCTAGCAAAGAACAAACAGATAAAAACTCCTGCCTTTGTGAAGCTAGTAGAGGGAATACAATCAACAAGATAGAAGCCAAATACATATGAGTTGGTTTTCTGTGCTAATGGGAAAAATAAAGTAGGGCAGGGGGTGATAGATATGTATCAGGGCTGCATGCATTTATTTATTTACTTCATTTTCAGAGAGGGGAAGGGAGAGAGGAAAAGAGGGGAAGGGAGAAAGAAAGAGAGGGGAAGAAACATTGATGTGAGAGAAAAACATCAATCGGTTGCCTCTGAAATGCACCCAGAACGGGGATTGTCCTGCAACCCAGGCATGTGCCCTGACTGGGAATCAAACAGGCAACCTTTCGCTTTGCAGGATGACGCCCAACCAACTGAGCCACACAGAGCTAGGGGTTTCATTTAAATAGGATGGTGAGAAAGGGCTCATTGAGGAAGTGACCTTTAAGTAAAGCTTGGAAGGAGGGGAGGAAAAAGCCATGTGCATATCTGGGGGGAGGGATCGTTCCCACCAGAGGGAAGAGCCAGCGCAAGCAAAGGGCCTGAGGCAGAACCGCCCTGATGTGTGTGACAAAGAGTGGGAGCAGAGTGAGCAAGGGGGAGAATGAGGGACGAGGGACGGGTGAAAGCAAGGAGCTGACGGCAGATCACAGAGGCCTGAGGGCCTTGGGGAGCACTGTGGGTTTTCCCCTGAGAGAGATGGGAGCCGTGGCAAACCTAGAGGGTGACATTTGTCACTTTACCAACAGTCTCATGTAATTCTAAATAACCCGTTTTCCCACTGAAAAGTTTCCCAGTGGAACTATCCTACCGGGCACTGAAGTTGGAGGGAGTGGGAAAGGAGGAACAGAGAATAAATGGGAAAATTTATTCATTAGGAGAATCCATTTCTCCTTCTTCCTTACCTTACATGTCCCTTCTTGTCCACTTAGGGACCCTGGTCCCCAGGGACCAGGACAATTCAGGCCACCCACCCCAGCCTCAGCCACAGGATGACCTCAGCTGCAGGTGACCTGCAGGATGGCTGGCCTTCCTGCACATCATAGAAATGGCCAGGTAGGCCTGGAAGTCAAGGTCATGCAATCCCTGTTCTGGATTGGCCCCTAGATGCATCAGTAACACTGGGAACCTGTTTGCCTCTCTGCATAAAAAGCAAAATAATAGTAATAGCAATAGTAATAACAGCAACAAAGCATGCTCTAGCTGCTTCCCAAGACTGTTGTGTGCAATGTGCCCCACAGAAACACTTTGGATGAGAATCACAAGTGACACAATCTATTCACCACAATGCTGATGAGGGCTAAATGAGTTTATGGATAAAGGACTTGGGGCTGTGCCCTGTAGATAGGCAGTGCTCCATCGACACTGGTTATTATTATTATTATCATCACAGCACAATATGTCTTATTCACAGAACTCATTGCAGGGCGCTGAGCTCTCCTCCCCTGCCCTTCATTCTCCCACCCAGGTCCTCGGAAGGAGGGTGGTGGCTTAGAACGGGGCTGCTCACATCAACCTCCCCTGGGAGCCTGTTGGAAGGAAATTCAGTCCCATTCCCCCCACCCAGGCCTGCCAGTGGGAATCTGCACTTAACAAGACTCCCCCCAGGGGTCCCAAATGTAGTAAAGTGTGAGGAGAACTAGCCTGGAAATACCCTCTTAAGGGGAGGCCCTCCTGGTTCCCCCAGAAGCTTGTGCAGCCCCCTCAAGGCACTCTTCCCACTCCTCATCATTTGTTTTGTGTTGGTTTTTCCTGCTGAGTGGAGAGTGTCATTCTGGAAAGAGCTGACTGTTGACTGATATGTCCCCAGGGCCCCACGTGGAGCTAAGCACAGAGGTGGTGTCCTAAATATTGGTGGAATAAAGTAGGGGGAGGAAAGGAGGGAGGGGTGAAGGGGTGAGGAAGGGAGAAGCTAAGGGGTACAGGGGAGATGAAGGGAGAGAAAAGGAGAGGGAGAGGGAAGTAAGGAAGGGGAAAGAAGGAGGGAGGGAGGGGAGGAAAGAGAGAGGAAGGGGTGAGGAAGAGAGGGGTAAGGGGGAGGAGGAAAGAGGGAAAAGGAGAGTGGGAGGAGGGTCGGTGACAGGAAGGGGGGAGGAAGGGAGATAGTGTGGGTAAGGAGGAGAAGGAAGGAGGGAGAAGTGAAGGGGAGAGAAAAGGGTTCCCTGTGGGGAGAGGGGAGGGAGGCAGCACCTCCTCACTCCACTCTGGGGTACAAGAACCTCCAAAGTGACTAGCGGCACCCCCAGGCAGTACATCTGTGGAAGTGTGGAACCAAATACTCAAACTCCCATTTCTGACATTGTTTCATCTGAAACAAAGGGAAGCATTGGCTTTCTTAACCCTTAATGTAGGGTTGACCCAAATCTACTTGGCCAGTAGGCAGTGACCCTCACTCATTCTCGTCATTTATTCAGTCGATATTTACTGAGCACCTACTAGGTACCAGCCGAGTCTCAGGCACTGGGGACACAGCAGTGAACGAGACAGATAAGCATCTCTGCCAGGGACATCTGATGAGAGAGGCAGGCAGGAAACAAGGCAAATAACCATGCCGGCACGAGGTGATGTGCCATAGCCTGCCCAGGCCTGTGTGAATGGGTTGATGGATTGGGATAGTGGCTGGCGAATGGAAGATGTCTGCCTAGAAAGAGCCAAGATTGAAGAAAATATAATGGAAGCAGAAAGGAGCAGTGAGAAATGGCAAATCTGGGACTCTCACTCATGGGAAGAAGGGAAAACAGTGTGATCTCCTGTGATCTCGACCAAAGGTGCCAGAAACCACTCCTGAAGACATCGTGTGATGGGGAGTCCCACTTGCCATGGTTACTTCCCCTCGGTGGGCACTATGCCTGGTGGGGTTCCCACAGTGGGCAAAGCCACATGGTTAGCAGGATGCAAAAGTTTTCAAACAGACAGTTCAGAAGGGGGTCTATTCTACAGGATGATTGATCTGGTTTCTTCCATGGGTCAATGAGATAGGAAAAAGAGGGCAGGGTATCAACTAAATAAATCTAAAGAGACAGAACAACCAAAAAAACAAACAGAATTACCATACCACCCAGCAATTCCACTCCTGGGTATACACTCAGAAGAGTTGAGAACAGGGTTTCAAAGAGGTATTTATACATCCATATTCATGGCTGCATTATTGCCAATGGCCAAAAGGGGGAAGTAACCCAAGGGGCCCTTGACAGATGACTGGATCAACAAAATTTGGTATATCCATACAGTGGAATATTATTCTGACCCTGTTACAACATGGATGAACCTGAGGATAGTATGCTCAATGAAATACGCCAGTCTCAAAAGGACAGACACTGTGTGATCCCACTCACAGGAAGTCCCTGGAGGAGTCAGATTCGAAGAGACAGGAAGTAGATGGTGGGAGTCAGGGGCTGGGGGAGGGGGATGGGGAGTGAGTGTTTAGTGGGGACAGAGGTTCAGTGTGGGAAGACCAAGTCCTGGATATGGATGGTGGTGATCGGTGTACAACAGTGTGACTATACTTAGTGCCACTGCACTGGACACAAAAATAATTATGATGGTAAATTTTGTATGCATATTTTACCACAATAAAAAAAACACACATATGACCACCAAATGCAATATGCAGACCTTCTTGATTCTAAGAAATTAACTATAAAACCGCAAGCAGGGAAATTTGAATGTGGACTGGAAATTAGAAAATAAAAAATTTGTATTGTTAATTTTGTAAGTGTGATATTTAGTAAGAAGGTGACCGTGTGCTTTAGAGGTGTGACCTGAAGTTTGTAAAACCATCCAGGGTCTGGGATTTCCTTCAAAACAGCTCAGAAAACAAAAAGAGAAAAATGGCTTAATGACACTAACCTGGCAAAATCCTGGTAATTATTAAATGTGGGAGATGGGAATGTGGTGCTCACTGTGCTCTTTTCTCTAAGTGTATTTGAACATTTTCAGAATAAAATGCTCTTTCTTACAAAACACAGGATTCAAAAAGTGAAGGCGAACTTCTAAAACATGAGGGCAAAAGTGTTTTGTACCATTAAATTTTAAAAATTAAAATCATTTAAAAATATTTACTTATTAACATCTCACCCTTTTAACATTTTATGTACTTTATACTGCATATAATAAATATAGTAGAATACTTGTATAATTGATAAGTATATAAATATATTCACTTATCATTTATCTATATATAAATATAATGATAAATATATAATTGATATATACGTGTGCTGAAAACGTGTCCGTTTTACTGATGGGGTAGGACTTCGGAAGTTTGAGATCACAACTGTAAAGATTCTGCAAGCCTTTTCATAGTCCCAAAAAGCAACAAGGATGGGAAACTACGGCAGAAGTTGGCCATTCGAGGAGGTTGTGACAGAAACGTCATCTTAAACAAGGCCTCTCAGCTCTGAGTTTTCTACAATGTCTCTCCCTTTTTATCTTCTGAGTTATATGAAAGCAAGTTTCTGCCACCTTCTGGGCCGGGTTGGATACTCCCGCCAGCGTGGCAGCAAGGAAAGGGCAACAAGATCATCACATTTGGGCATACAGTAGGTGCCTAATAAACATTAGCTGTCATTATTATTATAAATGATACTTAATAGTTTTCCTTGGACAACAGGGTTTCAGAAAGTTCTATAATTCACTGACCACTTTTCCTCCCCTAAAAACCTCTTCTCAGTGGGTCTGTGGAAATAACTCATTTTAGCCCCTTAGAAAAGCCTCACTGTTTCTGAGAAGATTAATAAAAGTTCTTTTTTAAAAAATAAAAGAAAACCAGAAGAAGATGGAAATAAATGGACACGGAAGAGGAGAGGGAGAGGAAAGAGAAGAGGGCTCCTGGAGCGGGGACGAGAGAGGAGTCATGTTGAGCACTGCAGCTACAGACAGCAGGTGCGCCCCAGTTGTGTACGGAGGGGAGGGGGGAGGGGGAGGGGAGGGAGGAAAGGTGGGTGGATGAGTGGACAGATAGGAGGGTAGGTGTGTGGGTGCCTAGATGGGTAGGTGGAGAGGAGAAAGTCAACAGGACCAGTGTCCTTCCTCACCACCATTGCCTTTCTACATGATGATGGCAAGTGCCACCAGATGTCAGCCTAACCTCAGGAAACCACCTCTGAGGCCAGCCTGGCACCAGCTTTCTCACTCTACCTGAGCCCTTGATGGCTCATTTTGATAATCCAGAGTCTGTTGCACCCTGTATTTACATAGCCCTCAGCAGCATGCCCCAAACTCCACTGGCATTTCTACCCCGACTCCCCTTCCAGGAGATAAAAAAATAGGAAAGCTTAACAGAGAGCTGTGTGTGATACCCGAGAGGATATCGCTAACTTCCCAGAGGTCAGACTGGAGCATGGGGGCGGGGGAGGGCAGGGGGAGAGAGAATTTCTGGGCCCCTGGGGCTGATCAGCATCCACGTCAGCCTCAGTTCCAATCGCCCTGAAGTTAGTATTCACATTCCACAATCCTGCCCTCTGCCTGGGAATGCACCCAGTTCCGAGCCTTTGCCAAAGAAACTCTTGAGGAAAAAGAAAAAGAAAGAGGTGCAAGCTCTCGATACCCAGACCCGAAGGTTCACGCAAATAGCCTTCAGTCCTCCAGCAGCCCAGACGGGGGAGAGGCTGGGAGCCCGGGGAGCCCCTGGCCCGAGAGCACACGGGCACAGGCAGCCTGAAGCCTGGCCCTCGACCCCACAGCGACTCCCAGGAGAAGACCCACTCTTGGGGCAAAGAGAAAGGGGGGCCAGGACCAGTCTCAGAGCCACCCCATTCTCCCAGCCCCCTCTCTACCTTCATTACAAACTTGTCTTCTGCCCCCACCCCAAAGGCTGGGAAGTGCGAGTCCTGTTCCCCACCCCCGCCCCCCCTTCTCCACCCGCCCCAGAAAAGCCGCATTGGAAATACTGCCAACCTTTCCCTGGTCCCCAAGCAGGGTCCTCTGAGGATGCCTTGCCACTGCAATTAACCCTATTGTTTCTATCCTGTGAGATGCCCCGGGGGTTCACAAGAGGACTTAAGGAAGCTGATGTTGAACAACAGGGAAGGAATCTGAGGTGTTAGCAGCCAGCACAGCTTACGAGAGAGTTCCAGTCATAAGCACCCACCCACACCCACACCCACACCCACACACAGAGTTTGCCAGAAACAAGCTTTGCCTGACTCCAAGAGACCCTGAGTGCTGCCCCTCACCCCGTGCATACTCACTCCCATTCCTTCCTCCTGGCCTGGGGGGTGCTGTGGATTTTGTGTGCCTGATGGGCCAAGATGACATCCCGATGGTCCACCAGGCCACCCCGCCGCTTCAGAGGGGGCCCCTCGCAGCTGCCGCTCATCCGGTGGGACCGCGTGACCTGCCGGGTGCTGGGTGGGCCCGAGGGGGCCAGACCTGGGGGCCCTGAGCCACCGTCGTGCAGAGCATCATAATAACCACGGGGGGAGAACATGGGGTCTGGGACCCGAGAGGACTTCGACATCCATGGGCCTCACTCAGAAATCTCAGGATCTTCTGCCTCCAGCACAGGGTAAAACTAGAGGAGGAGAGAGAAAGAGAAAGGGAGAGGGAGAGTGAGGGGGTGCTGAGAGAGCAAACACAGAGACAGGAGAGGAGGCAGATCGAAGGACAGTGCAGGTGACCACACAGCCGCCTTCACAGGAAGTCAAAACACACCCCAGGCCCGGCCCAGTGGGATTTAGCATTTCCTTGGCAACTTGGGGCAGGAAAGCCAGTTCTTAGAAGCTGCCTGGCAACAGGTGCAGGTGATGGACTGAAAGACCATAAGCTGTGTCTCCCGGCACAGGCTCCACCTCAGGGGTGCCAGCCCCGGGACGGGACGGTGGGTGGCTCAGCCTCTCAGTGTTCCCCTCTGCAAAATGGGTGGTCAGGAGCCTGCTTTCAGGATCCTCTGGTCTCTGGGTCCTGTGAGCTCTAGAAAGTCAGTTAGAAAACTGAAAGGGTGAGTTCAAGGCTCAGCTTTTTGTTCTTAATTTTTAAAAAAGATTTTATTCACTTATTTTCTGAGAGAGGGGAAGGGAGGGAGGAAGAGAGGGACAGAAACATCAATGTGTGGTTGCTTCTCATGTGTCCGCAGCTGGGAACCTGGCCTACAACCCAGGCACCTGTCCTAGACTGGTAATCAAACCAGCAACCCTTATTTTTTTTTATTAATCCCCACCTGAGGATATTTTGTTTCATTGCTTTTAGAGAGAGAGGAAGGGAGAGAGATTAACACTGATGTGAGAGAGAAACAACAATTGGTTGCCTCCTACACTCCCCTTGACTGGGAATCTAACCTGCAACCTTTTGGTTTATGGACAATGCTCAAACCAACTGAGCTGCACCAGCCAGGGCTCAAAGGTCAGCTTTAAAATCCATGTGGGTGTGGTCATCTCTCCAGTGAGCCTGCTCTTGTCACCTCAGCTGACTTTCTGAAAAGAGAAAAGGGACAGAGCTCCACCCCTCACAAATGTTTCGGGTGGACACTCAGCAACCAAAGGAACTGAAAGCCCCGAGAAGGTCTTTGTGTCTATTCTACTCACTTTCCCACCCAATAAATGCTGAGTGAGGCCACTGTGTGCCTGCCCTTTGCTGGGCTCAAGGGACACGGCTGTGCATGAGAGGCAAATGTCCCTGCATCATAGAATGGACATTCTCCGGGGGTGAGGAGAGGGGATAGGCAATGAGCAAAATAAGTACGTTATGCAGAGATTAGGAGTTGAAAAGTGCTGTGTAGAAAATTAACCAGAAGTGTGTTTATTCACTGGGGCTGCTGTCACAAAGTGCCGCAGACCGGGCAGCCTAAACACAGACACTTATTTCTTCACCCTTCTGGACACAGCGGTGTCAGCAGGGATGATTTCTCTGTAGGCCTTGCTCCTTGGCTGCTAGATGATATGTCTTCAAATCATCTTCCCTGCGTGTCTGTGTCCTAATCTCCTCTTCTTATAAGGATACCAATCATATTGGATTAGGACCTTATTTTACCTTAATTATGTCTCTAAATGCCTATTGACAAATACAGTTGTAATTACGCAGCGCTAAGGGTTAGAACTTCAACATATGAATGGGGTGGGGGACACAACTCAGCCTGGAACTGATAGAAAGTGTTGGGTGGGCTGGTTATTGCATTAAATAGGGGGTCAGAGAAGCAATCGCTAAGGAAATGACATCTAAGCAGGGACCCTATGAGGCAATGCAATAGCCACGTAGGTATCTGAGGGAACAGTGTTCCAGGTAATGGGAACAGCATGTGCAAAGGTCCCGAGGCAGGACCATGTGTGACATGCCCAGGGAACAATGAGGAGCCCCAGGTGTCTGTGAGGGATCAAGGAGGAGAGTAGGGGAGAGAAAGGTGATCGCATAAGACCTTGTGCACCATGGGGGGAACTTTTCTTGGTTCTCCTTGGAGTAAGTCAGTCCATGGCTTTCAGAATGCACACCCCACCCAACAGCGTATTTTTAATCCCAAACTGATTTTTCCCACTAGCATCGGCCCCTAACCTTAGCCCCTCTGTGTCTGAAAGCAAACCCACTGAAAGGCCGGCATGAATGAAATAGAATTAGAAGGCCAAAGCTCATGTGTGAATATTGCCTAAGCCACCTCAGCCCATGGAGGTATAAGGAGATGGGTGCAGGGAATGAGGCCACCCCCAGGCTGCAAAAAAATGGATGTGGGAAGAAGCCTTACAACCTCCCGTTTCCTCTCTCCCTGCGTGAAGCATCCAAAGATACGATCGCTCTCAAGACTCTCTTAAGAAGATAACTTGACGTAAGTTTCTTTCTGAGTCTCGTAACTAATGGGGTTAAATAGATCATTAGTTCCTGATGCCTTGAAGCTTCCATTTACTCCCATGAAGCCTTACTTGCAATTGCCCACAAGCATGCATTTGTAGCCTTTCATGTTTCTCCAAATAAGTATCTTTCATATTGAAAAAAATGTTATTCTTTTATAAGTACTTACACATGTTTCTCTCTCTCTCTGCCCCTCTCTCTCTAAAATCAATGATACATATCCTTGAGTGAGGATTTTTTTTTCAATTTTTTTCAACTCAGGATAGAGGGTAAATTCAAGGTTTTTATTTCTACCTCTGGGAGTTACCCCTTCCCCACCAAAAAAATATTCTTACTGCATCAATATTAAAGAAAGAACCCAGCTGGCAGATTAGGTGTGCTGTGTAGTATCCACAATGTAGCTAACGCCCCAGAGACCAGGCACAGTGGAAACACCTTGATGGAAAAAGATTCAGGCACCTGTGGAAAAGGTATTTGTACCTGGGAAGGTGGGGAGAGAAGCAGGAAGGACAAAAGCTAAGGCTCAAACTCCAGGTGGCATCTTCTGAGACATCTGCATGCCCCTCCTGAGACAGGATGGTCCACTTCCGTCCCTGCCATGCTGTATGTGACTGCCAGTCTCCCATCTCATTACAGGCCCCCTTGTTTATCCTGATGACCGAACCATAAGGCAAGTCATCACTCACGGTTCCTCCCTTCCCTTTACTCCCTGATTCGAATCCATCAGTAAGTCATATCCTCTCACCTCCAAAACATACCTGAGTCCCCTCACCCCCCACCACTGCACGGCCCCTCCTCGCTCATGTGGATGCAGGCAGTTGCCTCCCCTGGGTCGGTCAGCTCCTCCATCCCTAGTCCCAACCTGAATGCAGCTGGGCAGTCAGTGGGGTCTTTCTGAAACATCAGTCAGCAACTCCACTGTTATAATAATAAAAGCCACACTCTGTGGGCCTGCCCCATCTCTCTGACCCCATCCCCACCCCCTCCCTTCTCCCCTTTGCTCTCTACACTCTGGACTCACTGGCCTCCTCATCCTGGTGTCTGATGGGCTTGTTCAACCTTTGTACCTGCTGTTCCCTCCTGCTGAATGTTGTTCCCCTCATCTCCAACAAGCCCACTCTCTCTCATCATTCAGGGCTGTAGTTACATGAAAGCACCCCCGTCACCCCCGATCTCCACTGAGATCTTCCCCATGGTGCTGGTCCCTCCTTGAGAATGGTACTTATGTGTGGACTTGAATAACATCTGCCTCCCCACTATAGGATATCAGTGCCACCCGAGTGAGGATCTTGTTCTGTCTTGTCTGCCATTGTGTCCCCAATACCCTGAATAAGTCTTGCATGAATGAATGAATGAATGAATGGTCTTAGGAATGGGTCTACCCAGGAAATCATCATTAAGCACCTTGCAAACTGCTGCCTGAGGTCCAGGACTTCTCCTAAGTAGGGAGGGATGAGGTGTGGTGGAAAGGAAGATGTATTCCAGTGCCGGGTCCAACCTCAGCACACAGTCAACAAGCTGACTGGTCTCCAGCAAATTCCCCAACCCTCTGAGTCTTCCGTACAATGTGGGATGATACCATCGTGGTGGGCTGCTGAGCTTACAGCGACAAGGCAGCACCCTGGGCACAGCACGGGGCCCTGGCAAGTGTTGGGTCAACACTGGCTCTTGTGTTGATATTGCAGCTGGTGGGCGGAGCCTGGTGGCCATGGGAAGGGGGCGCAGCTGCTCTAACAATACTGTCTAGTGCGCTCTGCAGAGCCCTCGCCAGCAGTTCCACCAGGCCCAGCTGTCCTGTGTGTACACACGAGAAACAAACCTGGCCAACAGGACTTCCCAGATGGCTGTCCCTCCCTGACACCTGCCAGGCCCATGACCAGGTGTGCTGTTCCCTCTGTTTGTCCAACCACAGCACAGAGGACATGGCAAAGCACACGGGTAGGCTTTCCCTAGAAGCAGCCAGTTTCCATGAACAGACAGTTCCAAGAGAAGACAATGGGGAAAGCAAATAGAAGAAAATAAGTGGCATTAAGCCTGAGGCCACAGACAGCTTGTTGTTAATGCACTAAGCACAGAACTTTCCAGAAGCACCAGGTACTGCTTGTATCCACAATTTTCCCAAATTCACACTGAAGCCACACCTGAGATGGAGGCTGACCCCCAACTCCATGCCTGGACCAACCTGGGTGGCCATGACAACCAGACAGGGCCTGCAGGTGCTTCTGATTGATAAGAGCTGGTCCAGGAGCTACAGGAGAGGGGCTGGCGAGGAGCGACCGCAGGGAAACCTGGGGGCCTTCTGTGACCCGCCTCATGTGGACAGGGCGCCAGGCTTCCCCACCCACCGGTGAAACAAATGCTAATACCTGGTAAAAGAGGCTTTATCCATGGCAAAAATTAGTAAAAAGATATGGCACTTAGCAAAAAAGTAGAGGAAAAGCATTCTTTAAGACTTGGCAGGCTCATTACACATTAGAAAGCCACATGATGCTCCTGGGCAGAGGATGGCAACTCAAACCTGTCCACGAGGTCCTTCAGCCAGGAATTAAATAAGGCCAGGCAGGAGCTGGCGCCTAACCCTATAAGCCTTCCATTTATTTTTTAAAATATTTTATATATTTATTTTTAGAGAGGGGAAGGGAGCGAGAAAGTGAGGGAGAGAAATATCTATCACTTGCCTCCTGCACGCACCCTGACCAGGGACCAAAAACACAACCCAGCCATGTGGGCCAATGACTGGGAATCGAACCGGTGACCTTTTGCTTGTGGGACAACATCTAACCAATTGAGCCACACCAGTCAGGGCCAAGCCTTCAATTTATTCACTGGTGTGGGAAGATGTCTTGCCCTGTATGAGAGTAAAATTTAAAAGCTAAAAATGGCCAGGTAGTTTCACTCCTGAGTCTATGTAGCCACCAAAAGGCACATTACCAAATGGCATGTTCATAAGGCTCTATCTATAGTAGCTCAAACAGGAAATAACCCAAAGGTCCATCAACAATAAAACAGAAATTGTAGTTCGTCCATATAATGGAATACTTCACAGCAATGAAAAAGAATATGCTATAGGCAGCAATGTGGATGGGTCTCACAGACACAGACCGAGGACCCACTGTGCAGTTCCACTGATGTGAAGTTCAAAACCAGACACAACCAGTCTACAGTAAGAAAGTCGGAATGCTGTCAGCCTTGGGGGCAGGGGTGTTGACTGGGATGGAACACAAGGGGGCCAGCTGGTAGGGTCACCAGATAAAAGGCAGGACACCTGGTTGCATGAGATACACTTATACTGGAAAGCTGTTCATTGTTTACCTGAAATTCAAATTTGACTGGATGTACTATGTTTATTTTTATTTGCTTAACCTGGCAACCCACCAGGGGGATGGGTTCCTGACACCTTCAATATTTCTTGCATGAATGAATGACTCTTGACCTGGTGATGATCACAGTATATATACGTGTGTAAAAATTCATGTCAGCAATTTTCTGCATGTTTGTTACATCACAGCAAATATTTTTTAAAATATTTTATTTATTTACTTTTAGAGAGGGGGAAGGGAAGGAGAAAAAGGGAGAGAAATATCAATGTGTGGTTGCCTCTTGTGCACCCCCTACTGGGGGCCTCACCTGCAACCCAGTCATGTGCCCTGACTGGGAATTGAACCAGGGATCATTTGGTTTGAAGGTCCACGCTCAATGCACTGAGCTACACCAGCCAGGGTGACAGCAAATATTTTTAAAGCTAAAATAATCATACTAAATTTATTAAAAGGGATTAGAGATGCCCTTCCTCCCTAAAACCAAGTTTTGATTTGGGAAGAAAAGGAAACAGGCCATGTCTCCCTACCTAAACACAAGTCCCAGAGGCAGTGTGAAATCTACTCCCTCATGTTAAAGGTGAGACTGAGATTCAGAGGGGTACAGTGGCTCACCCAAGTTCTCCAGGATCTGGACCCAGGATTTTGGGGAGTCTCAAGGCCTCTCTCTGAGGTCCCACCCAGAGTCTGACAATGAGTACTTTTCTTGCCAGACCCAGTTCTCCTGAGACATAGATAATCTGTGATTGCAGGGTTTTGTCCCCCATGATCTTGGCACCTGAATGTGTTACACTGCATGGCAAAGGAGACTGCACCACTGAAAAAAATGCTATGTATTTTAAGGTAGGGTGATTATCCTAGATTACCCTAGCTGGTTTTGAGATGAAGAAGCCACTAGCCAAAAAATGCTGGCAGCTTCTAGAAGCTGAGAACCACCTCCAGCTGATAGCCAACAACGAAACAGGACCAGAGTCCAGCAACAGCATGAAATGGAATTCTGCCACCAGCCTGAGTGAACGAGAACATGGGTTCTCCCGGAGCCTCCAGAAAGGCACACGGCCCCACACATCTGGATGGCAGCCCAGCCAAGACTATCAGACCCCCCTACCCATGGAAACAATGGGAGAGTAACTGGGGGCCGATGTTTAGGCCCTCATTCTGTGATCAGTTGGCAGGCCAGCAGTAGAAAAACAAATACACAATTCTATACATGTAGAAAAAATTTCTACAAGCATGGAATTTGTGAAGTTATATATTTGTGTGTATAAACACATAAATACATAAATATATATACACATAAAAGTCTGTGACTCTTTTTTGCATTGAATACTATATCTTAGGCAGCATTCCATATCAGTCCCTTTAATATTTCCTAATGATTCTATAGGATTTACCTGGTCTGCACATCTGGGTCTTTTATATTTTTGGCTATTCCCCTAAATGTTGCATCCACCTAGTTGTACATAGATTTCTGTGATTTGCCATGAGTAGTTCTGTAAAATGAATTCCTAGAAGTAGCATTGCTACTTCAAAGAATGTGCACATTTTAAAATTTGACAGGTAGTACCGCCAAAATCAAGGTCATGCCCTGGTGAATACACAGGGGTCAGGGACTAAACTCCCAGCTCCTCTTCAACTGGTGCAGCCATGTGACTCATTCTTATACATGGATGTGAGCAGAAATGAAGCGTGTCACCCCTAGCTTAGAGCTTTAAGGACCAACGGTGCCCTCAACATATTTCCTTTCTCCTCTGGCAGCTGCCCGTGGAAGACACTCAGGGCCATGAACTCATGCGAGTCTGGATCCTTGAGTCACTGTGTGGAGGAGGAGAGCTGTCTCCTGACCAGAAGCACCTTCCCAGGGCCTGTCAGGTGAGTTAGAAACACATTTCTGTTGTGCTTAACCTTTCACCCAGTTGGGGGCCTATTTGTTACAGCAACCTTCCTGCCTCAGTCGGCTCAGGCCACCATAACAAAATACCACAGACTGCGTGACTTAAACAACAGACATTTATTTTCTCACAGGTCTGAAAGCTAGAAGTCTGACACCAGGGAGTCAGCATGGTCAGGTCCTGGTGAGGTCTCCCTTCCTGGCTTGCAGATGGCCACCTCCTCGCTGTGTCCTCATGTGGAGGAAAAGAAAGAGAGGAGGTTCCCTGGTGTTTCTTCTTACAAAGGCACTAATCCCCTCATGAGAGCCCCACCCTCATCTAACCCCGATGACCCCCCTGCCTCCAAATGCCATTGCATTGTGGGTTAGGGTTCAGCATATGAATTTAGGGGGACATGATTCCATCCCCAGCAATTCCCTGACTAACACACTATTGGATGGAAGCAGAACTTGTTTTATTTCATGAATATTTTCCTTGTGTTCTGAAAGCTTAGCATTCAAGGGGAACACACACAGTCCTGTGGAGAACACCACAGTGTTCCTTAAAAAGAGGGCCAGAAGACAGCATCTCCACATGAAATCATTTCCTCTCCTCCCTCCTCTCGTGCTATCTCTCTCTTTCTCTCGGCCTCTGTTCTCTTTCTTCCACTTGTTGTTTGAGCTTCTCCTGGGCCATTTCATTCCCTCCTGTCTTGATCTATGTGCCAAGATCTCAGCCAATGAAGCATCTTAATCTAGCCCTGGACCACACAGGGGTTACGGAGACCCCTGGAAATGGTATTCTCTGCCGAGTGCCAGGCTGAAGGGTATGAAATTCAGCAGACCTTGAATTCTAATAGCCGGGATGAAGATAACATAAATGTCATTTTTAACCAGCCTTCAAATGTATCTGTCATCTTTGAGAGGGTGTTTTATTTGGCTGATAGCAACAGTGATTTCTGGGCCCAGGGCAGGTAACCAAGTCTGTGGGGGGTGTTAAGTCTCCACCTAGAGGTAAAAGCTTGTAACGGGGACCAATAAAAGCAAAAATCAACAAGTGGGACATCAAAATAAAATGCTTCAATACAGCAAAGGAAACCATCAGGAAAATGAAAAGGCAACCTACAGAGTGGGAGAAAAGACTTGCAAATCATATTTTGGATAAGGGGTTAGTATCCAAAATATATAAAGAACTTGTATAATTCAATGGCAAAAAAACAAACTAACTAACAATCCAATTCATGGGCAGAGGACATTTTTCCAAAGAAGACATCCAAATGGCCAACAGGTACGTGAAAAGTTATTCAGTATCACTAATCATCAGGGAAAAGCAAATCAAAACCACAGTGAAATACTACCTATTACCTGTTGCGATGAGTGTCCTCAAAAAGATAAGAGACTGTAAGTGCTGGCAGGGATGCAGGGAAGAGGGGCGGTGAGCACTGTTGGTGGGGGTATAGGCTGATAACAGAGGTGCAGCCCAGGTGTCCATTGATGGATAAATGGGCAGACAAAATGAGCATATCCATAAACAAGAGTACTATTTGGGCCTTAAGAAGGCAGAAATTCTGACAAATGCTACAACATGGATGAACCTTCAGGACATCATGCTAAATGAAATAAACCAGACACAAAATGGCAAATTCTGTATGATTCCGGTCACATGAGGTCCCTGGAGAGTCGGATCCTTACAGACAGAAAGTAGAATGTGGGTGCCAAGGGCTGGGACAGAGGGTGGAGAGTTAGTGTTCAGTGGGCACAGAGTTTCAGTTTGGGAAGATGAGCAAGTTCCGGAGATGGATGGAAGCAATATAATATGAATGCGCTTAATGCCACTGAAAAGCGCTCAAAAGGGTAAATTTTTTGAAGTGTGAAAAAACGCAACAGGTGATATAGAGGCATCCACCCATCTTCTTAAAGGTACTTAAATAGTCACAGTAGCCCCAGCATTTTGGCCTTCTTGCCTCACAGCATCAGACACCCACTTGCTGAGGGCGCCAAGAAGTAGACGGAGATATATGTACAGGCCTTTCATGCTGACTCACAACCCAGAGACACCCCGTCTCGGGCAGTGTGGACTCACCCCACACCCCACCTTTGCATAGAGAAGCTAAGAGTGAGGTGAAATGACAAACAAAGTCAGGGGAGGCAAGAACTTTCATTGCTTGGGGCAAAATCCAGAATTGCCCCACATACACGAGAACAAAGCTAAATAAAATGGCAGGCAGATGGCAAAGGCTGAAGACGAGGCTGAGACTGGCGTGCCAGTGGAGACCTGAGTGAGCCTGCAAAGATCCATCCCCTGATGAGAAGAAACTGTGTCACAGCTGGTCTGGCTTTTCGTTTCTTTTCTCCCTTGCTTGCCAATCACAGCTCAGAAACACACATGCTTCCTCCCACCTGGATGAATGTTTGATTGAGGCCGTTGGACGGTTTTCCCTGGTGGCCCCAGGGGAGAACAGTGGTGTTGGGTAGGACCCACACGAGCTATAGAATCTCAAGCTGATTCTTTCTGCCAACTTCAGTTCATGGGTCCATTATCCTCCCCATCACTAACTCATTCATTCATTCATTCATTCATTCATCCAGCAGTATTTATGAAGCATCCCCTGTGTGCCAGGCACTGTTCGAAATACTGTTTAGACCAGGACAATGGTTCCTGCCCTCATAGAGCTGACGTTCTCGTGGGGGAGATGAGCAAGAAACATGATAAACAGCTAAAATATGTAGAAAGTCACACAGAGAAAAGAGAATGGAGGGAGGAAGAGGGAAGCAGAAGCAGACTGTCGTTTAGAGAAAACGGCCAGAAAAAGCCCTAGTGAGAAAGAAACACTGGGGTGAGAACCTGAAGGAACTGAGGGAAGGAGGTGAGGGTGTCTGGGGGAAGAGCGTCCAGGCAGAGGGAACAGCCTATGCAAAGGCCCTGGAGCAGGAACATGCTTGGTGTGTTCAAGGAGCAGCAAGAGGCCTGTGTGGCTGGAGTTGCGTGAACGAGGGGACACACAGAAGGAAGTGATAGTAGGGAGGTGACTGGGACAGATGGTGCAGGGACTTGTGGGCCTCAGGAGGACTTTGATTTTTGCTCTGAGTGAGGTGGGAGCCATGGAAGGTTCTAAGCAAAGAAGAGATGTGACCTGACACAGGTATTCACAGGTACCCCATACTGGTCAAATTTGTAAAAAAGCCAAAATGCAGTGGAATTCATCACCCAACCATTGTGGGGCTCCCTCTCTCTCTCCTTCACCCCACATTCTACTTATGGTCTGGGCTGCTAATCTTACCTTCTACTTCCTCTCCACTTGCCCTGGTCAGGCCCTCCTTTGGCCCACCCAGATGGACAGTAACCTTTCCTCCATGCTCATCCCTCCCTGAGTCCCTCCTCCCTCCAATTCACTGTGAACTATCAGATTATCCACTGGCCATCCCCAAAGGAGATCCCCACTCACAATTCTGAACACACCCCTGACTTCTGTACCTCTGCCTCCATCCTGAATGCCTATCCATTTCCCCACCACAAAATCCAGCATAAAACACACTTCTGCTAAGAAGCATCCAAGAGAATTCTGCCAGTGCCTACACCAATAGCCTGCCCACATGTGAGCACAGTTCCCTACCTCCAGCACCTGCCACTCCCTGCATGGAGCTCATTCTGGCAACAGGAGCAAGGGACAAGCCAGAGTTGCTGGGGAGTTAATACTGTTGGAAGATCCCTCAACCAATAGCTGATGGGAGTTGGTGGACAAATGCCCCCAGCTTTGCAGCCAGCCTGCTTGGGCTCAGATCCTAGACCTGCTGCCTCCTACTATGTGACCTTGGGCAAATTATTTCACCTCTCCGGGCTGCAGTTTCCTCATGTGAAAATGAGGATGTGAAGAGCAAGCAACTTTGTAGAGTTGCTATAGGGATAAAATAATTTCATTTTATGTAACATGCTCAGAGCAGTGGCTTGCACATAGTAAGCCCTAAATGCACATTTGCTGTTATTATGACTGCAACTACCATTAGGATTGTATTCTCTGCTGACTCCTGACGGCCTGGCACAGAACTGGCCAGCAGGAAGGACGCACAGTGCTTGTTAAAAGATAAATCAATTATTGCCCTCATCTAGGCAATATTGCAGCCAAATCAACGTTCCGAACGCCTGGCACCATTTTATCGTTCTCTTTTCTCTCTCTGTCTTAAACTTGCTTGATTCCATTGGCACTGGAAGGTGGTTAAAGTAAAAAGAACAGACTTCCAGGAAAAAAAAGTAAACTTCTCCCCAGAGTAGAGTGTTCCTTTAAAGCTGCTCCCTTAAACTAAACCACTATACATCTGCTCTCTAAGATGTTCTCAGCAGGAGTGGGTAAGCAGTTGTGCCTACATGCTGTATCTTTGATTTTTTTCCCCTTGTTTTGACTTCTCAGTATTTAGCACTGGTGGGAGTTTCACTACCTACCTCACTCAGTCTTCCCCTTCAGCCAGTCGGTGGCTTGCATGGTACAGTGTATTACTATGTTAAGGCGTTAATTCATTACAGTGGTGATTATCAGTGCTGACTGCCCTGTTCATTCAACAAATATTTATTGAGCACCAATTCTGTGTCATCAGGAATCAATTATCGTGCATGTAGGGATCTGAAAACTCTGGAGAAATGCTCTAGAGACTGCCTCCCCTTAGGGCTGGAAGAAATTTTAGTGATGGTTTTTGCTGGAGGGAAATTACTGGATACCAAAAGTGGGAGCCACTTCAGAAAAACATGAGTAACCCTGGCGTCCGATCATGAAAAATGTTTGGGGACAGAGAATCCCTACACTCTGTTCTTGGTCACTAAGGATTAATGTTTGAATTACATCCGTAATATGATTCTGTTACTCATACATGACCTGTATGATTTAGGGGAGGGATGAGGGACATGTAGATGAAGGGTTGGAAGGAAATGTGAACCACAGAAGAAAACAGAAGTGAAAGAAGCCAGACACAAAGGCCACCCATTGTATGGTTTCATGTGTATGAAACATGGAGAAGAGGCAAACCCATAGGGACAGAAGGCAGATGAGTGGTTGCCAGGGGCTGGGAGAGGGGAAATGCAGAGTGACTGCTATGGGGACAGGGTGGTGGACATGTTCTGGAACTAAATAGAGTTGGTGGTTGCACAACATTGTGAATGCAGCAAGTGTTGTTAACTGTTCACTTTAAAATGATTAAAACAGTAAACTTTACATTCAGTGTATTTTACAATTAAAAAAGGAAAGAGGTCAGGTCAGTGTGACTCATTTGGTTGGAGCATGGTCCTGTAAACCAAAAGGTCGCAGGTTCGATTCCTGGTCAGGGCACACATCTAGGTTGTGGGTTCGGTTCTCAGTCAGGGCTCTGAAACACAATCTATCAATGTTTCTCTCTCACATCGATGTTTCTCTCCATCTCTCTCATATCTCTCTCCTTCCCTTCCCCTCTTTCTAAAAATCAATAAGCATGCCCTCAGGTGAGGATTAAAAACAGAAAAAGAAAAGAAATTGGACACCACTCTTTCTCTGGAGAGGAATTTAAAAGTAGCCAATATAGGAAAGTCTAATGCCCTTTTCCTTTCTTTTAAAATTCAATGCAACTGTATCCAGTGAGTTTTTAAAACAGTGCATTTTTTCATCTTTTTCAAAGAAACAAAAATTAATTTAAAAAGAAAAACATCGAGTGCTTGCTTCAGCAGCACATATACTAAAATTGGAACAATACAGAGAAAATTAGCATGGCCCCTGTGCAAGGATGTCGTGCAAATTCATGAAGTGTTTCATATTTTTAAGAGGCATGGAATATTAAATTCTACTTTACTAATTGGTTGTTCCCTACTATCCAGGATTCTGAAAATTGTAAGTCTTATTGCCTTACTGTGAAATAATGTCAAAAATCATCCATTACAATAGATCTCATACATTTAAAAATATCACAATAAATATGTGACCTTCATTTTAAAAGAAAAACTTTGCTTATTTAACAAAAAAGTAGCCCAGACTCAGTTAGCACCCTCGAGGCACCCAGCACTACGGGTCAGACCTCCCAGGAACCCTACCACACAGGTGCCACGGTTAGCCTGGGTGCCAGCCAGGATCACTGGGGCCCAATGACACCCCCAGGGCCTCCCCGACTCTGACCCGCCCAGGGCTCACCCAGGATCAACTTCAAAAGCAGATTCTATCGACAAATCAGCAGAGCTGGATGGTGCTGAAACCTGCCTCCCCAGAGGGCCCAGGGGGTCCCAGACCTGCACCTGGCTGGGAGGCAGGGGCTGTGGGGGCTCTGAGGAGCTGGCCCTCTCGCTCGGCTCAGTTAGGCCTGCCTCCCCCATCAGCCAGGCTTGGCCTTGCCGGAGGGGCTCAGATATGCCAAGGGCCCTTGCCTGTCTGTCTCTGTGAAGACAGTGGGGTTGAGAGATCCTAGAATAGAATCTCCCTCACTTGCCCTCTGCCACCAAGGGGCCTCTGGCCCTGTAAACTAACATTTTGAAAAGAATAAAAAAATTAATAAGAAAGACCAGTGCCAAGCATTTGATGTCCCAGAGCTGCACGTGGCATTACTCTGTGGGTCATTTGCCCAGTAATTTGTTCAATGTCAAATTCACCCTTTGTCTCAGGAACCTGGTCCTCCTGATCTTTCTGCCTACTTAGGGGGTAGGGGCAGCACGGAATTAAAGCTTCTCCACTGGAGAGAAGGTGGCACTTGCCCCTGGAGTGACATCTCTGTGCATCTCCGCAAACACCTACATGGTGAAGGGAAAAGGAACATCCGCGGGAAGAAACTCAGCTCTCAGACAGCTGCAACTGGGAGCTTTCCTGCAGCCTGGCCTTGGGGTGTTAGGGGGACTAGAGGCCGTGTAGGGAGTGAGGGGCCAGCCTCACGCACAGGCACCTCACTCCTCCCCCAAAAGGGATCTAAGACTGTCCTGGAAAGAGTCTGTGTGGAAAATGGCAAGGGGACCCTGAAGTTGTGGACTTTGAACAGAAAGCTGGGTCCCATCTAAATGCCTAGTGGAGACCCCCCACCCCAGCGCACCTTTGTTTGGGTGCAAGGAGGGGCGCAGGTAGCAGTTGCACTCTTGTGGGTTCAGTCACACGAGGTAGCACTGCCAGGAAGGTGCGTGGTACTCCAGTATACGTTCTATTCTAGCTCCTTCTCCGGGATCAGTCAGTCTCTCAGGACCCCCGAAGCAGGGCGCCTGGAGAAAGGCAGAGGAGTCCGGGCCACGTGCCTTCCTCCCGCGCCCCCGGGGTCCCCACAGCACGTGTCCTGGGAAGCTGTCAGCAGCACAGCCTGAGGGAGAAGGAGAGGGATCCTGCCGCCAGTCTTTCTCACTCTTGAGAAACAAAATCCCCCCGGAGAGAGTCAGCTCTGTACAAAAAAAAAAAGCAAAGGGACGGGTGGTCTAGAGGTGTGTCAGCGCTGCCCCTGCTTTGCATGGGGCACAGGGAGGGGGAAGTATTAAATATTAAACGGAGCAAGCGGTTTCCTAAGACGATGTCATTCTTCTCAACAGCCTAAACCCCATCTGCCATCTCCCTTGTTCCAACGCATTCACGCTGCATTGAGCACAGAAAACAAGGCCCAGCCACGGGGCTTCGGGAACTTCTGCGTCGTGGGACCCCGGAGCCTGAGGCGATGGGGGAGGGGATGCACGCACGCTTCCTAGCCCTGTCACTTGTGCAGCCTGCCTGGGTCTCCAAGTTGGAAGAGGGGACTGTAGACTTGAGTGAAGGGGGCGGGAGGACATAAAAAAGTAAAACCTGACTTAGGTCAGACATTGTAATCACTGGGGAAAGGTCCCCTGTCCAGAGCAGGTGGCATAGACACCAGGTCTACAAAGGGGCTGAGGGCAGTTGAAAGAAAATGGAATTTTAAGAAGGAAAGAAGTATATGCGGGAAGTCAGGGGTCTAGCTTCCCACACCCCCTGCCCCACCGCCGAGAGAAACTATCCAGAAAGAGAAAGCGGGTTTTAAAGACAGAAATAAGTAAAATCCGGAAATAAACCGCCCACTCCCACAGAAAAACTATTCGTAGCGAGCATTTGCGGGAGACCATGCGTTCCCACCTTGGCTCACGGAGGTAATGTTACAGCAGGAAAACAAAGATCGAACCTGAGCAGAACGCTGTGCCCAGCATCCCACCTCTGGAAGCCCCACTCACTCACCTGTATCGCATGGGCTCTGGGGCTCCCCTGGCGTGGCTAGTGCGCAGCGCAGCAGATCCTCCAGGTGTCCCGCGGATCCCACCTTGTCAGCACCCTGGGGGCTAAGCCGGCTGAAGCCCACGCATCCATTGCCCGCCCAATGCAATGGAGAAAGGGGCCCCGAGAGAGGAGGGAGAAGGGGGAATGCCAGAAGAAGCCCTTTTTGGAGCTGAAGTCTCCCCACAAAGGCAGGCACCGATCGGGGCTGCTGTGCCAGCTGCCAGGGGGAAAAGAGGAGGAGGTTTCCCTGATGCTGGGAGGAGGGAGGGGAGGAAAAGCGGCTCAAAACTCCTGATCACCTCCAGCGACGTGCTGCACAGGGATCCGGCTTGGGGAGGTACATCAAGCCAAGGGCATGAGCCTCCATTGCTCCTGGGGCGGGGAGCGGGTGGGGAGGGGGGGGTGAGGGATGGAAGGAAATCAATTTCTCCCTCTCTTCTCTATGCCCCTTACACTGCCCTGCGACCTCCCAGCACGGACAGCACTCCGCTCTTTGGAAGATGCTGTTTTTCTCCACCCCACCTCCTTCCAGACTGGCTTCTCTTAAAGAACAGAGGAAAAGTGGTAACACGTGGGCTCTCCTTCCTCCACCGTGGGGGTCTGCAAGGGGGCGTGTGTAACCCGCCTAGTGGGGTCGAATCAATCATGCTTGGCGTTTAACCAGCCCCCTCCACCAGATTGAAACCTAAATTATTGATGCCCTAACAATAAAAACCCCATCATTAGAGGACAGCTGCCAACCCCTCTCTGAGTGTTTCTATTCATTCTCAAAACAGCTCCCCTCACCCCCACCTCCTTCCTGAAGGCAAAGGGGTTGTAGCATTTGAACAGGAAGGTTGGGAAAAGGGAAACTGAGTCGTTCAATGCAAAAAGGCAATGGGTTGCAAGTTCGTTGGTTTGCTGACCACTTGTGTAGGCTCAGGATCCAAAAACTGGAGTGGCCTGTGTCTCTGCTCATGGGGGCCCCCTTTTAAAGACACGCCTCCCAAGCAGCATCTAGAGCACAGAGGGCCCCCATATTCTCCCCAGGATGGAGACAAAGTGAAGTGATCCATCTCAGTGGGGAAAGCGGCATTATTTGTTTGCTTTTTATTAAGGTATAACTGACATATGACATTATATTAGTTTCAGGTGCATGACTTAATGATTTGATATTTGTATATATTGCCATATGATCACCAGAATAAGTCTAAGAAACACATTGTTTAAACAAGGAGAATCGAACTTGGACTGAATGCTAGGGGATCTTAAGGAATTAGTGTTAATTTTGTAAGGACTGTTGGTAATATTTTGATTGTGTTTTTTTAAGTCCTTATCTGCTAGAGATGCATATTGAAGTTTTTATGGGTGAGGTAATATGATATTCTAGGAAACAACTAAAATATCCATAGACAGATAAGTGGATAAACAAAGTGTGGCCGGTCCATACAATGGAATATTATACAGTCATAGAAAGAAACCAAGTTTTTATATGTGGTACCATATGGATGACCCTTGAAAGTATTATGCTGAATGAAAGCAACCAGACACAAAAGGCCATGTAGTGTGTGGTTCCATTGCTAAGAAATGTCTAGAACAGGCAAACCCATGGAGACACAGGTCAGTCGGGGGGAGGGCAGGGAGGAGTGACCACTAATGAGGACAGGGCCTCCTATTGGAGTGATGGAAATGTCCTGGAATAGAGAGAGGTGATGGTGCACAATACTCTGAATGTACTGAAAAGGGGGGTTAATTTTATGAGATGTGAATTGAACTCCAGTGAAGAATAAACAACAAAAAGGGAAGAAAAGGGAAGGAGAACAGAAGGTCGCTAAGTGAGGAAGCTGGAGGATGGGGATCTGAGGGTCCATTGTATTTTTCATTGATTCTTCTCTCTTCCTTGTGTGTGCTTGGAGTTGTTGTTAAAGAGATGGGGTGGGTGGAATAGGAAGAACTTGAGGGAGGAGGGGCTTCTCTGTGGGTGAGAGCACCCCCAGGTCAGCACAAGAGGAGCCCCTGGCCTGCAAAGTAACAGAAAGTGAGGGAACCAAGCCCTGGGGTCCTGTGGCCTGGCAGACGGTGTTGAAAAGGCGAGGGCGGGGGCGGTGGAGAACATTTGCTTTTATGTGTGCTAAACCCACTTCTGGACAGATGCATGAGAACTAATCACAAGGGCTCTCTGTGGGGTGGGGGACCGGCCTGAGGGGACAAAGATTGAGGGGGCTTTCCCTGCTGACCTCTTCACATTTAAGGGTTTTTGAACCATGTGCATACAGTACAGATTAAACTGGTAAATTGAAATCTGAGATGGTGTATGTGAAGAGATGGCACACCTTTTTCTGCCAAGAGCCAGATGATAAGTATCTTACGTTTTGTGAGTCATTCGATCTCTACGACATCCCCTCAGTTCTGCCCCTTCCAGGCACCAGAACAACCCCAATGGGTGGGTTTGGCTGTGTGCCAGTGAAACTGCTGGAGGAACGTGGCCTCCCAGCTACAGTGTGCTGACTGCTGGTGTGCGCACATTGCTCAGCACCTGCTTGGGCTCTGCCGCTGACAAACTGCATGACCTTGGGCAAGTCACTTAAGCCTCCATGTCCTCCAGTTCAAAACTGGGAGGGCTGTTTTGAGTGTAAAACAAGATACTTGATAATAAAGTGCATTGTGCTCTCTAAAATGCTACCCAATGTAAGATGTAATCATTGTTATGCTGAGAGTCATAGGCCTATACAATTAGCATGGAATTTTCCTGTTTTTAAATCACATGACTTGTATGAATCACTTCACAATGAACATAAATAGCCATTGCATAAGGGAAAAAGTCCTTTTTTTCTCATGCGAATGAGACCATCCTGAGTCAGCCACCTTTTAAACTCTCGTGTCTTCAGCAAGGTCTGATGACCGTGAACAGGGTGGACAACTGGCCCCAGTTATGCACACTCCCTGGATCCCTATCTTTGTCATTGTTCTCCAAATGCAGACTTGAGTCCTCCTCTTCCTTCTGACACAGAAAGACCATCTCACTTCTCTGTCCCTCCATGGTCGCCACTATAAAGTGCAGTAGCAAGAGCACCTACCAGAAAAGGTGATGGCAAAGGTTAATTCAAAAGTGCAGATTGAGAATGTAACACGGGCTGGGATGCAGCGAGCATGCATCACTCTACATCAGTTTCTGCTCTCATTGTCACCATCATCATCTTCACTTCTCAGAAAAATCCGGAGCAGTAGTGAATGACCAAGGCCTTGGTGTCAGACAGCCTGTGCGGGAACTCTTGCTCTAGTACTCACTAGCTCTGTGACTTTGAGGAAATCACTTAACCTCTCTGTACCTCAACTTTCTTGTTTGCTGGGTGGGGGTAATGGCAATGTTTACATTACACGGCTGTTGGAAAGTTAACAGCTACAAAGCACTTAGAACAGTGCCTGACACATAGTGTATGCTATATAAATATTAGTTGTTGTTGTTAATATCCACCAGGGTCCATTCAGAAAAGAGAGGGCATGCTCAAACTGGGTAATGTGAGAAGCATTTAGTAAAATATATTTACAAGAGCAGGGTCAATGGGATAATGCAGCATCTCCGGGATAGGGCTAGCGACAGCAGGGAGCTGTTCCCACCCAGTCCCAAACAGGCAAAGAGGTGGAGCTGTTTCCAGACCTGAAGACAGAGACAGGGTGGGGCAGCGAGCAACCTGAGGAGCTGTGGCCTTCAGTAGGTGGATGCACACATGCATGGAAACCTGGAATAGAGGAAGCCAAGAAATACATTCCCCAGCCTCACTCCTCTTTCATCTTTCATCTGTGACTGCCTCCAACTGGCTGAACTAACTGGAAGCCAGGTTCGATGGTTTAATTTCAACATAACTGGGCCACAGGGGGTGCCCAGACACTTGGCCAAATGTTATTCTGGGTGTGTCTGTGAAAGTGTTTTCAGATAAAATTAATCTTTAAATCAGTGGGCTTTGGGTAAAGCAGGCTGCCCTCCATAATGTGGTGGGCCTCGTATAATCAGTTGATGGCAGGTCTAAAACAAAAGATTGAGCTCCCTGAGCCACACAGATTTTCTCCAGGAGAAGTCTTTGGACTTGAACTGGAACATTGGTTTTTCCTGCCTTCAGAATCAAACTGGAACATTGAATCTTCCTCAGTCTCTCAGGGTTAGGGTTAGGGTTAGGGTTAGGGTTAGGGTTAGGGTTAGAGAGGGTTAGGGTTAGAGTTAGGGTTAGGGTTAGGGTTAGCCCTGCCAGGCTTCAGACTAGAAATATACCATCAGCATTCCCAGATCTCTATTTCCCAGCTCACCTTGAAAATTCTGGACTTGTCAGTCTCCATAATTGCATGAGCTAATTCCTTATAATAAATCTCTTTCTATATATGCACGTCCTATTGGTTATTTCTCAAGAGAACCCTGACTAATACATCAGGAGACAAGAGAGCCCGGTGATGGCATCCTTATAGGTCAATCTCCAAGGGAGCAGAGCAGGATGGAACATGGGGGAGGGTGGGACTGGATGGCCAATGGACTGTACCCCCTTTCCTTTAATCAGTTCTCAGCTGTCAGAGCATCATCAGTTACTGTCTGAATCCCTGAGATCCAGATCATTTTTCTTAGCAGTCTGCTTGACCTGATTTTTTCTTCTCTGGATACCGAAGGAAACAGATACACAGGGGAAAAATAGATTCTGCCAGAAATTCCCAGTAAATCTTAAGGACCCTTCTAGCTATACATTTACTTCCCTAGTGACATCTGTTTTTGAGCCAGCTCTCCCAAAAGAAGAGGGTCATTACGTTCTCCTGATTATATTTATCTTGCCCAAATGAGCAGACACCTGGCTGAACTTATACTGACCCCCAGGGTGGCGGAGATGGCTCTCTGAGCCCAACAGCTGATGCTGCACACACAGAGCGCTGCTGGGAAATGTGACACGGTCCACCATGTGCTCAGTGAACACCTTTACCATCTGCCCAGAGAAAGAATTGCTGCTTCTATATCCTGGGCAAAGTCCAATTACCTGGTAGCAGAGAGGGGTGGGCAATCGAGAGGGGTGGGCAATCTAGAGGGAGGAAAGCAAGAGGTGTGAGATGAAATGTCCTCATTCCTGGCCTATGTGAGCCAATCATCTAAACCAAGAAACAACATGCAGTGAAAGTACTCACGCTCTCAAATCCAGTCTGCCTGTGCCGGACCTCTCAGCCTTGCCACTTCCTACTTCCACTGTCTCTAAGCTGCTGTTTTAGCACGCTAGGGCAGCCAGAACAAAATACTATGGACTGCTTGGCTTAAACTATAAGGATGTATTTGCCCACGGTGCTGGAGACTGGAAGTCTGAAATCAAGGTGTGGGGAGGTTGGTTCCTTCCAAGGGCTGTGAGGGAAGGATCTGCTCCGGGCCTCTGTCCTTGGCTTGTAGACAGCTGTTGTCACCGTGACAGGGTGTTCTCCCTCTGGCGTGTCTGTGTTCAGACTCCCCCTTCCTTTAAGGACACTGGTCATACTGGATTCAAGCCCACCCTAGTGACCTCTTTGTAACTACAATTGACCTTTGGACAACACAGGTTTGAACTACATGGGTTCACTTTTACTCCACTTATAAGTGGCCCCACACAGTTCAAACCAGCCTTGTTCAAGCATCACTTGCATTTTTGATCTGAGGTTGGGAATCTCCATATGCGGAGGGCTCACTTAAGTTATACATGGATTTTTGACTTCACAAGTGGTTGAAAGCCCTAAACTCATCATTGTTCAAGAGTCACCTACAAATACATTTGCAGTGACCCTATTTACAAATAAAGTAACATTCTGAACTTAAGACTTCAACATAAGTCCTATATTTGGGGGTACTATAGACTGAATGTTTGTATCTCCCAAAAATTTACATGTTGAGATCCTAACCCCCAATATGATGGAGAGGAGGTACAGCCTTTGGGGATGATTAGGTCAGGAGGGTGGAGCCCCGTGAATGAAATTAGTGCTCTTACAAAAGGGACCCCAGAGAGCTCCCTTGTCCCATCTGCCATGTGAGGACACAGCTAGGAGACACCATCTATGAACAAGGAAGTGAGTCCTCACCAGACACCAGATATGTTGGCACCTTGATCTTGGACTTCCAGTCTCCAGAATGGTGAGATACAGATACCTATTGTTGATAAGCCCTCTTCCTATGGCATTCTGTTATAGCAGCCTGAGCAGACTAAGACAGGGGAAACACACGTTCAGCTCATCATCACAATCTCAGTTTCTTCCTCATAAAATAGTTTAAGAATCTTGAATGAGCTAATCATCCTGATCAAATGATTATAAAATACTGAAGCAGTTTAAATAGTGTTTACCACAGGGTGGTCCTCAAAAAATGTCGGGCTAGCAAAAGACGTTCTGAAGGCTCACAGAAGGCTCTGATGGTGGGGGGGACATGGAGAAAAGCCTGCCACTGGGTCAGTTAGGGACAACACTTTACAGTCAACTGTATTGAGGTGTATATTACCTACAATACAATGCACCCATCTTAAGTGTACAGCATGGTGAGTTTGGACTAATGTACACACTAGGTAACCACTGCCACCATCAAGATGCAGAGCATTTCTCCAAAAGGTCCGTCGTGCCCCTTGCAGTGAGCACCTCCACCCCTGCCCCCAGACGACCACTGATCTATTTGCTGTCACCACACCTTAAATTCACGTAATCTACAATTCCACAGAAATGAACACATGATGCCCTCTTTTGTGTCCGGCTCCTTTCACTCAACATAATGCTTTTGAGATTCGTCGATGCTGGTCTGTTATTAGTTTCTCTCCCTTTGTATTACGTGCATTATGTGAATGGAGCACAGTCTGTCCCCTCACCTGTTGGTAGACATCTGGTTTGTTGCTGGTGTTTGACAATTATGAACAGGCCTGCTATGAACATTCATGTACAAGCCTTTATGTGGACACGTATTTTCATTTATCCAGGGTAAACAAGAGTGGAATTTCCAAAACATCAGGTGACTGTAGGTTTAACTCTGTAAGAAGCTACCAGATTGCGCTAGCTGGGTGGCTCAGTTGGTTAGAGTATTGTCCTGTACACCAAAAGGTTTTGGGTTCAATCCACGGTCAGGGCACATACCTAGGTTGCGATTTCCATTTCAAGTCGAGGCAAGTACAGGAGGTAAACTGATCAATGTTTCTCTTTCACATCAATGTTTCTCTCTCTCTCTCTCTCCCCCTCTCTCTCTCTCTCTTTCTCTCTCTCTCTCCCCCAAATAGACATTAATTTATGCTGCAATGGGTATAAACATTGTCATAAACTTTTGAGAGAGCAAAGTTATATTCATCTTTTTAATACTCATATTATTTAAAATCTAAACATGATGTTATTATTAATTTGGAATTTTTTGGAAGTATGTAGTAGAACCTAACTAAAGCTAGCCTAAGCAAAATGATGATGACGATGATGGTAAAAGGGGAAGGATATGTCATACCTCAAGTAATACGAGATCAAGCATCAAACGTGCTTCTCACAGGAGCTCGGACTGGTCATCAAAAAGTCATCAGAACTTGGTGGTCTTCAACATCTGTACATTGGCTTCAATTTTCTCACTCTACGTCCACATAAATATTTATGCTCAAATATTCATTGAACACCTTACCACGTGATGGTGAAATATATAGCATTGTATTCAGGCTTGTGAGAGACAGGCCGGGCTCTGCTTCTTTCTGCTTGTGCTGTTGTATAGGGAACCTATTTGCGTGGCAGTGGCAAATGTAGCCCAGCTCCTGATTCAGAAAACTGGCAGGGAGCTAGTCGGCACACAGGAACCGAAGCGACGGATCAGTTTTCCCGTGGGGAATCCAGCATGCATTGTACCTAGGCTGCTTTGAGGCTTGCTTTTTGCTAAAACTCCCTCACCCTGAATTAAGGCAGCAAATGTTTACTGCACATCTTTAAAGTAACTTCCTAAAGTCTGTGCCAAACCTCCCAAGTATGGAGTGTAACCAGTTCAACCACTTTTCCCCTTGTATCTGCAACATCCTTTTCTTTGAAGTAATTAGCAGCATTCTTTCCTTTGTTATCTGTAAAAGGTAATCACCTACAGCGAACCTGTGCATAGTAAATGAGGACCATCTTCCATTTAATGTACCCAGAAAAGCAATAAAAGGCTGTCCAGGCAGGGGTCAGGGCCCTCTCTCACTTAGAGAGTGGCCATGCCATCCCTTTTTCTCCACAGGACTTCTGTAGTCTGTGTGAATTTGTTCATCACAGCCACCACATACAGACCCTGCTGACCAGAGTCCACATCACTCTTGGACAACATTTTTAATCTCTATGACTCTCAGTTTTCTTATCTGTCAAATGGGAATAATTGTGGGACTTGATTGCAGGGCTGGTGTGAGAAAATGAGATAATGGGGGGGCTGGATTGGGAGTAAAAAGGAGAAAACTGTATTTGAACAATGATTAAAATAAAATTTAAAAAAAGAAAATGAGATAATAAATGCATAGTGCCTGGAAGATGGTAAACACTCAAAATATGGTTGGTTATTATTATTTTCTTGCATTTATTATGTTGGGAAGAAAATAAGAATGGTCCCCTTTTCATTGTGCTTTCAATCAAGAGACAATTCTAAGTTAAACCACAGAAACTTTAGTACCAAACCAAAAGGAGAAGAAAAGATCTGAAATAGCCAGTTGGGGAGAGATGCTCTGTCCAATCCAGACAATTGTGGCCGGGGGAAGGGACCTGGGAGGAGCAATCACATGGTACGGACATGGCTTTCTGGCCCATTTCTTTCAATGGGAGAAGAATTCCTAAAGAGATGGGTAGAGAAAGGTCATTGCATTGTGAATAAGTAGACCTCCAAAAGGTGTTCATTACAATAATATTTATCTCAACTCTTCATTTCCAACATTAACTCTGACCTAGAGAGACAGTTGCATAAATCTTCAGAATAGCCTTGTGTCAGTTACCTATTCCCAAAATAATGCTGCGTAACAAGTATGTTGGTGGCATAAAAACAGTAAGTGTGTTGCTTGTACATCTGGAGCCAGTTGGGAATCATATAGTTTTGCTGGTCTTGGCTAGACTTGCTCACAAGTCCAGTGGTTGGTTGGCTGACCCTGGGATGACATGGGCAACTTGATTACACTCCATATGTCTCTCATCCTGCTGAAGTCTAGCCCAGGTGTGTTCTCATGGTGATGGCCATGGTGCAAGGGCAAGTCAGTCCAGTCACATAGGCACATTTCAAGCACTTTCCTACCAACATTCCATGGACTCAAAGTGAATCACATGGACAAACCTACAGTCAAAGTGCTACCGTGCTACAAAGTTAGTAGCAAAGGTGTAGATACAGGGAGGAGTGAAGATGTGAACCATTTCGGCAATTTACCACAAGGATCATTGGTAAAAGCAAAAAAATTCTGAAGTAACTGAAATGCCCATCAATAGAAAATAAATAAATTATGCCCCAATATGAAATGGCATCTGTATCAGCTTCCTGTTGCTGCTCTAACAAATTACCACAAACTCAGTGCCTTAAAAACAAAAATATTGTCTGAAATGGGTTCCACTGATCTGAAACCAAAGTGGGGACAAAGCTGTGCTTCTTTCTGGATGCTGTAGAACAGAATGTATTTTTTTTACATTTTCCAGCCTCTAAAAAGACATTCCTTGCATTTCTTGTCTCATGGCCTCCTCCTCCATTTTCGCATCACTTTCTGTCTCTGATTTCCTGCCCCTTCTTATAAAGACCTCTATGATTACATCGGATGCACCTGGATAACCCAAGCTAATCTCTCCCTCTCAATATCCTTAATTTAATCAGAACTGCAAAGTCCCTTTTGCCATAAAAGGTAACATTCACAGGTTCTAGGGATTCAGACAGGTTATCATAGCACCCTCATCAATCACAAATAAATGCATTAAAATCATAAGCTATCTAGTGACTTAATAAATAAAGCAGATAGCAGAACAGTAGATACAATATGGTCTAACTTTCAGAATTAACACTGGCATATACATATTCATAGACATAGGTTTGAAGGGATTCTTTACAAATCAGATATTGATGAGCTCCTGGTGAAAGTGGAGATCTTCACTTTCTTTCTTTTTTTTTTTTTTTTGCATTTCTGAAATGTACTTTTTCTTTCAAGGTATATAACTTCCACAGCTGTAAAAAATGCAAAGGAAGATGAAATAGCACTATTTTCATCAGCTTTATCAATGTTGTCTTTAGCCATTGGAGGTCAAGATTGTAAGTCTTTCCTATTATCAAAAAGAATATAAGAGATAACAACTGTTGGTGAGGATGCGGAAAAAAAGAGAACAGTTGTGTACTGTTGGTGGGAATGTAAATTAGTGCAGCCATTATGGAAATGAGTATGGAGGTTCCTCAAATCATTAAAAATAGAACTACCACATGATCCAGCAATCCCATTTCTAGGTTATATCCAAAGGGGAAAAAATCCGGATCTTGAAGAGATAAATATCTGTGCTCTTGTGTTCATTGCAGCATTATTCACAATATGAAAACAATCTAAGTGTCTAATGACAGATGAATGGATAAAGAAGGTATGACAGGAAATAGGTGGCCTGAAACCTGGTGACGGTAACACTGAGCTATAAGCTTTGTTTTGGAAACTTTAGAAAAAGCTTCCCTGATTTAATGTCATTTTTGGAGGCTGCAAAATCAACTGATGAGTATCAAATTGGAAACCTGAGCAAGTAGTAAGGGGATAAGAGGTAAACCAAATTCTGAAATCATGAGTATATAAGTGATAGCTGGTGCAAAAAGGCTGGATGAGCTCCCCTAGGGAGTGTGAGGAGAAATAGGAGCAGAGGAAAAGGCAGGCAAATGAGGAAGGATGGGATAAAGGAGCAACCAAGGACAATGAAAGGCAGAGGGAACAGAGCAGCTTCACCAAAGCCATGGGCTGGAAGAGTTCCAAGGCGAGAGCTGCTACAGTGCCAAATGGTGAAGATGCTCAAGGAAGTTAGGGCTGAGATTTAGCCACGGGTTTGAGCAAATATGAAATCACTAGTGACTGGGGCAAGAACAATTGGGAGGAGTGGTGGGCTGCAAGGCAAGCAGAAGTGGGTTTGGGGTGAAAGGAGAGAGAATGGAGTAGAGTTGTAAAGGACAGACACCTCTCGAAACCATTGGCTGAAAAAATGAATAATCGTGCCTGATTGATACAGGTTGTTATGGCAACCAACTAAGACAATGAGGGTGAGTGTTCTTTTTTAAAGGACTTTTTAAAATTGAGGTATAATTTATCTACAGTCAAATCCAGCCTTTATTAGTGTTCAGTTCTATAAGGTTTGACAAATGCACACAGCCGTGGAGCCACCACCAAAATCAAGATGCAGAACAGTTCCATCACCCCCATCAATTAACCCCTTCCTGCAGCTTCCATGCATAATGCTCATTGTTCTATTTCTGTTCCTATAGTTTCTGTCTTCCCTAAAAAGTTATATAAATGGAAATATATAGCATGTAGTCATTTGAGTCTGGCTTATTGTACTCAGCATAAGTGCATTTGAGATTCATCCATGTTGCTGGGTCTATCAATAGTTTATTCTTTTTCTATGGCCAAATAATATCCCATTGTGTGTGAAGGCACCTTGAAAAACTTATTATTCTTGGCAAAATATGTGCAGGCAGGGGGAGGGGAATGTGTTTTAGTTTGGGATCCTGCAGAGGGAGAGTCTTAGACATTATGCAGGTGGAAGTCATTTATTGTAGAGGTGGTTCTAGGGGGTGGGGGCGAGGGGGGCAGTGAGACAGGGAAGAAAGGCAGCTGGTACAGAGTGTGTTGGCAAGTGACCACAGTGGGCAACTAGAACTCAGTCCTGCTGGGGACCTCTGGGAAGCAGCATAGAATGCAGACCTCAGTATTGTCCAAATGAAGGGTGAGGAACCTGGGGTATTTGTCTACCACCTCCTATGCTCACTGGTTGATGACCACTCATGGAGGGCATCCTTTTCCAGGCATTTCTGGCCTGACTGCACAGATCACCATGGGTTTCCCCAAAGGCCAGAGAAAGCTGGCAAATGAATGCAGATTCGGACCTCTGGAATCTGGACCAGGATGTGATGACTAAGAGTGAGAGGAAAGGGTGGGACATTGACAGGCCTTCAGAGTGTATGCACAGTGCATGAACTATCTCCTCTTACTTTTCATCTCTTTCTTGAGCTGTACACATCACATATTTTTTACAGCTATGCAAGATGCTTTGCATGAAGACCTTCTAAATCATCTCTGTCATCTAATTGGGCTTGTCACTCAGAGCTAACATTGCTGTATTTATAGTTATACTCTCACCATATAAGGTCTGAAGGTTTATTTTTGGGCTTGTGAGTCAGGCAGGCATACCCCAAGTATGCATATTGACGTCGCTGTTTATCTGTCTCTTTGGAAAAACAGGGTGTCATTTTCCACTTTTTCCTTTGCCTTGCTGCGCTTGCCTCTGACCATTGCCTAACAGCTTTCTTGTTTATGTTAATTTTCAGAAATATCTCCCATGAACTTTGTATTATTCCAAATATTCACAAATACATTATTTTACTTAATCTACATGGTAACGCTAGGAGAATGACAGGAACCTCCTTGCCTCTTAAACATTTTACAGATGAGGAAAGTGAGGCTTCAGCTTATTAAAAATCACTTAAGTTTTCACTGCATCCTTTAAGATGACTCTGGTTTGGTTTTGTTTTATTTAAGATTTTATTTATTTTCCTTTTATAGAGGGGAAAGTGCAGAGAAAGAGAGGAAAAGAAACATCAATGTGTGGTTGCTTCTCTCATGCCCCCCGCTGGGGACCTGGCCTGCAACCCAGGCATGTGACCCGACTGAGAATCGAACCAGCAACCCTTTGGACCGCAACCCAGCACTCAATCCACTGAGCCACACCAGCCAGGGACTGGTTTTGAATAAGCAAAATTTCAAACTGAACTGAACATGAAGAGGGTCACTGGCTGCTATGGACTGAATTGTGTCCCCCTAAAGTTCACATATTGAATCCCTAACGCCCAGTGTGGCTGTATTTGGAGATAGGGCTTTTAGAAGGTGGTTAAGGTTGAACGAAGTCATAAAGGTGGGGCCCTAATTCAATAGGACTGGAGTCCTCATAAGTGGAGGAAGAGAGAGATCACCTATCTCCATGTGCATGAACAGTGGAAAGGCCATGTAAGGACACAGCAAGAACGAGGCCACCTGAAAGCCAGGAATAGAGCCCTCACCAGAAACCTAATAGACTAGGACCTTGATCTTGGACTTCTAGCCTCTAGAACTGTAAGAAATCCTGCTGTTTAAGTCACCCAGTTGATGATATTTTCTTATAGCAGCCCTACCAGACACAGTAACTATAAATAAAGGTTGATGGGTTTTCAAGGGAGGCTTGGCGTACTGGCTCAATGATGTCATCAATGGCCTAGTTTCTTCCCATCTCTCTGCTCTGCCCTCAGTGATGTTGGTTTCAACCGGTGGTTGGCTGTCCCTGTGGTCACAAGACGGCTGCCAGCTGCCCTGGTACTTCAGGCTTCCTGTTCACAACTAAAGAGGGACATGGAATATCTCCGTCCTGAGATTCACTCTGACTGGCTTAGTCTGTATCACATGACCACCTCTGAGACAATGACTATAGGTAGATGGAGGGGGCCCACTGATTGGCCTAAACTGGTCACATGTTCTACCCAGGAGCTGAGAGGGAAATCAAATTTCTCCAGAAATAAATGGAAACCAAAGCAAAAAGCAGTGAGAAGGGATGCATGGAAATCATGTGCACTAGTCTGATTAGGCTACCACAGCAAAACACCACAGACTAGGTGGCTTAAATGACACACATTTATTTTCTCACATTTCTGGAGGCTGGAAGTTCAAGGTCAGCTATTGGCAGGTTTGGTTTCTCCTCAGCTTGCAGATGGCTGCCTTCTCTCCATGTGTCCTCACATGGCCTTTCTTCTGTATGTGTGAACCCTGGTGTGTCTTCTTCTTCTGATAACAACACCAGTTCTATAAGATTAGGGCTCCATCTTTATGATCTCATTTAACCTCAATTACTTGTTTAAAGACCCCATCTACAAATTCAGTCAGTGCTACAACATATGATTTTGTGGGGTGGGGGGACACAATTCAGTTCACAAGAGTGTGCTACTTAGGAGTACTGTCATCTGCAGCTTACCAGCACCTGAGTAAGTGTGGCTTAAGTAAGTAAGCCTTTAGTTTTGTCACGTAACAAGTGCAGGGGTAGGTCATGGTTCTAGTGTGCCCCAGGATAACCAGTATCTGACCATCAGTGTGAGCATGAGGACCGGGACGATATCCCCTACTCCCAGCCCAGTGCCTGTGCCACTCTACTCTCGTTCCTGACAGCTCTCAGGACGAACAACTGAGCAGGATTAAATGTCAAGAAAATATTCTAAAAAATATGTGGCTTTCCTTCCACCTTCCTAAACTGAGATTCTCAGAAGTATTTTCCTAAACTATCCTCTAGATCAACCATTCTCCTAGTGTGCTGTGTGGACCTCTGAGGGTCCCTAAGACCCTTTCAGGGGTCCATGCATCAGTGATGTGCTGGAACCAGCTCAAACCAGCTAGAAGAAGCTGATTGTTTACATTTTCAAGAATCATTGCATGCCACTTAAGTAGCTTGAAATTGGCCATGGAAGAAATATTTATACCCCAGAAATTGATACAAGGAGTTCTTTCCTTCCCCCTTCCTTCCTTCCTTCCTTCCTTCCTTCCTTCCTTCCTTCCTCTTTCTCTCTTTCTCTTTCTCCCTTTCTTTCTCTCTCCCTTCCTTCCTTCCTTCCTTCCTCTTTCTCTCTTTCTCTTTCTCCCTTTCTTTCTCTCTCCCTTCCTTCCTTCCTTCCTTCCTTTCTTCCTTCCTTCCTTCCTTTTCTTTCTTTCTTTCTTCTTTCTTTCTTTCTTCTTTCTTTCTTTCTTTCTTTCTTTCTTTCTTTCTTTCTTTTTTCTTTCTTCTTTCTCCCCCCTCCCTCTTCCTTCCTTCCTTCCTTCCTCCCTTTCTTCTTTCTTTCTTCTTTCTTTCTTTCTTTCTTTCTTTCTTTCTTTCTTCTTTCTTTCTTCTTTCTTCTTTCTCCCCCCTCCCTCTTCCATCCTTCCTTCCTTCCTTCCTTCCTTCCTTCCTTCCTACTTTTCCTTTCTTTCTTCCTTTTTTTTTCTGGAGGGACTGTTATTAAACATTTACCAACATACTACACTACTGCTACAAAAGCAACAGTGGAAAAAAACTACTGCAATCAAGGTACTATCCCCAAACTGTACAAGTAGTCACACTCCTCATCTCCACTCACAGCAAGGAAAAATAGAAAGGAAAAATGGGAGCTTGGTTTAAGCATGTCGTCAGGTAACAACTATTGACAAGGATGTGCAGAAACCGGAACTCTCATACACTGTTGGTGGGAATGTAAAAGAGTGCAGCCGCTATGGAAAACAGAATGGAAGCCCATCAAACAATAAAAAAATAGAACTATTGTATAACCCAACGATTCTACTTCTGGGTATATACTCAAAGAACTGAGAACAAGACCTTGAAGAGCTATTTGCAGTCATTTGATTTGAAGCATTATTCACAATAGCCAAGAAGTAGAAGCAACTTAAATATCAATCAACCAATGAATGGATAAACAAAATATGATACATATATACTATGAAATATTATTCAGCCTTTAAAAAAGGAGGAGCCCTGGCCAGTGTGGCTCAGTTGGTTGGGTGTTGTCCCACAAACTGAAAGGTCGAAGGTTTGATACCCGGTTACGGCACATTCCCAGATGGCTCATTCAGTCCCCAGTTGGGGCACATATGAGAGGCAACCAATCAATGTTTCTCTCTCACATCACTGTTTCTCTTTCTCTCCCTCTCCCTCCCTCCCTTTCTCTCTCAAAAATCGATATGCACATCCTTGGATGAGGACTAAAAAAATTAAAAGAAAATTCTGGCACATGGCTACAATATGGATGAAACTTGAGGACATTATACTAAGTGAAATAGGCCAGTCACAAAAAGTACTGGTAATAGTTCACATCCTATCTTAGACGTGGTCACATAAATGTTACACATGTAAAAACTCACTGAGCTGTCCACTTGAGATTTGTTTAAGTTTACTCAAGGAAAGGAGCTTAAGCACTACTAAGGACTCTGCAGAAAGACAAAAATCACAGGATGGTTAGCCATTCCTCAAGAAGAAAAATCAGAAATAAAAATCAAGCATCTGTACTTTTTTCTAAGTGAATTAAATCAGTCACCAAAAATAAATACTACATGATTCCACTTATATGAGGTAGAATAGTCAAATTCATAGAGACAGGAAGCAGAATGGTGGGCGCCAGTGGTCAGGGCAGAGGGAATGGGGAGTTAGTGCTTAACTAACAGAGTTTCGGTTCAGGAAGCATTCTGGGGATGCAAGGTGGTGGATGGCTGTACAACAATGTGACCAAATACCACTGAACTGTACACTTAAAACTGATTAAGATTATACATTTTACATTACATGTATTTTTCCACAAGCTTTTTAAAAGCTGGAAAAAAATCAAGCATCTCTAACTACTACTACTCTTTGCTCTGAATACATTGCTTCATTCTAAAGCTTCCTGGGCAATTTCAGCATGTGGTCCACCACTCAGCATGAACATCCTTCCCAATGTCCTTTGTCTCCTAAGACAGTTGTTTCCTGGCCGGGAAGACAGGTGTCTCTTCCACTTGGAGGGCTCCTACAGTGGCCACAGAGTGTCTCTCAGAATCACAGAGTTGGATGTCTTTCCAGCAGCAGAACACCGTGGAATCTCAGCATCACTTGCATTAAGAAATAAAAGAGCAAGAAGGGAATTACTTAGACAGCACTGACCAGTCCAGGGACACATGGTGCCTCTCAAAGGTCCCCAACACAAACATCTGGTCTCAGTTTAGGAAGCTGATTGGCCACAGCTGGGAACTTCTCCATCCTTCCGGATCATGGGCTACCCAACTGGCACATCCCCCACAAGGACACAGACATAAAGGATACATAAGCAGGGTAACTCTGAGGGGGGTGGGGTTCCTTTTAAAGATATTTCTTCGTTATAGAAGCTATCTTAGCCCATTCAGGCTATTATAACAGAATACCACAGATCAGTGGCTTATAAACAACAGATATTTATAATATTTTTCACAGTTCTGGAAACTAGAAGTCTAAGATCAAGGTGCCAGTCCTCTTCCTGGTTCAAAGACAGTGCCTTCTTGCTGGGTCCTCACGTGATAGAAGGGATGAGGGAGCTCTGTGGGTTCCCTTTTATAAGGCACTAATCTCACTCATGAGGGCCCCACCCCATGACCTAATCACCTTCTGAAGGTCCCACTTCCAAATACCAGCACATTGGGATTAGGTTTCAACATATGAATTTTGGAGGAACATAAACATTCGGCCCATAACAGAAGCAATAATACACATCAGTTAAAAACTTAAAAGATATATATAGGAAATCAAAAGCACCCATCATGGCAGACAGATACTGTTTTTAAATGTGCAATACCCATTACCACCATCTTTCTGATAGCAACAGCCTGACTTCCCTTTGGAAAACCACCCACCTCTGTACCTTTCTCATTTCATGTGGCTGGAAGGACTCTGACTGCATCTCTAGCTCCAGTGGTAAATTCACTCCTTAGAAGGACCCCACCCCTTGGCCTCTGAGATTGTTCTAGGGGGAAGATGACCCAAGATAAGCCAATCTGATAATGCCAGGATTTGGACCGGAGCCAGCAGGAAAGAGACCAGCTTTTTCCATGCAGATCAACCTGGGGAGAGGCGGGGAAGGGGAAGCCTAGAATGATCAGCGTTCATAATGTCATCATAAGGGGTCTGCTTGCCTGAGAATAAAACCTGAGTGTAAAAATGAAGCTAGATGGTGTCCTGATAACATCCTTCATGTATCTGGTCCAGCTGTGCCTGAAGCTAAAACTATCCCTGCACTTGTCAGTAATGGGAGCTCATTAATTCCATTGTTACTGTTGTTGGTGAAGATAATGTGATTTATATTTCTGATCTAGGCAACCAACCCATCCATCTTCCAAAGCCAACCAGAGCTAACATCTCAGCATTTTTTCCTGTCTTTTTTTCTTTGCTCTGGTGTTTGAGCTTTTTATGTATTTGTGACCACCCTGTGTCTATATCTATGAAGCTATAGCTATAGGTTGTATTCGTTAGGTTTTTTGTATTTATTGGGGGTTTTTGTGGTAATAATGCCAAATAACACAGAGTCTCAAAACTTCTTTTTCTTATTTACACAATGGAGAGTCAGAAGGTTTTGTGACAGATTCAGATTTCTCTTAGAGCCACCATGCTCTATGATTAAAATCAATGGAAATCTACACCCCAATCAAGCAAAGCTACTAATATACTAATGACCCAGACTCTTCACGAATGAAAGTTTGGGTCACCCCAGAAGGTCAACAATCACAACTAGCCAAGGTGTTTGCTGAGGGCAAAGGGAATATGGAATGGGCAGCAATAAGTGTCAGCTGTGACCATGTGACCAGATATAAAACAAAAACTATAATTGTAATATTTCTTCCTTATTTCATCATTAATGTTTGTGCATATATATTTATTAATCAAATATCTTTGTTTTCTTCCATCTCTATTCCTTATAACTTAAGCTGTATTACCTTTACAGCATAGTATTTAAGTATTGTTAACTTTATACCATAATATTTCAGTAACAATATATCAAGGAGAAGAATGAACATCACCCAAGGAATTTGTTTTCTGTTCTGGGGAAATGTTTAGTGCATTTTTAGTTGTATGCAGGATAATTGTAGTATATTAAGCAGAAAGATGACTGTAGTATTGTTGTTAAGCAGATGTGTATGTGTGCCAAGCTGACAAAGAGGGGACTGTGATGGTTAACTTTATGTTCCAATCTGGCTCGGCCATGGGACCCAGTTGTCTGATCAAACACCAGTCTAGATGTTGCTGTGAAGTATTTTGTGGATGTGATAACATTTAAATTAATTGACTTTTGAGTAAAGAATAATTGATCATGTTGGAAGGCCTCATCCAATCAATCAAAGGCTTTAAGAGCAAAGACTAAGGTTTTCTAGACAAGAAAGAATTCTACCTCAAGACCTAACATAAAAATCCTGCCTGAATTTCTCACCTGCCAACCTATCCTGCAGATTTCAGACTCAAGGTCACAACTTAAACTCTTGCCTGAGTCTCTCACCCTTCTTGAACAAGCAGTCATGTTATTCTCACGGCAAGTGCAGGGTGGCAAGAAGAGCGAGTAGGGAAGTAACTCTGCCCACTCTAGAGAGAGGCTCTGCAAAGTTATGTGACAAAGAGTGCTCGAGTGATAACATGATGGCGTTCATTAGAGTCTGGCCGGGAAAATAGAGCACTAGAACTTGCACACAGAGGAAGTTAAATACAGGGAATTGGTCATTCGGGTGATGGGGAAACTAAGAAGCCAAACAGGGACCAAAGGGACAACTCGAAGGTTAGCAGCAGCAGTAATAGGGCTGGAGGGACTGTTTCTCGGAGCCCAGAAACAGGGCTGTTCTGTGGAAGCTGAAGCCACACGGGTTGCCCAGCAGGAGCTGGGACAAAGAAAGGAGTGTGCAGGGGGATCTGAAAGCGTGGAAGAGACACCACCACTGCTGTAGAGAAGACAAGAGACCAGAGGGAGAAAGAGGGGATATACCATGTTTCCTCCCTTGTCCCACTCTCCAGTCTTTGTACACCTGCTTCCCATTGGCCAGCTTTCTCTGGCAGGGGATATAATAGATTATATTCAGATTATTTCTCTTCCTGGGAAATGTAGTTCCCTGTGACAATAGGCAGAGAGAGGAAGGAAGGAATCTCAAAGAAAACAGGCATTTGACCTCAGGACAAAAGTTTGAAAACAATAAAGGAAAGTAAGAAATATGTGTCCTATAAGATGAAAAATTATGTGCATCTTGATCAACCCAAACAAGGAAGCAGAACACACACTTGTTACCTGTGGCATAACGAATAGTATTGTCTGCTAAGTTATATTAGCTGGAATGGGACTCATTTCTCTTCATTTTAATTTTCTTCCCTGATAAAATTTACATTGTGGGCTGAGTGTTCAACAAAAACCATTCTTCCTTTTCCTCATGACCTGGATCCCCAGCCAAGGAATCCATTTCCCAGCCTTCCTTGCAGGGAGACTGGTTGTGGGCTGATACTCCACCATAGAGCAGACATGACTCTGCCACTTCTGAGTCAAGGTATTTAAGAAATGTGGGTGTCCCCTCTATGCCCTCTCCCTAGCTTTGTTGGCCTGGAACAGTCCCAAGTAGAGCCCCCTGGGAAGTCACCAATGGAAGAAAGCAAAGCCACCGTCACCCTGGGCCCCTGAGTGATCGATCCCAAGGAAAACAGCTGCCCACCCCCACGGAACAAGAAATAAGCTGTGATCTTAGCTGAGCCATTGCCACTTGATCTATCTTTATTAAATCAATTTATTGTTGACTTTAACACACTACAGTAGAAACATGGTAAGTGTTACTTTTGTTTCTTATGCTTTTTATTGCTCCATAGAATTTCTAACTGTTGGAATGTTTTCCCTCTCTGAGGAATTGGCAGAAACCAGGTGCCCTGTCACCAACACGTTCACAGCAGAGACTGGATGCTAATTCCTGATTTCCCACATGGGTCTATCAAGAAGTATCATAGAGCAGTGGTTAGAGGCCTGGCCTCTGGTTCAGGCTGTCTGTACTCAAATTCCAGTCCACTACAATTTATGTATTAGCTGGGCAACCTTGGACAAATTCCTCAAAGGTGCTGGCACTATATCCTCATCTATACAGAGGGTATAATAACTGCGCATATAGCTAATCCTCATTATTTGTAAATTGGCCTAACTAAAGTTCATCTGTAGCTCCCAGGTCAAAACCCATGGTGCTTTGGTGCTCATCCCTGTCCATGTGCAGAGCAATGGGAAATCGGAGTTGCCCCCCACCCGAGCACGGTCCCAGCTGAGGTCAAACAAGTCCACCTTCTGCCTTTGTGTTTCAGCCTCATGCAGACATGCCCCAGGGATGTGCAAAAAGCTTTGGCTCTGGCATCCCAGCCTCAGCACCTGTTAGTGGCATGGATTCAGGCCAGTCACTTAATTCTTTTGAGCCTCATTCATCTCTTGTAAAATAAAGAAAACAGAATCTGCCAGGACGAGTTGTCTTAGGATTTAATATCATACTCTACATGATAGGTAGGCAGGTAGAAGGATGGATAGATGGATATGTTCCCCAATAAGAAATAGTTCAGAATTCATTCATTCATGGTTTGAGCGAATTTACAGAACATAACTATTGCAAATCACAAGAGTCAGCTATAGTTCATGGTATTGTGAAGGCTGAGTTAATATATATATTATACATATATTTAGATATTACATATAATCATAATTATATAATATATTATGTAATAGATAATGTGTAATGTTTATAAATAAATATATAATTATAATTATATATTATTTCTATTATAGAGATAATTATATATATATATATAAAGTACTTAGAAGTAAATGCAAACATAAGTGTTACTGCAAGCACTGAAGGAGGAAAACAGAAGTAAAAGCACTTGGCACGTGCGAAGACCCAGTGCATTTTACTATCCTTCTTTTTACCTTGTGCACACATCTGACCTCCCCTTTGCACACCACAGGGCCAAGCACGGTCCTTTGTCTTAAGTTGGATCCTTTAGAAGCAGAGCCTGAGACAAGGGTTCAGAGCCCAGTGGTTGATTTGGGAGGTGGGTCCAGGATGCGTTAGTAGGGATATGAAACAGGAGAAGGAAGAGAGCCCATGCAGGTGTAAACAGTAATGTGAACAGAGCCACTTTAAATTGGAGCCAGGTCTGCCATTCTGGAGGAACCGCCCTGCACGTCTTCCACCTCAGACCTCGGAAACCTTAGAAACAGGGCCCAGTCACCTTTGGACAACCTTGTGTCCCAAGGGACTGTTGGCAAGGAGAACCAAAAAAAGCAGTTATGACTGCTGGACTGAACATGACAAACGGGGTTTAGAGTTAGCATCACTGTGTTATGTCACCTGCACCCACAGAGATGTCTTCCTGCCATAGACATCCCTGTTCCCCTTCCCCATGCCTTTGTCTCCTCATCAGACACTATTTCGGCTTCTATTTGAATAGCTATTCTTATTGATCTCAATAAATCCTGTTGCCCCTCACTTTGAAAGGCCCTTTTTATTGTTAGGTTAGCACAGGTATATCAGTGAGCAGGTTACCACTGAGGACTGATTCCACAAAGAAACCTCGGGAGACATGCAGAAGCGTACCTCGGAGTTATTGCATGGGGGGCGGCGGTAGGCTATTAACCTGCAGCTCCCATGCATCACAGGATGAGGGCTGCCCATGGGGGTGTGTACTTGCCCCACACATATCTAGCCAATCCCGTGTGTGATCAGTGTGGGTTCCTGCAGCCAGAGAGCCCTCAGGCAGAGCCAGAGTTGGAGACAGAAAGTAGCTATTGATCCTTATAAGCCAGTTGAAGGGCAAGAGTATAGGACAGTCCACCCACAGTGTCAGTACTCAACACTTGTTGGCTGGGGGTCCAATGCATGGAACTTCTTTGTGCCTTGTACAAGCACAGGGCCACACAGTTAGAGACAGTATGACTAGAGATTGAGCTTTTTCTATCAAAATCAACAAATTCATAATTAATCTTACATTGGACAGTGGAGAAGTTAGAGGTTCTGCAGCTTGGGATGGAAGCACACAGCCTAAAGTTTCTCCTGGGAAGCTAGTTGTGTCTGTGGTGTGCAGGGGTGGGGAGAGGTGCTGGGGGGGGGGTGCAATTTTCTCCCATGTATGAATTTGCAGAACCACCATGACAATCCAGATGCAGAACTGTTCGATCTCCAGGAAGAATTCCCTCATCCTAACCCTTGGTAAATCATACACCCCCTTCCTCAGCCCTTGGCAGCCACTAATCTGTTTTCCATCTCTATAATTTTGTCATTTCAAGACTGTTATATAAATGGAATCATACCACATGTAACCTTTTGAGACTGGATTTGTCACTTTGTGTAAACCCTTGCAATCTATCCAACTTGTTCTGAGTACCCGCGGTTTGCTTCTTTTTATTGCTGAATAGGATCCCACCTGTAGGGCTTGTTAATCTTAGACACACCCCCACAAAGACACACACACCCTGCAAGGGGGTTGCCCGTCCCTGGTCTAAACTCTTAGCCTATAGCGATAGCATTTCTAACAGGGGTGTGTCACACCCCTTAGATGTGCTGGGTGGTGGGACGGCAGGGAGGAGGGAGAGAGGAAAGCCACTGCTTGTTTTCGTTGCTTCCCCTTCACCCCACTGGGAGGCAGAGATTCCCGCCCTAGGGTTATGGGGATGGCCAATAGCGGATGGCACAACACGGATACTGGACAGATGAGATTCACAACCACTTGTTGGTCACATGTACTCACAGACTGGGGAAGGGAAGGGATTGCATGCCAGATGGGGTTGCACTGGGAAACACAGCGAACAAACAGAGGCTGTGGGAGGCAGGCTTAGGGCAACCAGGGGGTGAAGTGACCCTTGGTTCCAATGGCAGCATGTGATTGGCTGGTCGGAGTCATTCCCAGGGCTGGCAGGAAGTGAAACCCACTGCTCTGGGATAAGCAGGCACTGCCCCTAACCTGTTTGATAAGGAAGGGTGCTTGGCCAGGGAGCAGAGGGAGGAGGGGTACTGATTCAGTCATCAGAGTCCCTCTTAGTTTCACCAGATGTCAGCAGCACATGGCACTGAGCCTGCAGTTTAGACTGTACTGCTTGTTTCATGGTAAGATTGTTGAGGATTTATAATGGAGTGACAGAAAAGAGAGGTGGAAATATTTCCCCTGCAGGCTTTATTCGTAATCACTGTGAGTTATACAGAAATCAGTACAAGGTGTCTAAGTTTTATTTGTTTGTGTTTTCTTGTCCTGGGGAACTGAACTCCCAATGACGAGACAGGAAGTCGAGAGAACTTTAACCTTGTTGCCAAGGAGACCACATTCTCACTCAAGAGGAAGGGAGCAGTTCACATGAGGATTTCCTGAGGCCATAAGGCACCTGGACGTTGGCAATTCCAGATACTTGATTGACAGGCAGGAAATCATGGAAATTTTCTGGAACTAACAAACCAAGAAAAGGATCTGGGCTATTGTGATTTATAAGAAGTGTATATTTGGCCCTGGCCAGTGTGGCTCAGTTGGTTGGAGCGTCATCCCGTAAGTAAACCGAAAGGCCCTGGGTTCGATTCTGGTCAGGGCACATACCTAGGTTGTGAGTTCGATCTGGTACTAGAGGCAATGATCGATGTTTCTTTCTCATACAGACGTTTCTCTTCCCCCCTCTCTCTCCTTTCCCCTTTCTCTATAGTCAATAAGCATGTTCTCAGGTGAGGATTAAGAGAAAAAAAAGAAATACTGTATATATTTGGTCTCCATCCCAGTTTCTGGCACAGAGTTCCTAAAACCCTTGGAATTTTCTGTGAGGAGAGTGATAAAGGTGTCTTTTGTTATGCTAAGGAGGTGACATCTGGAAGCACCTAAGGGCGGGGGTTGGTTGCCAGGAGAACCAGCCACGTGATCACAGGGTTGGAACTTTCAGTCCCACCCTTATCTCCAGGGAGGGGAGGGGAGGGGAGAGGCGCTAGAGATTGAGTCCATCACCAGTAGCCAGGGATTCAATCAACACCACCTGTGTAGTGAAGCCTCCTTAACACCCCTTATCCACCTCCTCCTTCTAAACTAGGTTCTCCTCCTCTTCATGCCCCCAGTCTCTCCATCATAGGACGTACCGCTGTGTGCATTTATGCCTCACTGGTGTCCTCCTTGAAGGTGAGGGTCATAAGACGGAAAACATGAGGACTTTGTTCATGCTGTGACCCCAACAGAATCCACCAAGAACTAACACATATTTATAGAGCAAACAAATGCACAAATTTAGCATGCAGGTATACCGACCTGCTGTGGTTTCTGATTTAGTGGAATCATTAAGGAGGAGAGCAACCATGATTTAACCAAAACTGAGGGAGTTCCTAGCACGCTGAACTTGCAGTGCTAACACCAGGGAAATCCAGGGCAAAGCAGAATGTGTTGGTCACCATTTAATAAGGAGCTAAATGGCTACAGAATAGATCACTGGAGCCTTATTCCTAATGGAGAATAAATGCTTTCCATGAGGCTCACCCACTGTTTTCCCGGGGCGATCTCCATTCTGCCATAGAATCATCCTTAGGTACCGGTTCTTTGCACTATTAACAAGTCCCATCACTGGATGCCATTCCTTGGGAGCCTTGTGGGTCTGTGTTTAAGACCGAGGAAGCATTCCTCCAGATCACATTTATCTTTACTTCATCTGGAAGCCAGCGCCGCCACTGCCTCCCTTTAAGCCTCTCATCTCATCTCCACCCAGAGTCTCAGAATCCCCAACCCTTCCAAAGCTCAGTTTCCCAAAAGCAGAGATGCTAGTGACTTCCAACCTCCATGAGTGCATCAAACAGCAACCTCTCCAGTCCAGCTCACACTGTTGCTTTGCTCCTGAAGGTGACATCCTTGGAGTTTACACCTTGTAGGACCAAAAATATCTCCAAGAGTGTATCCTTTCCCAGGCTTTGTCGGCAGCAGCAGGCACTGAAGCCGACATCCGTAGTAAACGTTTAGGTTTTAAATCATAGAGTCTTGAGATGCAGGTATGGGCTTTAACTCAATGTTTCAGTTGCTTTGGTTGTCATGTAGCTTATAGTCAAAGAGTAAGAGACTTGCCTATAAAGCAAGTTCTAGGAAAAGTATACCTTGCTTGAGGTAATAGAAAAATGTAGCCAGTTAATCATAAACTGGTGATAGCTTAAACAATAACAGTGGTGACAAGATGTTTCATTTCTGCCCTTTGCCTTAAAGATAACATCACTGACACACAGTTATGAGATATTTTGCAACATCTCGGTTCCTCAACCCAGTTAGATCACCCAAGTACCATTACCAAGGCACCAGACAAGATAAGTCAGGGGTGAATTAATCAGTCTACTACGTAAAACCACTGAAGCTTACACAAGAACTAACCAATCAGCTTCACCCATGACCCCTAACCCCAACCCTCAACCCTCAAACTTTGCCTTTAAAAACTCTGATTTAAAAACTATTAGGGAGTTCGGATTTTGAATGGTAGTTCGCTATTCTCCTAGCTTGATACCCTGCCAATAAACTGCTTTCATTTGTCCACTGTAAATCCTGGTGTTCAGTGGTTGGCTCATCTGGGCATCGAGCGGGTGGGCCCTCTTCCGTTCCATAACAGTACCTCCCCAACCATGCTTTGCACTGTGTCATTCAGGACCCAAAGCAATGTGGTCCTTGGTATCCCAAAGTCTCAGAACCTCAAAAACCCCAGTACAACAAGCAGCCAAGACACCCCTCCCTTTCCTCTCTGGCCTTCCAGATCTCTTTCTCCTCCTTTACCAAAGGCTGGCAGCCCTGGCGCAGAGCGCGCGGTGTTCCTGCTGCCAGAGTCTGGGCATCTGAGAGACATGGACGCTAAGAAAGCTGGACAGGGGGTCACACTTGTGGCAACCCAGACTTGGGTAAAACATGAAGATGGGAAAACTTCGTTTTGTGAGTTTTTCTTTTTTATGTTGCTTTCTACTGTGTCCTCCTGATGAAGAAGCTTCTTCAGAAAAATTCCAGCTTTCCTTCACTGTGTCTTACAGTCATCTGGAAAGCAGAGAAACCCTCCCTCAAAGTGGGGTTTCGGTGTTGAGACTGATGACGGTGTGGCACCCGCACATCCAGAGGGCACGAAGAGGGTTACGACTCACTCACGTAAATGAGGCTCGTGGGGAGAGCAGGGCAGAAAGCTCACGGAGCTCTGAAATGTCTCCAGAGAGAAAGGAAAAGAGATGGCTTTTATCAAAAGGGCAAGAAATGAGTGTTGCTGTAAAAGCAGAGAAATGGGAATTCTTTTGCCCTGTGGGTAGAAATGTAAATTTGTGCAACCACTATGGAAAACAGTACGGAGGTTCCTCAAAAAAATAGAACTACCATGTGATCCAGCAATCCCCCTTGCGGGTATTTCCCTAAAGGAAATGAAGTCAGTATTTCAAAGAGATATCTACACCCACTGGCAGCATTGTTTATAGGACCCAGTGTGGAAACAAGTATCTGTTGGTGGATAAATAGATAAGGAAGATGTGGTATATGTATACAATGGAATAATATTCAGTCATTAAAAAGAAAGGAAATCCTGCCATTTGTGACAACTTGACTGGACTCGGAGAGCATTATGCTAAGCAAGATAAGCCAGACAGAGAAAGACAAATTCTGTATGATCTCACTTATATGTGGGATCTAAACCAAAAAAAGTCAAACTCATAGAAACAGAGAGTAGAAGGATGGTTACCAGGAGCAGGGTGTGGGGGTGGGGAGATGTGGGGAGATACTGGGCAAAGCACACAAGCCTTCAGTTACAAGGCGAATCGGTCCTGGGGATGTAATGTACAGCATGGCGACTGCAGTTAATAACACTGTGCTGTGTGCTTGAAATTTGCTAAGAGAGTAGATCTTAAGTGTTGTTGTCATTTAAAAAATATGTGGGACAATAGATATGTGTTCATTAGCTTAATTGTGGTAATTATTTCACAAAGTATACAAATATCAAATTACCACATTGTACATGTTAAATATATGCACTTTTATTAATCAGTTATACCTCAATAAAGCAGGAAGGAAAGGAAAGAAAAAAGAAAAGAGCTTGGTGTGGGGGTTTCCTGTGGCAGGGCCAGATTGCCAGAAAAATCACCAAAAGCTGGGAGAGTGGAATGGAACAGGTTCTTCCCCACCGCACTCAGAAGAAGCCAGCTCTGCCCACGCCTGACCCCACACTTCCAGCCTCCGGAACTGTGAGTCGAACATCATTGTTCAAGTCCCCGAGTTTGTGGTACTTTGTTATGGCAGCCTTTGGGAATTAATAAGCCAGGAACTTATTAGTAAGCAGCCAGGAACTCTGAAGCACATGTTTGCCAAGCCTTGTCTGTGTGCAACAGTTTGAAGGAATTGAAAAATCACTGTCAAGCTGCCTCTCAAAACACAGACTCTAATCTCCTCTCTCTCTCCTTCTCTCTCTTTCTCTCTCTCTCTGGGTGATTTATTCTTATTAATTATTATCACATACCAAAGCCTAACATTTTGATTTCATATCTCATCCAAAAAGTGGCTTAGGTGAGGGGGTAGGTAGGTTAATTCTCCTTCATAAGACTCCAGAAAGAAGAGAGCGCTGAATTTCAGTCATCAATAGAGGGATAATAAAAATCCCATCTGGGGTTTATTTTTTCAACATATAAACTCAGTTATAAAATGTGACCTTTATTGGCATGTTGAGATTACAGATGTTCAGAGTATGGTATTGAGGGGCTGCAAAAGTGCAAATCCCTCCTTTGGTTCTCAAGAAAGAGTGTCACGTATTGGCTTCAGGCTTGGCTACATCCAGGTGCTCAAACTGTGTTAGGAATCTGTCTGTTTCTATTCTAGGCCCTGCTTCCCTCTGTGCTACTTCATTAGCTGTCAGGCCATCCCTGCTGTAGACAGTTTTATTCTCCAAGCTTAGCAACTATGACAAAAATGCTGGGATTAAGTCTCATGGGCTTGGCTTGAGCTATGTGCTCATGGCTGAACTATGGGCAAAGAGATGAAATACACTGAATCGCTATTCTTGGTCATATGTGCAGTTCTGAAGCTGGCCCTTCTCAAACCACGTAGATGATAATGGGATAATGATTCACCAAGGAAAACCAGAAGATGTGACAGAAGAAAGAGGAATGCATGTTAGACAGTCAAACCCAGCAGGTGTCCATCACGCCTACGCTAAGCAAGTCTACTTATTCAAACATAGTGTTTATAAATTAAAAACAGAAAATTACTATAGTTTATTGAGCACCCTAATTGGGTATTTCACCTTGAAATCAGTTGCCAAATAATATCTCACAGCATACACACACATGTATGCCAGTAGTAGAAAACCTCATAATTTCATGAAGGAATAGTTTGTCTTGGCATTATCTTGAGTTGGCTATGGTTTTCAAATGCTGTTCTTTTTGCTTAGCTAATGATAAATTACTATGGGTTTAACTTGTTATTACCAATTCAGTTTGTTATGGGGTGGTTGGCAAAGCCTACTGTGTTTAATAACACTCATTTTCATCAGAGTATTTTGGGTCACTAATTTTTCAATAAGTAGACGTTGCATCATGTGTGTATTGAGTGAAAACAGGAATCATCTGTACTCACATTGCTGAAATAGATGCACCCACAATTCCCCAGCTTTTAGGTTGATATTCCATGTTTATCACCCAGTTGCTCCTCTCTGGAGAGTGTGAACAGGTAGAGTCTTGATTCCCCCTAATTATGTCAGGAACAAATAAAAATAATTTAGAGCTGGTGGCTTGGAGGACTTTGTGTTTACCAGTTTTAATACTTTGGAAAGTTCATTTGGAGTATATATTTTTAAAACCAGTCTTAAATTGTAGAGGGCCTGAAAACTTGACCTAGTCTGGAGTTGGCAAACTCCTGAGAAAGGCCAGATAAATATTTTAGGTTTTGCAGGCTATACAGCCTCTGTTACAATGACAAAGTTGGACTTTGTAGCACAGAAATAGCCATAGACAGCATGTGAATGGGCATAACTATGTGCCAATAAAACTTTAATTATAAAAATAGTCAGCAAATTTGGCCCCTGGGCCACAGTTTGCCACCCCATGGTCTAGGAGTTGGACTTCCTTCCTTCAAACCCTTTAGTGTCAGTCCAAGGGTGTGAATGTCAGTTCCCAATTAAGGTACCTAAGAGACGTAACTATTTTTTGGTAATGGTTTCATGACTAGTTCAAAATCTATTCTGTGGGATGTTGGAAACCTCATCTCAGCCCATTGGGGTGCCCTTCTTTTTGGTGGGATGCTTTTTCTTAGTTCCCTAGTTCTGAATCTTAGTTTTCTGGAGCTCAGATGGTGCCTGGCATGGGGGTGGGCAGGGAGAAGGGTAGGATGGGTTGTCAAGTATTGTGTCTCCGTGATGGTCCCACTAAGGGGTTCCTCATCATTGTGGTTCTTGGTTATTGGCTATAATAGGTTGAACTGTATCCCTCAAAAAATATATATTTAAGTCCTAATCCCCAGCATCTCAGAATATGACCTTGTTAGGTTATACTAATTAAGATCAGGTGATACTGGAGTAGAACCAGCCCTTAGCTGAATACAACTGGTGTCCTTTTAAAAAGGAGAGAAGAGACACAGAGACACAGGGAACACCTGTGTGACATCACCGTGTGTGACGACAAAGCAGAGGTTAAAGTACTACCACTGCAAGTCAAGGTGGATTGCAGGCGAACAACCAGAAACTAGGAAAAGGCTAAAAAAGATTTGTCCCTACAGGCTTTAGAGGGAGCATGGCCCTGCCAACATCTTGATTTCAGACTTCCAGGCTTCAGAACTGTGAGGGAACACATTTTGTTGTTTTTCAGACAGCGTAGGGACCTGGGTCTGGGATTCCAAGAACACCAGGTGGCCAGAAGAAACACCAGAGAAGCCCACCACAAGAATGTCACCACCACCCCAACTTTCTGCTCAAAAAATGAAGATTTAGCCCTAGCTGGTGTGGCTCACTTGGTAGGAGCATCCTCTCGTAACCAAAAGCTTCTGGGTGCAATTCCCAGTCAGGGCACATACCTGGGTTGCAGGGTTAATCCCCAATCCGGACGCACACAATCCCCTGTGAATCCCCAATCTGGGCTCATGCAGGAGGCAGCCAATCAAAGCTTCTCTCACATCGATGTTGCTCTCTCTCCCTTCTTCTTTCTCTAAAAGCAATGAAAAATAAATTAGATAGATAGATAGATAGATAGATAGATAGATACATGAGCAGAATTTATCTCTGACCATCTACTTCTCCAGCTCCCATGTGGAAAATTCTACTCTCCACTCAAAGTTTGCATGAATCCTCCCTCTCATCAATAAAAGCCTCTCCCTCAAACCATTTGAGGAGCAGCCCAAATCTTGTTTCTCTTGGGAAGGTCCCCCTTTTGTGCTCAAGCATAAGCTTAATAAGGTTTGTCCCAAATTTCTCTGGCAGTTCCTCTTGATTTCCAATGCCAGTAACACTTTAAGTCACTCGCTCGGTTGTACTTTGTTGTGGCTGCCCATTGGTAACTATTACCTTGGCCAGTGTCCGTCACTGCTAGAGCCACTCTTGTTCCCACCTCTTCAGACCCCCAGGCCCTCTGGATCACACCCCTTGTCCCAAATCCATCTCCCTTTTCTTCCAAAGTAATAGAACAGAAGCCAGGAACACAGCGGCCCAGCAAGACATTTCCCAGCCTCCCTTGCAGTTAGAAAGCAACTGATTTCTAATTCAGTGCAAAGAAGGTAAACTGTTATTGAACAAGGAAAAAAAAAAACCTTCTCCCTGGCTCATCTCTGAGGACAAATGTTTTGAGAGAACATAATCCATTTGCCCCTGGGATGGAGTCAGAGCAGTTTCAATCTCAGGGTTTTAATTTTTCAGCCAAATATGAGCTCTGTTACTAACCCCCTCGGCTAGAAAGCTGCAGGATCCAGAGGACCATTCCTCTCTGGTCTTCAACATACGGATGCTGAGAGCAAATGTGTGTCCTCTGGGGACCTTGGCAGGGAGAATGGCTTTTCTGCCACCAAGCTACCTTGGGAATTAAGATTATTAAAGGCTAATAGCAGCTGTAGGTACTTAGCAAATGTAGCTAATTGGCCTCTCACACATGGGGAAATACCCTAAAAACACCACTGCTGCTAAATCCCGGGGTGACTGCAGAACAATCCATCTCCCTTCTGACCAGGTAATTAGAAAGGACTGAGTAATCACATTGGCCAAATGGCAGAGGCAGCAATACATCACAACCTGTGCTATATCACAAGCATGTGGCAGGATCAGAGGTTGCAAGTGCTTCTGGACTGAAAAATATCACAGTAGAAATGTGGTGTGATGCAGGCTGAAATGCACCAAGGCAGACGCAGTTGGAAGACTCTGATACAGGGTCAGTGAAGAGTGGGCATTGGATGCCCAGTTGGAGACTACGTTTCCCAGCCTCTCTTGAGTGCGGCCAGATGAGTAAGGTCTTGCCAGTGAAACGCGACCCAGAGTGATGAGTGGCTTGCTCAGGACATGGAATGTAGATGTGCCTATGACCCAGTCTCAGTTTATCAGAAGAGGACAATGCCTTAAGGAATGACAAAGCAACAAGATGAAAAGAAGGAGGGTTCCCAAATGGCAATGTGTGAAGCAGCTCTGTCTTGCCAGCCTGGACAGCCCATGGAAGTCTGCAACATGAAAGAGAGTGTTCCATAAGCCACTGTATTGGGGGTCTTCTTTGTTACAGCATCTTAACATTTACCCTGTCTAATACAATAGGCCAGTTTCATTTCACCCTCCAAGCAACCCAGTGAGTTGGTTACTGTCATCTCATCAGTTCAATTTTGCAAATAAAGAAACTGAGTCATGGTTGAGTAGTTCAGTTAGTTAGAGCATCATCTCAATATGCCAAGGTTGTGAATTCAACCCCTGGTGAGGGCCCATGTAAGAAGCGATGAATGAATGTATGAATGAGTGGAACAAACTGATCTTTCTCTCTCTCTGTCTCTGTCTCTCTCTCTCCGTCCCTCACCTCCCCCCAAGATCTTTTTTTTTTAAAGAAAGAAAACTGAGACTCAAGGAGGTTAAATAATTTGCCCAAGATCCTAAAACCAACAAGTACGAAACAGAATTAGAGGCCAGGTTTATCATACACCAAAGCCCAAGCGGAATGTTCCGATTCAGTAGGTCCAGGGCAGAGGCTGAGCTTCTGAACTTCTTGTGATGCCAGTGCTGCTAAGCCACAGATCACAACTTGAGGAGCAAGGATTCCAACCGCTCCACGCCCCTGCCTCCCTGAAGAGTTAGGAACTAAGCATCCAGATTCCCAAATTCTGGTCACAGATCTCAAAATGACAATGAAATCTTCCTTTAAAAAATTCCCCTTTCTGTGCTGTTTCTTCTAGAAATTAGTTAGATTTATATATTGGGTTTTTTTTAAGTAAGCAAACTCTCTTTTAAGCATTAGATTTCTCCTAGGAAGGTGTCACACTTCTAAAGAGCAGTCACCATGAAATTGTGAAATGTGATGCCACTTTCTGGGTATCTCGTGACAGCTGTCTCGCCCTCTGTCTTTTCTTTAGCTCTCTAACCAAGATAACATTTCTTGAGTCTGCTTGGGAAAGGCAACACATCATTCTGTGCTCATTTCAACAGGAAACATTAACTATGTGAAGGTAAAAACTCTCAGCCTGGAGGGATATTATAATCATCAGCAAAACCCCAAAAGACTGGGAAATGTTTTCCTACTGCAAAACTGACTCCAACCTGAAATATCAGCACATTCCAAAAGGCAGCCAAATCCAACCACAGAAGAGAAAATAGTGTGTGAAGAAGGTTCATCATTGCTGACAAATAAGTGAAGCTTAAACAAGGAGCTATTCTTCACCTGGAAAATTGGCAAAACTGAAAAGAATAATAATACTCAGTGCTGCTGCTGTTGTTTAAGATTTTCTTTATTTACTTTTTGAGAACAGGGAAGGTAAAGCAAAAGAGAAGGAGAGAAAAAACATCAATGTGTGGTTGCGTCTTGCATGTCCCCAGTGGGGACCTGGCTACAACCCAGGTATGTGCCCTGACTGGGAATTGAACCAGTGACCCTTTGGTTCACAAGCTCATGCTCAGTCCACTGAGCTACACTAGCCAGACCCAGTGCTGTTGTTGATGAGGAGAAATTGGCATTCTAATATAGTGTGAGGGAGAGTGCATATTGGGAATCGTGTGGTTGTAGGTGACAGAATTCTGATTCAAAATAGCTTAATCAAAAAGGAAGTGTCAGGGATGATTCAATTGATGACTATGATAATTCAAGGTTGAACATGGCTCTAAGTAGGGCTGGAGCCAGGGCTTCCAAAGGTGGCATTGGAACTCAAACTATCTCTCAGATATCCCGCCCATTGGATAAGGACCTCCTTCCCTCCCATAACCTAACCATGACAGCTATGGTAGATGGACTTGCATTTCTAGAAACGCAGTACATCTACCCCCTTGCATGTGACTACAGTGCCCTCCTTCTATGAGTGTAGTACATTTTCCCACCACATTGAGTTTGGGTTGATCATGTGACTTGCTTTGGCCAATGGGATATTAGCAAATGTGAACAAAGGCTTAAATGTGCCTGCATGATTTAGTTTAGTTCTTGCCCTCCCTTATCAGGAAAGAGTATGCCCCAGATAGCTGCCTCCCCTTTTCTTGAGCCACAGAATTAACCAACATGGAGCAGAGTAAACCATCCCTCAATTTGGCACCAGCTAAGCCCAAGCAATCCACAACCTGAAACAGCATCACCTGAACCTGTTAAGCCTATTGCCATTTTGTTACAATTATCTGTCTTGCTGATTTGTGGGAGTTCTTAGTATATTCTGAATATGAGTCTTTTCAGACTACATATAATGCAAATATCCCAGTCCATGGCTTAACTTCACACTCTCTCAATGGGGTCTTTGCTGAAAAAAAAATCTTATTCTTAATTAAGTCTAATTTGTCAACACTTTCTTTTATGGTTAGTGCTTTTGGGTATAATTCAGCTTCTTATTCAAGCAAATAATATGCCTTCTCATTGATAGTCACAAAAGTAAACTCAAATTTTAGTTTTGTTTTATTAGCAAATTTCAAAACTTTAGAAGCCTTGATTAACTTTGCCCGAAAAATGAGAAAGACATTTTTCTCTTATGAATTATTTTCTATAACAAAAGACATGAGTCTACAAGTCAGATTGGTGTTGCCTTCTTCAAATATTTTCAAAGGCAATGTGGACCACATGCAGTTTTTGCCTTTTTCAGTGCCTCTAGAACCTAATCCCTGAACCAAGTGCAGCCCCACTATAAGGACAAACTGTGCTTCCCACATATCCCATGTGCTTTCTGCATATCCCAGTATGCCTTGCAGTAGGGTCATATGACTAGTTTCAACCAACGAACTGTAAGCGAAAGTGATGCATGCCATTTTCAGATGGAAGCCATAAAAACCTGGTGTTCCTCCTCTGCCCAATAATCTTGGAAACCACATGTTTAATTTCCTGCAGCTACTAGATGTAAGAAGACTGCCCAACCTGCCTCAGATGGCACATGAGTTGGAAATCAGTCTTTGTTGTGTTGAGCCACTGAGATTTCAAACTTACCTATCATAGCAGCTGAATTCACTTATTCTAACTAATACCCGAGGAGAATCAGGACTCCCATTAATAGAAATCACCACAGCTCTGCAAGCTGAATTAATGTCCTGGCAGTTTCTGTGTCCTCGGTTCAAATGGAGGTGACCTTTGGCAAGTTCTGCCTCCCTGATCTCTTTGGTCTGATTTTCCCAGAAACAGAACCTGAGACAAGAATTCATATGCAAGTGATTAATTAAGAAACTCTTGCAGGATCACCATCAAGGGTGTGGAGGAAGTACAGGAGGGAAAGGATAGAAGCCACACAAGGATGCAATGTCAGCACAAGTCCCGAACTGAGACTGATCCCATAGTGAGTTCTGGAACATAAATTACACCGCAGGCAAAGGGGCCTGGACTTTTGGACTCTAGAGGTGCTATAACAAGGCACCATGGACTGTGTGGCTTAGATAAAAAAATCTCTTTTCTCACAATTCTGGAAGCTAGGAAGTCCAAGGTCAAGGTGCCAAGCAGGGAGGATGTCTAATGAGGGCTCTCCCTTGTGTTGCAGATGGCTGCCTTCTCACTGTGTGGTCACATGGCTTTTGTGGGGGGTGAGGAGGGGTGGGGAGAGATGGTGAACTCTCTAGTGTCTCCTCTTACAGGATCCCAGTCCTGTGAGATCAGGGCCCCACCCTTGTGACCTCATTTAACACTAGTCACCCCTTTAAAGGCCCATTCTCTGAATACAGTCACATTAGGGGTTAGGACTCCAACCTATGAATTTAGGGAGACAAAAATATTCAGTTAATAACTCACTCCTAAAGCCATCAGCCATCGGCTTCCCAGGCATGTCTGGCCCTCCGTATAAGCAAGGTGACTCCAGTACCCCCAAGTAACTCTGTGAAGGTCACAGGTATGAGCAGGCAGTAGATACCTTGAAGAAGCTGTGGGATGGCCCTAGTTCTGGGTGACAGCAACACTTCCTACTACGTGGGTATTTTATGAGTAAGAAATGGTTTATAAATGTGTTGTAATAGAGTGCGTAAACTTTTTTTAAAGATTTTACTTATATGTTTTTTAAAGAAGGGGAAGGGAGGGGAAAGAAAAGGGAGAGAAACATCAATGTGTGAGAGAAACGTCCATGGTTGCCTCTCGCATGCACCCAGCTGGGTACCTGGCCTGCAACCCAGGCATGTGCCTTGACCGTGAATAGAACCAGTGGCCTTTCAGTCTACGGGATGACGCCCAACCCACTGAGCCACACCCGTCAGAGCTGGAGGGAGTCCACTTTAATTGCATATCTGCAGATTTCACTCCACACTCGGTAACAGTCTTCTGCTAGAGTTTAATAATTCCCACAGGCTTAGTCTCCTTTCACAGCCCGCCAATTTCACCAAAAGAAGTTCCAAGTCTTTCACAAATCCATGATGGTGACCAAAGGCCTTGCCCCCTCATTCAAATGCTCCCAAAGTACTGCTAACCCTGGTTGACCTCCATGTCAGATTGCTCTGAGAGTGAGCAAAAACTCAAGAAACTTCAACCCAAAGCCCAATCAAGCATTGTCTTAAAAAGCATTGCCTTGAAACCCACCCAACTTCTGTACAATAAAAAAGAATCCATTTCCTGCTTCTATTTCTTATCAACCCCCATGAAGAGCCAGATCTCAGTCTGTGAAAGCCCGTTGTTGGCACCGGAGCGATGAGACGCCCATCAGCGGGCTGGCAGTCTCTGACTATGGTGTGTCCCTACAGAGAGGCTGTGACTCAAGAGAGCACGCGGCACTCAATTATCCCCCCAAGCTGCCAAGCCAGGTGTGGTGGCCAAGCAGCAAGGTGCTCTGAGCTAGAAGACAAGCGTTTTCTCCCAATTGAACTTGTATTTCACAAAGAAATTGCTTGACCTTTTACATTTATTGATGGCCTTGTCATTTCCAAAGTGGAGTCAGAAAATGAGAATTCTTGAATGGTGTCAGTGGGTGCACAGCGGGTGTGTGGTTGCTCTGCACTCAGAAACATCTGCAGCTCCATCCAGTTGCACACTGAAAGGAGATGGGGAGCTGCCAACTCCTCCAAGACTGCTTCCAAATATTAAAAGAAATAATTTATTTTTAAAAAAAGATTCTATTTATTTACTTTTTAAAGAGAGGGGGAGATACATAAATGCATGGTTGCTTCTCGAGCGCCCCCTACTGGGAACCTGGGCTGCAACCCAGGCTTGTGCCCTAGACTGGGAATGGAACTGCTGACACTTTGGTTCACAGGCTGGCACTCAATTCATTGAGCCACACCAGCCAGGGCTGAAAGAAATAATTTTAAAATATTAGCAATTCTGGGTTGATGGCAAACTCAATTCTTTAGTTTTTTCCCCTGCTTCAAATCGCAAACCAACTCAACCATTTCTAGGACATGTAACTCTACTGGGGGTCCCAGTCCATGTGCTGTAGGGGATGTCAGGCAAAGTTTTGTGTTGGAGCAATGCCAACTCTTTGCAAGGTTTATGCCTTTCTAAATTGTGTTTTCTTCACACGCACACATACAACCAAGTTCAAGTTGAATAGATTTAACATAATCTACTCTGAGAGTGTCTTAATTTGGATTCCCCCAGAAGCAGACACTGAGACGAGGCTTTGAGAAGTTGAGTACTTAAGAAGTAGCCTCAGTAAAGAATGGGGATGCAGCCCTGGCCCGCTGGCTCAGTTGGTTGAAGCATCATCTCCTATACAAAAAGGTCTCGGATTCAATCCTTTTTTCTTTTTTAAAATATATTTTATTGATTATGCTATTACAGTTGTACCATTTCCCCCCTTCATTTCCCTCCACCCTGCACACCCTCTCCCACCCACATTTCCCCCCTTTAGTTCATGTCCAAGTGTCATAAGTTCTTTGACTTCTACATTTCCCATACTATTCTTGCCCTCCCCCTGTCTATTTTCTACCTACCATCTATGCTACTTATTCTCTGTACCTTTTCCCCCTCTCTCCTCCTCCCGCTCTCCTGTTGCTAACCCTTCATATGATCTCTATTTCTATGGTTCTGTTCCTGTTCTGCTTTGCTTAGTTTGTTTTTGTTTTGGGTATGATTGTTAATAATTGTGAGTTTGCTGTCATTTTACTGTACATTTTTTATCTTCTTTTTCTTAGATAAGTCCCTTTAACATTTCATATAATAAGGGCTGGGTGATGATGAGCTCCTTTAACTTGACCTTACCTGGGAAGCACTTTATCTGCCCTTCCATTCTAAATGAGAGCTTTGCTGGATAGAGCAATCTTGATGTAGGTCCTTGCCTTTCATGACTTAGAATACTTCTTTCCAGCCCCTTCTTGCCTGTAAGATCTCTTTTGAGAAATCAGCTGACAGTCTGATGGGAACTCCTTTGTAGGTTACTGTCCCCTTATCTCTTGCTGCTTCTAGGATTCTCTCCTTCATTTTTACCTTGGCTAATGTAATTATGATGTGTCCTGGTGTGTTCCTCCTTAGGTCCAACTTCTTTGGGACTCTCTGAGCTTCCTGGACTTCCTGGAAGTCTATTTTCTTTGCCAGATTGGGGAAGTTCTCCTTTATTATTTGTTCAAGTAATTTTTCCACTTGTTGCTCTTCCTCTTCCCCTTCTGGTACCCATATAATTAGGATGTTGGAATGTTTAAAGATGTCCTGGAGGTTCCTAAGCATCTCCTCATTTTTTTTGAATTCTTGTTTCTTCATTCTTTTCTGTTTGGTTGTTTCTTTCTTCCTTCTGGTCCACACCATTGACTTAAGTCCCAGTTTTCTTCCCATCACTATTGGTTCCCTGTACATTTTCCTTCATTTCACTTAGCATAGCCTTCATTTTTTTCATCTAATTTGCAAACAAATTCCACCAATTCTGTGAGCATCCTGATCACCAGTGCTTTGAACTGTGCATCTGATAGGTTGGCTATCTCTTAGTCGCTTAGTTGTATTTGCTGTGGAGCTTTGATCTGTTCTTCCATTTGCGCCATTTTTTTTTTTTTGTCTTGTTGCACCTGTTACGTATGAGGGGTGGAGCCTTAGGTGTTCACAAGGGTGGGACAACCCAGTGTCTGGGTTGTGATGCTATATGTAGGGGCGGGGTTGGAGAGGAAACAATGGCACTTGCTCCTAATCTCCATCGGATTGCAGTCCCTTCCACCACTTCCCCCAAGCAAACTGGGCCTTTCTGGTGCTAATTCTCGTGTGGGTGGGCTTGTGCACCCCATGGGTCTCTCCACCGAACTCTCCTGTGAGGCTGGGAGTCCCTCCCTGTACCTCAACCCCCACAGGTGTTTTCAGTCAGTGCCCTGGGGCTCTATTTCCCGGCACTGGGACCCTGGAACTTCTGGGTCAGCCAGCTGCCTTGCACACAGTGCCTGACTTTACAATTGCCGCCTTGCTGGGTCTGCCCATTGCCACCCTGGCCCAGGGTCTGCCAGCTGCCGCCTGCACACTCAGGGTCCACCCATTGTGGTCTTGCACACCCAGGATGCCTTACACGCCTGGTGCCACTCCTTTTTGTGCTGTGACCCCTCTCTGCCCAGTTGCCCGACTCCGCCCTTCCTACCAGTCTGGAGGAATATGTCTATTTTAACTCCTTGGTTGTCTGACTTCCATATAGTTCAATTTTCTGTCAGTTCTGGTTGTTATCTTGTTTCTAAATTGTTGCTGTCCTTATTTTGGTTGTGTGAGGAGGCACAGTGTGTCTACCTATGTCTCCATCTTGGCCAGAAGTTCCTGATTCAATACTTGAACAGAGCACATACCTGGGTTGTGGGTTTGATCCCCAGTCTAGGACACATATGGGAGGCAACTGGTTGATGTTTCTCTCTTATATCGATGAGACAGAAACATTAATCTCCCCCCTCCACAACCCCTTCCTCTCTCTAAAATCAATAAAAACATATGCTTGGGTGAGGATTAAAAAAAGAAATAGGGATGTAATGCAAGAAAGAGAAGTCAGCCACTAAAGCAGGGGTGTCAAACTTATTTTCACTGGGGACCACATCAGCCTTGTGGTTGCCTTCAAAAGGCCAAAATAATTTTAGGACTGTATAAATGTAACTACTCCTTAACTGTTAAGGAATTGAAATTACATTTGGACCTTTGAAGGCAATCATGAGGCTATTGTGGCCCCTGATGAAAATGAGTTTGACACCCCTGTACTAAAGGATGCACTGGCAAAAGCATTACCTCCATGGGCGACTAAAGTTTAATTCCTCTAGGGAAATCCAGGAGACCCTGAGAGTCATCTACCTGAGGGGCAAGGGAGCTGGGGTGTGGCTCCCCCACCCACCTCAGTCATCAGTGGAAGGCTGCTCTAGGAACACTTTGACTCCCTGGCACTCTGGCTGCCATAGTTGAGGCAAAATAGACTCTTTCTGTTTACAAGGGGAAGTCCTGGATGGGTGGGTGGGGAGAACAACAGGTCTTGGCAGAAACAGAGATTATGGAGGTAGAGGGAAAATGTGTGACCTTGAGCTTCTGGAGATGAGAGTCTTGCCACATAAGCAGCACTAATCTCTTGTAACCCATCAATTGAATGATGAATGCAAAAATCAAAAGGTTCCATGAACCAAGCCGGGTTAACTGAGAGGAGAAAAAAATCCCACTTTTTAAATTATGGTATAAAACACATAATATAAAAATTACCAGCTTAGCCCTTTTAGGTGTGCAGTTCAATGGCACTGAGCACATTCACAGTTCGTGCAGCCACCACCACCCTCCATCTCCAGAACGGTTTTTATCTTGCAAAACCGACACTCTGTCCCTATTAAACACCATGTTCCCACCCTCTCCTCCCCTGGCCCTTGGCAGCCACCATTCTACTTGGTGTCTCTGAATTTGACTTCTCTAAGGACCTCAAGTAAGTGTAATTATTCAGTGCTTGTTCTTTTGTGACTGGCTTATTTCACTCAGTGTAATGTCCTCAAGTTCATCCATGTTGCAGTATGTGTCAGCATTCCCTTCCTTATAAAGGCTGAACAATATTCCATCATATATGTATACCATATTTTATTTATTCATTCTTCCATTGATGGGCACTTGGGTGGCTTCCACTTAGAGTTATCCACAATCACTTAGTGATTGTGAATAATCCTGCTGTAAACATTTAGTATACATCTCTGCAGAAAAAAGAACTCCAGCTGCTGAGTTCTGAAGTCCAGTAGTGCACAGGTGTCACAGCCGTGCTCCCATGGGCTGCTGCCCACCTGTACTGAGTGGGGCAGGGACACTGAGGCAGCCCAGGTCCTGTGAGATGCAGGGCTTCTCTGGAACAAGACAATGAGCTCAGAGTTCTAGCCACATCTCTCATAGATGGCTGCCCTGCCATCTATGCTGCTTCCATCCCACCTTCCTTCCTTCCCTCCTTCTCTTTTGCACATTGCCCATGGCTCTCCCAGACTCCCTACCTCCGTCTGCATTTCCCCACATCTGCATGACCTCCAACAACTCTCTCACATGGCTAACCTCGGCATCTTGGAAGTCCCCAGGTTCATCAAAGAAACCAATTACCAAACACCTCATTGACTTCACATGAACAAAAATCATACTTCTGTCATCTCAAAAAAACAAAACAAAACACTGGCTTACAGGGTTTTTATAGCAGCTGTGGTTACCTTTATTAATACAGGGAGGAATTGGGAGACCACTTCCTGAGGTGGTAAGTTCAAAAACCACAACTCCAGGTCATAATTCAGATATCAGGAAGCTGCCACTGCAACTGGCAAAACTCCTCTGGAAACTCACAAGCTAAGGGTACTGAAATTCTGCTAGGAAATAAAAATGAAAAACCGAGACCTCACCAGTTATCCTCACTAGTACTAACTGGTGAAGCAGCAAAGTAAGTATTGGACCTCCACCTTCCAGCTCTAGAGTGCTTCCAGCTGATTGGACCTAACTTATCGCCACAATTCTAGCTGCAAGGGAGTCTTTGGCATGCCATGTTTTGCTACCCAGCCTCTGTATTACAAGAAGATATGTGAGGCCCCATCAGTATGGCTGAGTTGGATGGGCATCATCCCACAGACCAAAAGATTGCTGGTTCGATTTTCAGTCAGGGCACTTGCCTGGGTTTCAGGTTCAGTCGCTAGTCAGGACACACACAGAAGGCAGCCAACTGATGTTTCTCTCTCGCAGGCATGCTTTTTTAAGATTTTATTATTCATTTATTTTTAGAGAGAGGTAAAGGGTGAGAGAAAGAGCAGGAGAAAAATATCAATGTGTGGTTGCCTCTCATGTGTTCCCTACTGGGGACCTGGCCCACAACCCAGGCATGTTCCCTGATTGAGAATCAAACCAGTGACTCTTTGGTTTGCAGGCCTGCACTCAATCCACTGAGCCACACCAGCCAAGGCTGATGTTTCTCTCTCACATGAGTGTTTCTCTCCCTCTTCTTCTCCCTCCCTTCCCTCCTCTCTAAAATAAAAAATAAAAATTTTTTAAAAAGGAAGATATGTGAGAAGAAGGTTAGGATGGATGCTTAGTGCAAACCCACCCATGTCAACCACCAAGTGAAAATTTTAAGACAATTTCTGTTCTTTGACGTATTCCAGCTTGCACTGATTCACATAAAAACCAAAGCAGATGGCCCAAGTGTCCCAGTCCAGGTTCCCCTCAGAGTAGAACTGGTGATAAATATTTTTGTACAAGTGATTTACTGGGGAAGTGACCCCAGGAAGCAGGATGAAGAAATGGGGAAGAAAGATACAGGAGAGAAGCCAATAGAAGATGTGATCATCAGCACTGTATTAGTTAACTATTGCTGCATAACAAATTACCCCAAAACTTAGCAACTTAAAATAACACACTTTATTTTCAAGCAGTTTCTGAGGGTCATAAATCTGGGAATGTTTTAGATGGGCCCTCTGTATCAGGAACTCTCACAGGCTGCAAAGATGTCAGCCAGGGCTACAGTCTCCACCAAAAGCTTGAATGGGGAAGGAGGCACTTCCAAGATCACGTGGTCATTGTCAGGATTCAGTTTCTTGCAGGCTGTTAGACTGAGGACCTCAGTTCCTCCCTGGCAGTTGACTAGTTGTGGCCCTCCCATCGTGGCTTGTTTCATCAAAGCCAGCAAGAGAGAGTCTGCTGCTAAGACAGAAGGGACCATCTTCTGTAACATGATCTTAGACCTGATTCCAATCACCTTTGCCATACTCTCTTGGTTAGAAGCAAGTGCACCCACCCAACAGGGAAGGGGATCACACAAGATGTGAATTTCAAGAGGTAGGGACCACTGGGGCCGTCTTAGAGTCTGTCTGCCACAAACACATTCCCACTCTTAGCAGTGGGGGCTCAATCCTGCCTGGACACTTGGAGAGACCATGAAGCAGACCCCTCAGAACTGTCCCACTGCAGAGTGACAAGTAGAAAATGTATCCACCAACGTCTGTCTAACACTGTCTGAGGGCGTCCCCAGAGGCATTCACCTTACAGCACTTCTGGCTTGCCCGCTGTGTTAGTCCATCTGAACTGATATAACCAATTGCTTAGACTGGTTGGCTAATAAACAACAGAAATTTGTTTCCCACAGTTCTGGAGGCAGGAAGTCCAAGATCAACGCACCAGCAGATCAGGTGTCTGGTGAGAGTCCACTTCCTGGTTCACAGACAGCTGTCTTTCCTGTGTCCACACAGGGTGAAAGGGGCAAGCGAATTCTCTGGGGTCCCTTTCATAAGAGCACTAATCCCATTCCTGGGAGCTCTACCTTCATGACCTTATATCTCCCAAAGTCTCCACCTCCTATTACCATCATATTGAGAATTAGGATTTCAACATATGAATTTGGGAGCAGTGGGGGGGGGGGGGTTATACAAACATTCAGACCCTAGCACCCACACAGGCTCAGGTCAGTGGCTTTAGTAAGTATAGTGGGTTAAATGGTGGTCTTGCAGTAGCTATGGCCATATCCTGACCCCCACAACCTGTGACTATGACTTTATTTGGAAAAGGGTCTTTTCAAGTATAATGAAGGATCTTGAGATGAGAACATCCTCAATTTAGGATGCACCCTAAATCCAGCCTCTGGTGTCCTCATAAGAAGATGAGATAACACACAGAAACACGCACAAAGAAGAAGGCCGTGACAAGGGAGGCAGAGACTGCAGTGATGTAGCTACAAGCCAAGAAATAACAAGGGTTGTGGGAAACCACCAGAAACCAGGAGAGAGGCACAAAACGGATTCTCCCTTGGGCCACCAGAAGGAACCAACCCTGCCAACACAATGCCAGGCCTCTGACCTCCAGAACTTACAAACTTCTGTTTTCTCAGCCATTGTTTGTGGCCAGTTGTTACATAACCCTACGAAACAAATACAGTCAGAGAGCAGAAGGTAGTTGTTGGTGTAAAACAGAACTGCTTGCAAGTGACCTCCAAGGCGGCCCAAGGAAGTAGGAGCACAAATAGCATTGCTGCAGCACAATGCTTTTTTTTCTGTCTCTGAAAATTGTTGTAAATGTAACAAAGAAATGTCACAAAGAAAGGTGACAATACTTCAGTCCTCCTGGGAAGCTGACATTGGCCATATCTCTGGCTATCCAGCATCTATCTTTCCACCTTCCTATTAGCACCAGGATCTCCTTTTTTTTTTTCTTTGCGGATGTGGGTACAGGATTCTCCCTGAAAGTAATCTTAGTGCAAAGGCTGTTCCAACACCAGCCTCCCCACCCCCCGGGCAGGCACAGATCTCTCATCACCAACCCCAGGCTCATCGTCTTGACTCCTCAGTGAGTGGCCCAGGGTCCTTTGGGAGTGTTTGAAGGACGTGGACAGAGCTGCCTGCCATGTGACCTAGGCTCAGAATCCTCTTGCTGACCTCCAAGGAATAAGGTTCATCTTACACAAGACACACCAAAGATGAACTTCCCCAAACTTTTCTATCCAGCACAGAAAAGTGCACAGGCGAACTGTGATAATACATGAGTGACCAAGAGGAGGGACATGCTGAGCCCTGCTGGGAACTTCCCCTTTCCCACAAATCAAGTGTTAGCTGTGTAGCAGGAAGGGGAACTCTGGGCAGAGCTGGTTCCCAGCCCCAAAACCCACCATGCCTGGCTCCTGTCCAGGGATGGCTGTCTGCAGGTGACTGGGCAATTTTGGGGAAACTTCTAGATGCCAACATTGGCACCACCTCTCAGTGCTTCACACTCATTGTGGATTCTAATTTCCTGGGTCTGTGGGCTTCTGCCATGAAATGCAATTGTCTTCATGTGGGTTCCCCCCAAAATAGACACTGACCCAAGGACTCATGGGCAAGTGGCTTAATTGGGAGGTGAGTCCAGGAGACACCAGGAGGGACTAGAGATGTGAGACACAAAAGGGAGGGCAGCCCCTACAGGTGCACCTGTGAGCATGTCACCAGCGTAGGCAACTGGGGCTCAGTCCCACTGGAGAACGCTGGGGGGCTGCTTAGGATATGTCCCTCAGAGTTAGCTTGCCTGAGAGCAGAGGGTGCCAGGCTATTGACCCACTAGTTCCCATCAGTCAGTGATTGATGGCTGCTAATGGTGGGGGTGGGGTGTGGCTGTTAGTTCCCAGGCACTTCCAGCTTGCTGTGTAGCCTTTAGCAACTTGAGAGAAGTTGGGCCAGAAGATGCAGACACTGGCAGCTGGGAGCACCTACCAGTGATGATGGCCATGAGCATCAGCAATTCACAAGCACACGACAGTCAGAGCCCAGGGCTTCCTCAGTTCTCCCCTTTCTCTAAGCCTGTTTCTACAGCTTCTGGTCAATTCTGAACTTCTGATATTATGATTCATAAAACCCATCCTTTAAATGTAAGACCCATAGAATTCATTTCTGCTGCAAATGAAAACCCTGACTTATACAACTTGTAAACAACATAACTGGGCAGTTTTAAATTTGTTTTTTCTTCTTCCTCAAAACAGTCTTCAAAGTAACAATGAGAAATTTAAAGGGAAAAATATTTGTGTTCAGGTTTCAGGGACATCCCACATGCCCAGGTTAAAAGTCTGGATTTAACTGCTAGCACGCTGGTCCAGCGCCCCCATCTCCCACTTGGGCCAATGCAGTTGCCTCCACTGGTCTCTGGGCTGCACCACTCACTCTTCCCACCCCTGTCTGTTCCCCACACAGCAGCCAGAGGGCACCTGTGAGCACTTAAGTCAAATCATGTCCCTCCTCTTCTCAGACTCTCCAAAGCTCCCACCTCACTCAAAGCAAAAGCCAAAGTCCTTGCCACAGTCCACATGGCTCTACACACTCTGCCTTGTCACCTCCTTGTCCTCACCTCATCCTGCTGCTCCCCTCATTCACTCTATCCAGCCACAATGGCCTCCTAGCTGTTCCGCAAACCTGCCAGGCCTAGTCTAGCCTCAGGGCCTTTGCACTTGCTCTTCCCTCCTCCTAGAATGCTCTTTTGCAGATATCCATGGGACTTGCTGCCTCACTTCTTTCAATTTTTTTGTTTGTTTATTTTCCATTAGTTCTTTTTATTTTAAAAAAGTTTTAACTTGTTTTAATTATAATTGGCATAGAATATTATATTAATTGCAGGTATACAACATAATAATTCAACAGTGCAATACCTTGCACAGTGATCACCACAATAAGTCTAGTGACTGTCTGTCACCATATACAGTTATTATGACATCATTGCCTCTATTCCCTGTGCTGTACTTTACATCCCTATGACTTATGTTATAGCTGGATGTTGATACTTCTTAATCCCCTTCCTCTCTTCCACCCAACTCTCCAAACCCACCCTCGACAACCATCAGTTTGTTGTCTGAATCTATGAGTTTGTTTCTGTTTTATTTTGTTTGTTCACTTGTTTTCTTTTTTAGGTTCCACCCATAAGTGAACTCATATTGCGCTTGAATTTCTCTGTCTGACTTATTTCATTTAGCATAACACCCTCTAGGTCCATCCAATCCATGTTGTCACAAATGGCTGAGGAACCTTCCATTGTGTGTGTGTGTGTGTGTGTGTGTGTGTCACATCTTTATCAATTAATATATCCATCAGCACTTAGGTTGTTCCCCTATCTTGGCCATTGTGAACTGCAGTGCCTGTGTGGGTCAATTCCTTGGTGTCAGTCAGGCTGTCCCATGCCGTCTGATCTAAAATTGTACACATGTCTGTTTTAAATGTAGATTTTATTATCTTCCAGGTATGATGAGGCTGACAGATCAGGAGATGACTGCCACTGCAGGGCCGCCTCGGAAGTGCCAGAGTCAGTCAGGAGCCAAAGAGAACAAAGGGGAACTGTGGGCAAAGGTCTTTATTGTGGTTTGTGCAGCAAGGAACCAGTGAGGTAGGGAGAGCAGGTTTAAGGTTGGCTGGTCTGAATAGTTATAGCAGTTCTGGGAATAGGAACAGTCCCTCGTTGTCTGGTAACTGGCCTCGGGTGGTTAGGGCAGACAGCGTCCTGAAGTAGGGGAGCCTTATAAAGGAAGTGCTTGGACTGTGGAATCTGGATTGGAATTCTCTACCAACTCTAGAAATTGGCCAATCCTGGGAGAGGTAGTATTTCCAGGCTGAGCCAGACTCCAGCTCTCAAAGCATCAGAAACATTGTTAATACAAACCCCTACCCAAGCACTGACCATTCCCCAAAATACTGCGTTATTTTCCCCCCATCCCAGCTAACAGTGGCATACGGTATAGTTGACTTTTCTATTTTATTGTGTGACACTCCTGCCTTCATGGTGCCAGCTCCATGAAGGCAGGAACATTACTCTGTTTCACTCCCGGCAATAGCACCAGGACCCAGGACAGCACCTGCTACAATGAGTGAATGCAGGAACTGAACCATTCTTTCTATGAGTTATCCAAGGACTGGTCTTCAGCAGGTGGTGTGAAAGTTCAGAGCCTGCATAGAAACATAGTAGCCTCTCTGATTGGCCTTCAACCATCCCCAGCAGAGCAGGACACTGCCTGGCACTCATCACAATCAGGTACTGGGGGAGCCGTGTTGTGTGGCCCTCCACCTCTCGGGCTTGAGCAGTTTGCAGGAGCAACACTTTTCTGGGTGTGGATGGGGCCTGCATCCTGAGTGAGAGAAAGGGTGTGCTTCTCCCTGGAGGTGACTGACTCTTGGTCACATTTTTCCTTCACCACTTCCTCTGTCTAAAAATAGCCAGGGTGCTAGGAGCTTGTTGAGGGTGCATGGAGCTATTTTTAGCCTTAGGATCCTGGAGTGGTGACCAGGCTGGGCTTAACTGCAACAGCAGGATGTTGGTGGGGAGGTCCCACCTCGAAGAGGCTTTTGAGCATCCCTATAATGTGCAAGCTCTCATTTCTGACTTGATAAGTGGTGTAAATTGAGAGTTATTGGGGAAGAAACAGAAGAATGAGTGAAATGCAAGAATTCATTCATTCTTTTAGTGCTGAACTCTGTTCTGGGAACTGAGGATACAGGAGGGAATAAAACAGACAAAAAAATGGGCCCTGGAAAGGAAAAGGACCAGTGTGGAATATCTGCTTGTGTCAGAAAGCAATGAAGGCACTTCTAAGCCTGACAGATTTTATCAAAGGAATGCCTGGTGTAGAGTGAAGGGGTCAAAATTGAAGAAACGCTCTACTCTGTTGGCCAAAAAGCCATGCCATTAGAAATCTTGCCTACAGATGTTAAATGTAATTTCTTAGAGCTCCAACTGGAGAAATTAAATAAATAGACTGTCTGGACATTCCACATAACAAAAATAAATAGCCAAATGTTATTTATCTTTAAAAAGTAATATTTCCCTTGGGACAGTCATGCTGAACCACTGATTAATCAAAACACAGCACCTAAAAAATATTCTATTACCAGGAAGTGTTATTTCTGAGTGCCTTATTCTACTTTGGAATATTAAGAGCTGCCAATTTCTGGGTCCTTTCTAGGTACCACTTAACTATTCTCTGTGTGGGAGTATTTATTTTTCTAGCAAGGAATCCATGTGCTAGAAATAAAATGCAGAAACATGGTTAAGGGTGCAGACCCTAGAGCCAGATTTTCTGGGTGAGTCCCAGCTGCCCCTCCCCCCATTGGATGATAGACCTTAGGCGAGTCACTGCACCTCCGGAGCCTCTGCCCCCCAGTCTACAAAAGGGACATGTCATCTCAGTATCTCCCGTCATGTAAATGTCTAACCACTGTGCTGTCTACCTGAAACTGATATAAAATAATATTGAAAAAATTAGCTCAGTATCTCCCTTTTAGGACAGTTATGAGAATTAAATTATCTGTTTGTCTAGGGGTAAAACACTTAGACTAGTGCCAAGGCACACAGCAAGGGCTAAACAACTCATTGTTAAAAGGAGAGCTTCTTTACTGAAAAGTGATTTTAAAAAATGGAAGCAAGATGTAAGAAACCTTTGTTCAGCTCTGACTCTACCAACATCCAGCCACGTGTGAGAGTGAAACATCGATGGGTTGCCTCTCGCACACCCCCAACCAGGAACTTGGTCCACAAGCCAGGCATGTGCTCTGACCTGGAATCAACTGGTGACCTTTCAGTTTTCCGGTCCATGCCCAGCCCACTAAGCCCCACCAGTCAGGGCCAGGCCTTCTGTTTTTATCACTCACTGCAAATACAGACATGCTGGAAATCTTAAGACATCAAGTGTTGGCAGCCAGATCAAAACACATTCCTGATTTTGTACCCTCTATCTAAGACAGAGCTAGATAATGCTCAAATATTACTAATTGTGTAGCCAACATGATTTGCCTAATTTCCAGGCACATGGAAGGACAGTATTTCTAGGCCCCATTGGCATGGTTGGGGCCAGGAGGCTTGTTCTGACCAATGAGGCGGGAGACGTAGCCGGTGTCCTCTCTAGGTGGAAGCATTTAAAGCCACCTGAGGCCTCAGATAACCTCTTCCTGCCTTGTTCATGCTGCTTTCGACCTACAGCAACAGGACTGAGCTATTGCCAACAGAGACCACCTGACCTGCAAAGACAAAAACATTTAGTGCCTGGCCCTTTACAAAAAAACACTCGCCAATTCCCATTTAAACCACCAGGACTGGGGAGCTGTTGCTACAACACCATGTAGAGCACTCTGATTGCCGAACTGATCAAAGCCTGGGTCTCATCTCCAAAGGTTCGGGACACCTAAGTTACTAGTACGGTGGATTAAAGAGACCACAATTTTTTTCCACTCCTACCACCAAGAAGTGACTGAGAGACCTGGCCAGCATGGATCTGGTTGGAGTGTTGTCCAATGAACAGAAAGGCTGCAGGTTTGATTTTCAGTCAAGGCACATGCCCAGGTTGCAGATTCAGTCCCCGGTTAGAGAGCTTATGAGACTTAAGACTGATGTTTCTCCCACAGAACAATGTTTCTCTCCCTCTTTCTCACTCCCTTCCCCTCCCTCTAAAATCAATAAGCATGTCCTCAGGTGAGGATTAAAAGAAGTGACTGACAAAATGGGGTAGACATGTTGATGTTCTGATTTCTAGGCCCAGGTCTTAAGAGAACCCACAATTTTCATTTTCTCTCTCCCAGAAAGCCCAGGCCACACCATTGAATGAGGAGAGGCTACTTAGAAAGAGGTGCTCTGGGGTTTCCCAGCCCTGCCCCCTGAATGCAGCCACACAAGGGACCACAGCCTACAACATGTGGAGCTAGAGAACCGCCTGGCTGAGTCCAGTCAGCCACCGAATCATGAGAAATAATAACTGTTATTATTCTAAGCCAGTAAGTTTGGGGACAGTGTGTTACTCAACAACAGATAAGTGAAACAAGTAAGTATGGGTGAGAATTAAACCTTTATTGTTTTAAAGTCCCTAAAATTTAGCCCATCCTGACTGCCCTGCCCTCACTGTGTTCCCCTTTGCTCAAAGTTGGGGGTTCAAATATCTGAGCAGGACATCACCCTTAAACAAATGTGGTTTAATTGGTCTTGGGAGAGATTCAGAGTTCACTCACTATGTATCAAGAGCAGTGCCATGTCTAGATGCTGCTTTTCAAAATGGGAAAGCATTCAGACCCCTTTTATTATCTGATGATATCCAAACACAATGAGATACCACTTCACACCAGTCAGAATGGTCATCATAAACAAAGCAACAAACAACAAGTGTTGGAGAGGGTGTGGAGTAAAAGGAACCCTAGTGTACTGTTGGCGGGATTGCAGACTGGTACAACCACTATGGAAAACAGTATGGAATTTTCTCAGAAAACTAAAAATGCATCTGCCTTTTGACCCACCAATTCCACTGCTGGGACTTTATCCTAAGAATACTAAAACACCAATTCAAAAGAACCTATGCACCCCAATGTTCATAGCAGCACAATTTATAATAGCCAAGTGTTGGAAGCAACCTAGGTGCCCATCAGTAAATGAATGGATCAAAAAACTATGGTACGTTTACACAATGGAATTCTATACAGCAGAAAGAAAGAAGGAGCTCCTACCCTTTGTGACAGCATGGATGGAACTGGAAAGCATTATGCTAAGTGAAATAAGCCAGCCATTGAAAGACAAATACCATATGATCTCACCTTTAACAGGAGCTAAACAACAAAACAAAGAAACAAGCAAAATATAACCAAAGACACTGAAATAGAGGACAGGCTGACAGTGACCAGAGGGGAGAGGGGAGGGAATTTCAGGGGAGAATGGGAAGGGTTTACAGGAACAAGTGTAAAGGACACGTGGACAAAAACAAGGGGGTTGGAAAACAAAGGGAGGTGGGGAGGACTGGGTGGGTGGGCTGGGATGGGAGTAAAAGTCAGAAAACTGTACTTGAACAACAATTAAAATAATTTAAAAAATAATAATAAAATAAATAAAATCCTCACCATAGGAAAAAAAAGACCTGGTGTGCCCCCTAAGACGTTCTCCTCCCCTATGCAGGTAGCTTTGGAAACCCTGTGAGTGCTGGTGCTGGTGCAACCTGGAGGAAGGCCAGCTCTCTGAGTCACTGCTTGGAGGTTAGCCCGCTAACCAGCTTTACATGAAATTGTGCTGGATGAAGCCACTGAAGTTTCCAGTCTGTCATTGCCACTGAACGAAGACTTACACTGACTATCAGGTGTAATTTCTGGACTAGAATAGAACTGTCAGGAAAATCTTGTTGGCATTACATGTCCCTTTTCCTCAGCTACAGTTTGCGTAATTCATTTTCCAAGAGGAGCTCAAAAGAAGTTAGTGAAGAACTACCTAAGATCCGTAGACGGCAGTTTGCTGATCCCATTTGCTTTCATGAGAAGGGAAGAATCATTTACTACACAGTGAATGTCAAGGGGTCTCTTTAAAGGGATATAGCATAGCCAAGAGCCTCTCCTGAGAGTGATGCACACAAGTCACTTCCCAGCCTGGGCCTCAGTTTCCTCATTTGGAAAGCTGGATCAAGGAGTCTCTACAATCCATTCTCTCATCAAAAAAAAAAAAAATTACCTGTTTTAACTTCAGTCTGGATAATATGGGACAGGGAAGCAGAGAAGAAATTTGGAAATAAAATTCCCCTCCATGTAACAAAGTCTGAAGATCACAAAGAGGTTATAGTGAGAATGGGAGCAAGGAATGTAAAACTTCTCCACACCTGGGGTGCCTGCTGCCCTGAATTTAAACTCAGCAGAGCTTTTGGCAACACCCCCCTGTCTCTTCCTGCCAACAGACTCACTGAAATTAACTGTTTGCTTATGTGTGGTCTGTCCTCAGTACAGGAGTGATTCTCTGTGCACATAACCAATCACATTCCAATGTACTTCCATTTTCTCCTCTCTGTGCTGTGTTGTGTACTCAGTTTGAAAGGTCATGTTCATCAAATTAGAGCATGAGAGGTTGGCAGGCAGACATTTCATGTAAGTGCCTAAATGCCTGGGGCAAGATAAGGAGGAAAAAACTTTTGCAAGAGAAAAATAATTATAACAGTTCAGGCACAGCCATAGAGGTGGGCATATATTAAATATAGTAACATTAAACTTTACTTTAACCGGCTGATTTTCTGTGCAATAAATTATTTTATTTGCCCAAACCATTCCAATAAATTTGCCATGCATAAAACTGCAGCTATTATATTAAAATGCAAATTGTGACAAGCAGTGATCTAAAATAACACAAACAAATTGCTAACACCTGGTCTAGGCCTCCATCATCTCCTACCTGGACCAGTGCAGTTGATTCTGCCCAAGTCTCCTAGCTCCTGGCCTCTGTGCCCCCCACACATACCAGTCTGTTGCCCCCACAGCAGCCAGAGGACACCACTGAACACCTGAGTCAGGTCATATCCTTCCCCTGCTCAGAACTTTCCACAGCTCCCATGTCACTTGGAGTAAAAGCCAGAGTCCTTCCCATAGCTCAGAAGGCCGTGCACAATCCACCCTTGTCTCCTCCCTGCCCTCACCCGGCTTCAGGGCCTTTGCACTTGCAGTTTTCACTGCTTAGAAAGCCCTTCCACCCAACCACCTCCTTCACCTGCATCATTTGCTCCATTTTCACATTCTCAGTGAAGCCCAGCCCTGAACATCCTATTTGAAACTGCATTCCACTCCCCAGCACTTCCAATCCCCTTACCCTGTTCTATAGTCTTTTTTCCACAGCACTTACCACTTTTAACATACTTATATTTATGTTTCGTGCTTACTCTCCATCTCCTCTCACTCCAATTGAAGCCCCAAGAGGGTAGGAACTTTGTTTATTCACCGCTATAGCTCAAGCACCAGGCCCAGAGTAGGTCATAAATATTAGTTAAAGGAATCAGTGAAAAAAACAAATGAATAAGACTTGCCTTGGAACATCTTACTTATGAAAATTTTAGGATATCTACTTTTGGAATATCTCAACGTTGACTTTTTTAAAAGAGGTTTTTCTTTCCTTCCCCTCTCAATTGTATCCTATTTGAGTTCAAATCACGGTCTTCTACAATGTTCTCCATCTGCAGACCATAGGGCCCCTGTGCCCTAACCTTCTGTGTTTTCACATGGAATACCGAATCTCACGGAATAGTACTCACCCCTGGGCCTTTCTGGGGGCATGACAGCTCTGCGGATTGATATCTGCAGAGACCGGTCCGACTCAACTTCGGCACAGCTGGATGTAGCTCGTTCTGTGTGGTAGGGACTGTCCAGTGTCCCCAGGCTCCACCCGCCTGCTGGCAGTAACACGGCCCCACGCCATCCACGACGACCAAACACGTCCCCAGACTGCCCCAGGATGAGAGCCACTGGGCAACGTGTTCTTCGAGAACTACCAAACCCACATCCTGGTAAGCTCTCAGAGAGGGCTCTTCGGGTTCCTAATGAAATTAGCACTATTTTCTTTTTTTACCCATTTCCAACAGAATCTTTCTGCACACTATCACCAAAAAGTCCCCCAGCCATGCCCAAAGACACATACAGCACCACTCCCATGATATTCTGGCCAAAAGGGCATAAATCAGGAAGAAACATCAGACAAACCCAAACCAAGAAAATACCATCCCATGCTGAAAGAGACTGAAGGGACTCAGTGACCAAACGCACTGCATGACTCTGAACTGGCCCCTTTTGTCCTAAAAAACACCTGTGAGGCCACTGGTGAAATGTCCATGTCATTCAGGCATCAGATGGTCACATGGAGCAAACTTGCTCCCCTGATTCAGACAGTTGTGCATTGGTTCTTGGGTTTCGTGACACACTCAGAAGGGTTCGGGCCGACAGGCGCTGTATCTGCAACACTCTCAGACAGCTCAGAGGTGCTGGCCACTGAGCAGCATGTGTAAAGGGAGTTTGCACTCTGTGTATTGGTATTTCTGCAACCTTTATAGAAATTGAAAACAATCTTTTATAATTTTTTTTAAAAATCACCTAGTCACTTTGCAAAATTTGAATATGGGCTGTATGTAACTCTATTATCTAACCTTACCTTTCTTGAAGTTGATAATTAATACTGTAGTTATGTAAGACAACGTCCTTGTCCTTGAGGGATGCACATTAAGTACTTGGGAGCAAATGGTCAAGATGTCTGCAACTAACTCTCAAAAGGCTCAGGAAGAAGTGGCAATAATAGGTGTGTGTATATATGTATATACCTATGTATTTACATTTATAGATATGGAGAGAGGGAAACGGAGGCAGAGAGAGACAAAAATACAGACAGAGATGAAACCACCATGGAAAATGTTAACAACTGGGGAATCCTACACGAAGAGTTCGGGAGTGGAAAAATCTTGCAATTTTCTATAGGTTAGCACAGTTTCAAAGTAAAGTGTTGAAAAAAGAAGTCACCTGGTCTATTGCCCGAATGTTGATTATTTCAGGTATGGGTATCAAACTGTGCCCCTATTTAGAGCCTGACAAAGGAAATTAGAGACGCCCAGAAGATATTTGGCTACCACTACACAGAAGCCACAAACACTCTACATTTTCCATCCCCACTAACAAGCATTTGTCCAACAGCATCTCAGGGCACAAACCAGAGAACCGTGTTCTTCCTTCTGGATTTGCATAGACCCAGTTTGGAGCCAGGGGACCTTAGGCTACATGGAAATCTTGGAATGTGGGTTCTTAGACTATTTTGAAGCTGGTGAGAAAACAAATTGTAAAACAAGGCTGTCGAGGCAGAGGCGTCTGCAAGACTAAGTAGGGGACCCAGTCAACATCTACAGCAAGTAGAACCTTTTCTGCCTGCCCGGGAATGGATGGAGCTGAGAGAGAGGGGAGTTGATGGGTGGCAAGATGATCCTGCCAAAATCCCAAAATAGAGCTGTTCCAAATGCCTTTTCACAGCACATCAAGCAAATGCAGAGTGGGGACAGTGACATCCTGAAATGATTGAATGTCAAGTGGACACTTTGAGAAAATAAGAGAGGAAGCACAAGCTATGCACAAAAAATGTACCCTTTTTATGTCTTTCCAAATCTGGGTCAAAATGTTCGGCTATGAAACCAGGACACTCTCTCAGCTGTGTGGGAGGCAACACCACCTCATCCGAGTCTATCAGGGTGCCAGAACAGTTGGGCTTCCAATTAGTAAATGATTTGTTTGCTATACATTCACGGAGTGCTTATGTTCCGGCTGCCAGGACACTTTGGAAACTAAAATGGATTCTCCTAGTTCCTTTGGAGGCTTAAGTCCAATGAGGAAATCTTTGGTCCTACTTCTTCATCCCTCCCCCAACCCCCACCCTGTCGTGAGACTTCGCCGTCACTCTCTCTAAAGGCAGAGTTCACACCCTTGGTGTTTTCAAATACAGAGTACTGATAGATGTAAAGTAAGACCAACAGATCAGAAGATGGTTTCCACTGAAAACATAGTTTATTACTCAGTTTCCAAGAGGAAAGGGACACACCAAGCCACACAGGGACACATGGGAAAGCACCAGGATCAGCCAGGAGGCAGAGGGAGAGGGCAGTGTGGGCAGCAGACATTATTGTGGTTTCCTCGGAAAGAAGCAGGCGAGGCAGGGTAAGCAGGCTTAGGGTTGACTAGTTCGAGTAATTTCAGTGGGATCTGGAATACAGGGGCTGCCGCCAGTTGTTTGATACCTGGCCCTGGGGCAATTCGGCCCGTGGATAGGGGCCCAGACTGTGAGAGCCCAATACAGGGGGTGGTTGGAGTGTAAGCTCTGGATTGGGTGGTTTGAATATGAAAGGTGGACTCTTGGTCAAGTTGTTTACTATCTCTAGGAACTGTCTAACCCTGGAAGGGACAGTCCCTCCAGAGTCAGCAAAGCCCCAGATGTCAAAGCATCAGAATACAGAAAATAAAAGACATGGTTACTACACCTTGACATTCGGTTATTTGACCTGCTTTGGTCAATGGAAGGTAGTAGAAGAATCACTGTACCATTTACAAGCCCAGAGCTCCAGAGACTTCACATGTTTCCATTTGCCCTGTTACTGCCATCATCACCAGGAGGAGAACTTCCCCCAGAAAAGCTTCTCCTGTGGCCAAGGCCCCGGGATAAAGACACACAGAGTAGACCTGCAGAGATAAGCTCAAGCATGAATCAAGGCTGCTCAGCTGATCCCCACCTGTATCGGCCAAGTCCCAGCCAAACCTTGGACATGGCGAAGAAGATAAATAATTGTTACATTTGGAACATTCACCAAAACAGCCCAAGTGCTGTGCTTTAAAGCAAATCTCAGTAAATTTTGAAAGACTGTGGTCATCAGAATATGACCACAACAGAATGCAATTAGAAGTCAACAACAAGATATAACTACAAAATTCCCAGTTGTTTAGAAGTTTAGCCACATATCTCTGAATAGCCTATACGTCAGAGAAAAAAATCACAGTGGAAAATAAAAAATACTTTTAACTGAATGATGATGAAAATACAGCATGTAAAAAAGCTGTAGAATGCAGCTGAAAATATGACTACCTGGAAGTACATAGCTTTGAATACCCACATTTCAAAAGAGAAAAAGTATAAAACATTATTATTTCAGACATCAGGTTTGGGGTTTCTTATACAGCACGAGCTGACTGCTACAACGACTAGCATTTACACTGTATTCATTATGTGCCACACACAGTTCATATATATATATATAAATTCATTGAAACGTATAAGGTCGCCAGACAGAAGATAGATACTATCATTTACTCCTTTTTAGATCCCTGTCTAAACAGTCACAGAAGTTGTAAAAACAGCTGATTCTGAGCAAAGCCAGAATGCAGACAGACTAACTCCAGAGTCTGTAAGTTCTTAGCCAGTGTGCATACTGCTCCTTAGAGGAGCAAGCTGATATGAGAGAGACCCAAAAAAAATGGAATTTATTTATAAAAATTGTGTATTTACTCTTACATGTTTAAACTCTAGTCACCTTCAAAGTACTCTCCATTTTATGCACTATACCTGTTGAGACATTTTTTCCACTGCTCAAAACAGTTTTTGAACTCGTCAGTTTTGATGCCTTTTAGTGCTTCTGCCATGTTTTATTTCACCTCTTCCACATCAGCAAAACATTTCCCTTTGAGGACTTTTTTCATCCAGAGAAACAACAAAAAAAAGGTGCTCAGGGTGAGTTAGGGTGAACAGGGAGGATGGGGCACAGGTGTCATGCCATTTTTGGTCAAAAACTGCTGGACATTCAGCGTGATGTAGGCAGCTGAATGTTGCGCTCATAAATCACTCAACATGAAATGGGCAAACGCATTGAAAGAGTCTTTCAAAAAAATCACTGAAGCCAAATGCAGCCTCTCACAACAATGCCAGCTGGTATACTGGCACAGATGGCTTCCTAGAACACTCACATGGCGGGGGAAGCCTGTACTACAAGGGGCCCGCCCTCCAAAAGACCCTTCTGGTATTTTTGGGGTCTCCCTCATAATCACAACATTGTGGTAAGTGCTATTAATTCACAGAGGTGAAGTCACCTAAATCAGAAAATAAGAAAAAATTTCTAGAAAGATGCTTGAACCAAATATTGAGTATAAAAGAGATTATCTAGATGGCTAACAGGAAGTCAAGACTGATAAGAAGGCTGTGCAGAGGCCCACAAGCCTGAAAAGTGGCACAGAGTTCAGTGTAGCTGCCCACTCTCTATTTCTTCCTCCCCCAGCCCTGGCAACCGTTAATCTTCTTTCTCACTCTATGTATTTACCTGTTCTGAACATTTCATGTAAGTGGAATCATACAGGATATAACCTTTTGTGTCTGACTTCTTCCACTGAATGTAATGTTTCCAAGGTTCATCCATGTTGCAGCATGTACTTCATTTCTGCTTACAGCTGAATAATATTCCACTGCATGGGTGGACCACATTTTCCTCATCTATTCACCCATTAATGACATCTGGCTTCTCTCCACCTTTTGGCAGTTGTGAGCAATGCTGCAATAAACATTTGTGCACAAGTTTTTGTTTCCAAAATACTTGTTTCCAATTCTTTAGGGTAGATACCTAGGAGTGGATGCCTGTACTATGTTTGTGACTTTTTTATCTGAGCTTATTCCCACCTAAACATTTTATAAAACAAATTCAATAGCCAAAATCCAGAGAGGGTTTGTGAATACATTCACACCCATGGAGCAAATTAGGAGGAAAAAAACTCCGGATGTGTTGGCAGATCTCCTGTGCCCCCTGTGGCAGTGCAGCTCTACCTCCAAATGGCGAGAGCCTCACAATGGAGTCTTTCAGACACACGCATCAATGCACACACACACACTCACACGCGCACACGCTCACACATGCATCTGCCGATGGAACTCCAGGCAGCAGCAAAGCTAGCAAGCTGGGAGGATGCATCCCAGCCTGCTGGTGACAAGCTGGATGAAGCATACGATTTGCAGCACAGCACCATGTACACGGATGGTTTGGGGAGCCTCCGGAGGTCCGGAGATAGCCTATGACTTGATCCTGGTATTGGTTGCATGGAGGTACACATGTGCAAAAATTCACTGAGCCAAATGCTTAAGATTCCCGCATATGCGGACCTAAGTTTTAGCACCAGCAAGCCTTGCCTAGTCCTGCAACTTCCCCACCCCCAGCTGTTAACTGCCCCTCCTCAGTTTCCAGAGCTCTTTGTCCACTTTAAATATGCCATAATTATATATACCAAAGGTTGGCAAGCCTTTTTCCTTAAAGGGTCAGGTGGTAAATATTTCCAGCTTTTCAGTCCAGATAATCTCTGTTGCAATGACTCAACTCTGTCAGCTGTAGTGTGAAATTAACCGTAGACAATACTAAACAAATGGGTATGGCTATGTTCTAATAAAAACAATTTACAAACACAGGTGGGGGCCATAGTTTGACAGTCTCTGAGGATTCTTAGTATGTACCACCTTGAATTGCTTCATCTGTCTCCTCTATCAGGTGTAACTGCCTTGAAGGCAAGGACAAGTTTTTCCATTCCTGTGTCTTCACCATCTGGTCTTATGCCTGACAAAAATAGATGATTGTGTGTGAACAAAACAATGAGGGATTTATTGTTTACTCAGCTCAAACCTAAAAGAGAAGAGGGAAAAAAGCAAAGTTGAGTGACACACGGGTGCAGCTCCCCCACACACAACACAGAAACACCTTCCAAGTAGCCCCCACGCTATGAGAGTGCTGGCTGTTCCCAAGTGCATGGTGTTCTTTTAGGGCGACAGAAACGTTCTGGAACTAGGTAGAGGTGATGGTTGTGCAGCACTGAGAATGCACTAAATAGCACTGAATCGATAATTTTTAAATGGTTAATTTTATGTTTTGTGAACTTAGTTTCGTTTTTAAAAAAGCAAAAATAAAGTGATACACAAATCGGAAAACTTCACTGAAAAGGAAAGCAAAGGCTCCCTCTGGCTGCTGTGTGGAGAATAGACTGTTTAAACTACGAGGCAGGAGCAGAATCTGGGTGTATCAAGACCTTGAGCTTCAGTCATTTTATTTTTGTTAGTTCCATTATTTCTGAAATATTTCATGAAGGGCACAAAACTTCTGGTCTCCGAGCTCTGGGGACTGGTTAGCTTCATTCGCCTTGGGAAATGCCAAGAGACTAAGGTGCTGCCACTGGGCAAGCTTGTGGGTTCACAATTTGACTATCTCAGCCCAATGCACCCTAATACTGGAATCTTGTAGCAGTGGCTACATCCACGGAGCACTTGCTAGGTACCAAGCACCACATTAACCTATTTCATCCTGACCATACCCCTGGGGCTGATGGGCTGTTTTATCATCATCTCTGCAGAAGACCCTCTGGTGTCCCTTGTCCCCTCCCCTCAGTCCTCTCTCCTTTCAGCCTCAGTGTACAGTTGCCACAAGCTCTCAGTCACCTCTTGCTGACAGTATCCCATCTCAAGGCTGCATCCACGCATCTTTCTACTTTTTCCAGCCTCCTCCAACCCTGCAGGTTGGAGAAAAGTGTGAAGTTAAAGACCCCGGTATGCAATTGGTTACAGTTAACGCTAACATATCACATCGCACGGTCCCTAATAGGATATACTCAAAAGGACACAGTAAACTGAATGTTTATGATCACACCCAATATTCATATGTTGAAGCCTAATGCCTAATGTGATGGTATTTGGAGGTGGGGTCTTTGAGAGGTGATTAGGACAAGAGATGGAACCCACATGAATGGAACCCCCAGAGAGCTCCTGGCCCCTCTGCCATGTGAGGGCACAGCAAGAAGACAGCACCTATGAACCAGGAAGCACCATTCACCAGATTCCAGATCTGCCCACATCTTGATCTTGGACTTCCAGCCTCCAGAACTAAGTCCATGTTTGTTATTTAAGCAATCCAGGCTATGGTATTTTTGTTATTGCAGCCTGAACAAAGACACAACATTACTTCTATGAATTCTTGTCAGAAATGCATAATCTCATACCTAGAATAGCCAAATCATAGAGACAAAAAAGTAAGCAATGGCTTATAGAGGCTGGTGGAAGAGGGGAATGGGGAGTTTGTTTTTAGGGAGGACAGAGTTTCAGTTTAGAAAGCTGAAAAGAGGTCTAGAGATGGATGATAGTAGAGGCTGTGTGAATGTCCTTAATGCCACTGAACTGTAGCTTATAAATGGTTAAGATGGTACATCCAGTATTATGTCTATTTTAACACAATTTTTTAAAAACTGATTTTCCATGTAGAGAATTATAGTCATATCTCTACAAGGAGCTGTAAAAAAATTCATAATCTCAATCTAATTGTGAAAAAACATTCTACAAAGTACCTGGCCAGCACACTTCACAGCTCTCAGTCACCTCTTGCTGACAGTATCCCATCTGAAAAGGAAACCTTTATCTTAACATCATGAAAGACAAGTAAAGGCTGAGGAAGTGCCCCAGACTGCAGGAGACGAAGGAGGCTCGACAACTCGGTGGAGGCATTGTCCTGGGTGGGTTCCCGAGCTAACCCAAGGAAACCCCGCTGGACTCCTAGGAAGGCCTAATGTGGGTCCTTAGTTGGGGCAAATCTTGGTCATGAAGGATATTAACATTTGGAGAAGCTGGGTTAAGGGTAACAAGGACTGCCCATACTATCCTTGCAACTTTCCTGTTAGTCTAAAATTATTTCAGAATGAAAAGTTTTCAAAGAAACGTTCCATGTTTTGATCCTCAACCAATGGAGAAAGTGATCCAGTGGATAAATGTCCCTGCTTCCATCTTTCAAACAGACACTGTTGGGAGAAGGTTTGTCCTGTGGCCCCAGTAACACACCTTCTCCTGGCTCTTCCTCCTTCTCTACCACACTCTCCCAGGTCTCTCACTCCTGCTCCCTAAAGTCACCTCTGACAAGGATGCTCCCTCCTTGAATAAACTTGGTGGGGCTTCTTCTCTGAGCCCTCTTCCTGATTAGGCCTCATCCTTGGCGTGCAGAGCCCACTTAGCAAGAACTCCCCCACACCCCACCCCCGACCCATGCCATCTAACCAAGTTCCCCTCAGGAAGTGCCACCCACTGGTTCCCAACCCGCCCATTGGCTAGGAGTCCCAGCTGCCCTTGGTGTCTTGGAATTGAGTTCTACCTCTCTTCTCCATTGCAATAGTCTTCTTTCTCTGTTTAATGTTGTCTGGTACAATTTTTCTTTGACACTTCCCAAATGAACAATCTGATCCCTAGTCCTTGTCTCAAGGGGACATGAACTAAGGTGAGAAAAATGAGGTGAGAAGTTAAGGAGCTCTCCCAATGCCACACAACCAGGAAACAATGGAGAGAAGGCTCCAACCAGACAATCCCGCGCTGAAGTTTCCCTCTGGATGACTACACTATACCTCCTCTAAGAGTTAAAGAATTTTCCACTGTAAATTTCACTAATTGAGCCCTGACTGGTGTGGCTCAGTGGGTTAGGCATTATCCCATAAACTGAAAAGTCGCAGGTTCGATTCCCAGTTAGGGCACCTGCCTGGGTTGGGAGTGTGCAAGAGGCAGCCAGTTGATTTTTCTCTCCCTCTCTTTCTCTCTCCCTTCCCCTTTCTCTAAAAATAAAAATAAAAAAAATATTTTTAAAAAGGTGCTTCATTTAAATTTCACTAATTGAGACCCAGAATTATGTCCCCATAATTCCCTAATACAAACCCAAACAACATTCTCCTGCCAATGTATTTGAATAACGTGCTTAAGGCAGAGAATAATGACAGCTTGAAATGCTTCTAATTTTATACTTACAAATAATGAAGGTTGACTCAGGCTGTTTTCTCTAAAACCTTCCCTCCTAAAAACTGGTAATCTGGTTGGTGTTACAGGATGCCAAATTTGTCACATACATCTCTGACAGCTTCTACATTTCTTCCTCAAAAGCAACATTCAGAAGCCGTCAGTCACAAAGCAGCAGCAGTAAACAAGGGATATTCCAAGACAAAAGAAAGTTATCCTTCTAAAGCAGATGGAATGAGCAAAAGAAACTTCAGCATTGAATCTTGTGAAGCCCATTAACAAGGTAAGAAAAACTAAGTTGCTATAACAGACACCTGGAAACGTATACAGTTCAAAGCAGGTAGAAATATGAACCTTTCTTAGGTAACTGCCCTCAGGTAAGTGGTCCAGGTGCACATGGCAGCTCCTTTCTGTTCAATCATTTGGGACTCAAAAGAAATTTCAGTTTTCTTGCTCTACTATTGTATCAGTTTCGTAGGGCTGCTGTAACGAGGTGCTGAGAAGGATTCCAGCCAGCAGTATCCATCTCGGCTGCGGATGTTCCTCAACCCGTGAGAAAAACATACACAGAGACAACCAGGTCCTGTGGGGGAACAGGAACAGCAGGGCCACTCCTCTCGTGGAGAGCCTGCCGTTCCCCCTTTGGAGAGGCTTTTTATTGGTTTTGTTTGAATAAGGATTCAGGTAAAAGCTCATTACTCATTGCTAGGAAGTAAGGATCAAACAATAGATAACAAGGAAGTCTGAGGGCCTATTTTGAGTCAGGGTCAAAGACCTGTAAAACTTTAAAGAACAAACTTACTTCTTCCTTGGACCCTTATCATTCAACTGAGAGCATTCTAAACAAAGCAGGTTTCACAGGATTTTACATATTCTTTTTTAGGTCTGATCACCCAGGGAACCCACCCTTTTCAGCACAGAGCTACACCACCCTGTCATTGTTTCAGGCTTAGATGGAGCAAGGGAAGTAAGGCCGCCAAGGGATAAGGAGATTTTCTCCCAGACAATGAGGACTCAGGCTATGTCAAAGCCGAGGAGCGAGGGTCCATCACCCCCTTTTGCTGTAGCCCCCAAAGTCCTTTCTTGGGGGCCTTCCACGTGATTGTGCCTGTCTTAGGTCTTTCCCCCCTTGAGGAATCTTACCCGTCATTGGCTAACTGACCAAGCTTTGGGGTTCAGTTATGAATGAAGCAGCAGAAGCAGTACTCCTGCCAGGGAGATAAGCTTTTGTCTCCTTGCTGGCTTACAGTCCAAGGCCACTCCCTCAGCCTTAGCCTAGGCAGGGGTTACAGCTTCTGATGCCAGGCAGGGCAGTTCCCAACAGGTGCCACAAAGAAGTTTAAAACAGCAGGTGTTTATTCTCTGACAGTTCTGGTGGCCAAGAATCTGAAATCAAGGTATCAGTAGGGCCATGCTCCCTCTGAAGCTCTGAGAGAGAACTCTTCCTGCCTCTTCCAGCTTCTGGTGGCCTAGGCGTCCGTGGCTGTGGCAGCATCACTTCAATCTTCACATGGCTATCTTGCATCTGCCTCTCTATATAGCAGGACTGTCAAACTCATTTTCACCAGGAACCACATCAGCCTCATGTCCGCCTTCGAAGGGCCAAATGTAATTTTAGGATTGCATAAATGTAACTACTCCTTAACTAGGGGCAAGGAGCTCTACATTTGGCCCTTTGTAGGCAACCTCCAGGCTGATGTGGCCCCCGGTGAAAATGAATTTGACACCCCTGTTCTATAGTATCTTTAAGGTCACCAGTCAGATTGGATTACCACTGCCCCCACCACCCGCCCTTAATGAACTTATTTTAATTTGATGATACCTGCAAAAGCACTTTCCAGATTGTCGACGGGAGAGGCCTGGTTCTTCTTGCTGACACATGTAAAGAATTACATATCAGGAAACCTAGTAGTATGTAATCAGTTTATTAGTGGCTCAGTTCCATGAAAGAGAACAGGACTAGGTAGAGTAGGAGGTGGAAGGCAAAGTTTCAGGGCAAAGCAGGGTGAGAAAAGCAAGAGAGGCTGGAGACCAGGGTGGCAAGCCCCTGGGCAGCCTGAGGCCAGGTGGCCAAAGACCCTGTGGCCCGAGAGCCTAGAGCACCCTGAGCCCCCAACAGAGAGAGCATCCTGAGCCCCCGAGGGAGAGAGCGAGCAAGTCCTTTGTTCTCAGGACTTACATAGTTGGTGGGATAGGAGGAAAAAAAGTTACATATTGATTAACCGGTAAATGTGCCACCAGCTTTCTTGGGGAAATGTGACTATTCAAATTTAGGGATGAATGGAGGTCTGTCAGTCTGAATTCTTATCTTGCTCCAGACTCCATTTGGCCATCTTGTTGTAAAACAAATATGTGACAGGAGGCAGTTAATTAAAATTGGAGCACTTTCCAAAGTTATTTATGGGCTTTTTCTGTAAGCATCAGGGACTCCCTCATAAAACAGATAGTGACCAAAGGTAGGCAATTAACCAAAGTTGTTTTATGGGCTCTTTCTTTGGGCACCGGGGACCCTATCCCACATTCAGGCCTTGGGATGAAAGCACAGTTTCAAGGCTTTCTTTCCTAGGTAGTGGAAATGTTACATAGAATTTCAAGGACTTTTTTTCTTGCTACTATAGTGTTTCTTGTGATACTGAAACACCTGGCAATATTATCAGAACAGGCTTAGGACTGCTGAGTTAGCATGTGAGACTTGTCTGCTTCCTCCTGCCTGACTCGGTTTACTATTTATTCTACCTAATTGGTAAAGGGTGTTTACTGGCAACCAGGGTGCTAAATGCTGGCCAGTGACAGTATTGCAGTCTCAGAGTTCTTCCTATGCTGTCTCCTGCTTCAAAATTAGGTCACTACTAAAATGTTTTTACTCACAACACTTTTGACATCAAATGTGTGTGTGTTTTCACACCTACAAACCAGTTTTACAACTCTCCAGACACCAGCTGGGTGTCCAATGATTCAACCCAATACTGATGCTAAATACCAAGAGCCCCAGTCAGACCCTGAGATCCGCTCCTCAGGTTCAATAATTTGTTAGGTCGGCTCACATAACTCAGGGGAGATAGCTTAGTTACTGTTACAGGCTAGGTTACTGTTACAGGCTTATTATAAAGGATAGTATAAACTATACAAATGAACAGCCAGATGAAGGGGTACATAAGGAAAAGTCTGGAAGGGCCCCAAGTGCAGGACCTTCTGTCCCATGGAGTTGGGGCACATCACCTTCCTGGCCATGATGCATTCACCAACTCAGAAGTTCTCTGAATTCCACAGTGGGTTGTCCAACCCAGGGCCTGTGAGTCACATGTGACCCAGGATGGTTATAAATGCAGCCCAACACAAAATCATAAATTTACTTAAAATGGTTTTTTTACTCATCAGTTTTTGTTAGTGTATTTAATATATGGCCCAAGACAACTCTTCTTCTTCCATTGTGGCCCAAGAGATGCCAAAAGGTTGGACACCCTTGTAGGGGTTGTGATGGAGGTTACATTAAGTAGGCATGATTGATTAAATCATTATCCAATCATTGATGATTGACTCAATCTTCAGCCCTTCTCCCCTCCCCATACGTTAGGAGAATGGGGCTGAATATTCCAACCCTCTGATTATGTCTGGATCTTTCTGGCATCCAGCTGCCCTGCAGAAGCTGCCTAGGGGCCCCTGCTGCAGGTCTTTCATTAGCATACCAAAGACACTCTTGTCATTCTGGGGACTCCAAGGGTTTCAGAAGTTCTTGTGTCAGGGACCTGGGCCTAAGTCCAAATATTATAACAAAAGATGTACCTATCATCCCTATCACTCAGGAAATTACTAGCATTTTTGGAGATTTGTGCTAGGAACTGGGGACAAAACCAAATATATATTTTATTATATATAAATTGGCTATCCCCAGCTTATGATGGTTCAACCTAGGACTTTTTGACTTTACAATGGTGAAAAAGCAATACACATAACAAATTGCATGAGATATTCAACACTTTATTATAAAATAGGCATTGTGTTAGATGATTGTGCCCAATTGTAGGCTAATGTAAGCGTTCTGAGCACGTTTAAGGTAAGCTAGGCTGAGCTATATGAGCTTGGTAAGTTAGGTGTATTAAATGAATTTTTGATGAGATATTTTCAACTTACAAGGGGCATATCAGGACAGAACCTCTTCATAAGCTGAGGAGCATCTGTATATCACAATATCACAGTCACATTCACAGTTACAGTGGTTAGAACATCAACATATCTTTTTGGAGGACTCAGTGCAACCCATAATAGCCATTACCTCAGTCATTGCTCCCATCTGCAGTGTCAATGATGGGTTAGATGAATATCCATGTTCCAGCACCAGGAGGGGGAAGACAGCATATGATAGGGGACTCAAGACTTGGAAAATTTTAGCTTAAGGTAAAAAGTTATAAGTCTAGCAAGTAATGTGTATGTTAAGCTTTTGTTTCAGAAACTACAGATAAGGCCCATCCTGGTTCCTGGGAAAAGCAGCCAAGCTCCTGGGGCACTGGCTAGAGATTACTGCCTGGGGACAGACATGTTGGAGGCATCTGGGCCTTTTGTGTGACCACCCCACCCTTGGAAACAGCTAACTGCCAGAGAACAGGAATGCTGCAGCTTCACTCACCTGAACATCCCTGAATTTCAAAGCCCTCACTGCACCTTGTTTGTCCTCCCCCACCCCCTTATAGAAGATCCTGTCCAGGAAAGAGAAGGGAAGATGGTTTGTTAGGGTATGAACCCACCATCTTCTCAGATCGCCAGCCATCTGAATAAAGTGCCCATAAAAGATTCAATCGCTGTCATTGCTTATTGGATTTGGTAGTGACAGACAGCCCGAACGCTGGTGTCTTTTCCGGTTACACATAGAGGAGCATATACCTGGAGTTTTAAGGCCCACATCCAGAAATGCCACACCTCACCACTGCTCATTTTCCATTGGAAAGACGGTGCCCTATGGCTACCCACACCTATGCAGTAGAGGCTGGAAAAGGTGACCTCTAATTGGGCTGCCAGGTAGACAGCAACAGCGCACATTGCTATGAGAGCAAAAGAGAACATATTTTGGAAGACAGTTGCCATCTTTGCTACCAAAAAAAATAATTAAATAAATTCAAACTTGTGTATCACTTTTTTAAAACTTTTTAAAATACATTTTATTGATTATGTGATTACAGTTGTCCCATTTTTTTTTCTCCCCTTCATTCCTCTGCCCTGCAACCCCTCCCACCAGCATTCCCCCACCTTAGTTCATGTCCATGGGTCATACATATAAATTATTTGGCTTCTCCATTTCCTATACTATTCTTAACCTCCCCCTATTTTCTAACTACCATTTATGCTATTTATTCCCTGTATCTTTTCCCCTATTCTCTCACTCCACCTCCCACTGATAACCCTCTGTATGATCCCTATTTCTGTGATTCTGTTCTTCTGGCTGTTTGTTTATTTTGTTTTTGTTTTTAGGTTCAGTTGAGAGTTGTTTGTTGCCATTTTACTGTTTGTATTTTTTATCTTCTTCTTTTTCTTAGATAAGTCCCTTTAACATATCATATAATAAGGGCTTGGTGATGAAGAACTCTTTCAACTTGACCTTAACTGGGAAACACTTCATCTGCTCTCCCATTTTAAATGATAGCTCTGATGGATAGAGTAATCTTGGATGTAGGTCCTTGCCTTTCATGACTTGGAATACTTCTTTCCAGTCCCTTCCTGCCTACAAGATTTCTTTTGAGAAATCAGCTGACAGTCTTACAGGCACTCCTTCATAGGTAACTGTCTCCTTTTCTCTTGCTGCTTTTAAGATTCTCTCCTTATCTTTAATCTTGGGTAATGTAATTATGATGTGCTTTGGTGTGTCCCTCCTTGGGTCCAACTTCTTTGGGACTCTGTGAGTTTCCTGGACTTCCCAGAAGTCCATTGCCTTTGCCAGATTGGGGAAGTTCTTCATTATTTGTTCAAGTAAGTTTTCAATTCCTTGTTCTTTCTCTTCTCCTTCTGGTGCCCCTATGATTCAGATGTTGGAACGTTTAAAGCTGTCCCAGAGGTTCCTAAGCCTCTCCTCATTTTTTGAATCTTGTTTCTTCATTCTGTTCTAGTTGAATGTTTATTTCTCCCTTCTGCTCCAAACCGTTGATTTGAGTCCCGGTTTCTGTCCGATCACTGTTGGTTTCTTGTACATTTTCCTTTATTTCATTTTGCATAGCCTTTACTTGTTCCTCTATTTTGTGACCATACTCAACCATTTCTGTGAGCATCCTGATTACCAGTATTTTGAACTCTGCATCTGATAGGTTAGCTATCTCTTCATTGCTTAGCTCTGTTTTGGGGGCTTTGATCTATTCTTTCATTTGGGCCAAATATTTTTTTTTGTCTGTGTGTGCCTGTTATAAGGGGCAGAGCCTTAGGTGTTCACCAGGGTGGGGCAACCCACATCGCTGTGCTGCAATGCTGTATGTGGGGGAGGGATCCAAGAGGGAACAATGCCACTTGCTTGGCTTTCAGCTAGCTTTCAGTCACGTCCCCTACTACCCACAAGCAAATTGGGTCCTTCTGGTGCTGATTATCAGGTGGGTGGGTTTGTGTACATTCTAAGACCCTGTGGGTCTCTCCAATGAACTCTTCTACAAGGCTGGGAATTTCTTCCACCGCCACAACCCCCACAGATTTTTACAGTCAGAGGTTTTGAGGCTTTATTTCCCCGAGCTGGAACCCTGTGTCATCCTATCTGGCTCGCTCCTCAGTTGTTCCTCCCAGTTTATCCACACACAAATGTGGGACCACTGAGTCTGCCAGCTGCCTTTCCCACCCACCAGGAACTCCAGCCACCACCTTGCCACTCATCCTCTCTGTCCCAGCTGCCCATCTCTACCCCTCCTACCAGTCTGAATGAATGTTTCTTTTTTAACTTCTTGGTTGTTGGACTTCCATACAGTTCAATTTTCTGGGAGTTCTGGTTATTTTTGCTTTTAAATTTGTTGTCCTTCTTTTGGTTCTGTGAGGAGGCAAAGTGTATCTACCTATGCCTCCGTGCTGGCCAGAAGTCCTAAAAACTTTTTATTTTGATAAAACTTCAGATTTTCAGAAGAGGTAACAGAGACTGTACCCAGGGCTCCCATATACTCTACACCTGGCTTTCCTTATGTTAGCATCTTCTGTAACCATGCCACATTTGTCAAAACCAAGAAATTCATGTTGATACAATACTATTAACTAAATTATAGACTTTTTAAAATACCAACACTTTTTCCAATAATAATCTTTTTCTGGTTCAGGAACCCTCATTGTATTTGATCATATCTCTTTAGTCTCCTCCAATATGTGGCAGTTTCTCAGTCTTTCCTTCTCTTTAATGACCTTGACATTTGTTAAGAATACTGGTCACACACTTTGTAGAATATCCCTCAAGTTGGTTTGTCTGATGTTTATATCAATTTTTGACAACAGTGCATTTAAATGTTATTTCTTTTAAAACTAACAGTCTCTTGCTCACTACCGTCTAATACTAGCTATGGTTTCCACATCATATTTTTCTATTAGCAGTAAGAAAAAACACTAACATTTCAACATTCTTGCTTCTTTTCCCTTTGGCTATATATTTTTGTGCAGCTTCCTGGAATTAGGAGCATGTTGTGAAGTAAAAAATACTTTTACTATAGCTAAAGGTCAGGAGGGAACCCACAAGTTTTGAGCACTGTGCTAAAAGTTTCACTTATATTTCTTTCATTTATCCTCACCACACCTTCTGAAAACTGGGTATGTAAGCCACTTTGCAGTTAAGAAAAACAGACTCTGGTAGTGATATAACTTGGTTCAGGGCCTACAGTCAGTAGGTGTCACAGGCAAGATTGGAATTCATGCTTCCCTACTATGCAATACTGCTTATGAAATATAACAGAGCCCTTCATAACCAAAAAAACAAAACAAAACACACTTACTATTGTGGACCCCAAGAAGGTATGTATCTGCCAAGACAGAATCCTCATGGGCACAATTTCATAACCAAAGTCTAGCAGCTACTGCCAAGAGGCCTCTCACACACACTGTATTTCAAGAAAAACATACACACTGAACCTCCAGCCTCCTGCATTATGCTCCTGCTGACTGAGTCAACCTTTATAAAGGAGTTCCTAGATTTGTTTTTCAACCAGTGGGCTGAACCCTGATCCATCTAATCAAACTGCAGAGTTATATCATTTGTATCACTGCTGACCAATCAGAGCTGCTCCACAATGACCATCCAGGGTGCACTAAGCTGACCCCTCCCCAGAGCAGTGTTATTTGGACCAGACTGTGTAAATTTGGATTTATTATTTGCATACAAACGGACCAATCAGGGACCAGGGAGGGGACTTTCTCTATAAAAAAAAACAGCCTCTTCTTAGTCTCCAGAGAACTTTGAGGGACTTTTTAATATTTTCTTTATTTATTTATTTTTAGAGAGAGGAGAAAGGAGGAAGAGAGAGAAATATCTGTGCCGGGGACACATGTATCTGTTGCCTCTGGCTGTCCCAACCAGATACCTGGCCTGCAACCCAGGCAGGTGCCCTGACTAGGAATCAAACCTGTAACCTCTTTGTCCACAAGCCAGTGGTCAATCCACAGCAGCCAGGGCTTTTTCTTTTTTCTTTTTTTTTTTTTTTTTTTAGTTTCTACCAGAGGTTGTTTGCCCAGCTTGCAAACTTTACCTTAATAAAGTTCTCCTTTTACCACATCCCAGATTGGAAACTCCTGTTGACATTAGATCTGTGGCAGTGACCCTTTGTTTACACCATGTAACTGCTGTGTTTATTCAAAAAATTTAGTGACCTAGTTCTTACCCTCAAGGAGCTTACAGTCTCTAACCGTCCCAGAATCCACTCTTCCTTTATTCCTTTTAGTAATACAACCCCTTAATTTTATTTGGACAGATGACCCCCAGCTAGAAACTACATTTCCCTGGGATGCTGGCAGCCAGATAGGGTCCTATGACTACGTTTGAGCCAATGGGGTTCAGGCAAACATGAGGGCAATTTGGAGGTCATCTCCTTAAACACAAACCTACTTGTCCTGGCCTTCCTCCTCCTCCTTTCTGCTGGCTGGAACTTGAATTTGGAGGCAGCCAAGCTCCTACCCTGTAGCCGAAGACAACCCATGAAAGAGCAAGAAGATGGAAGGAACCTGGATTCTTGGATGACCTAATGCAACACAAAAATAGAAGTTATATCCAACCATGACCTTCTTTGAACCATGATTAATTTTAACCAAACACTTGGTTCCATACAAAGTCTGTGGCATGAATAAAATGGCATGACACACTGTTAAAAGCTTGTTGTTAGCATTCCATAAAACTCAAAGCCAAGCAACTGGTTACTGTAAAACTATGATGTGCAGGAAGGTAGCTGGCACAAACAGAAACTTCATGCAAATAGAAAAAGGCACCCACTCTGATAAGACAAGATACACGGTGCACTGTGCTCCAGCTTGGGGAACAGAGCCTATGCTGGATTTCAGCCCTATTCCCATGCCCTCAGCTAGGCACAACCTGCAGGGTCAGTCATAAATACGCAACGGTTTATATCTAAATGCAAAAAGAAAGTTGAGGGGGAAGTCTTGTATCTAAATGAATTTTATATAAAGTGAATGTTTTTAGGGCGCTGAGGAAGTTTTCTATTTAAAGAAATCCTGCAAACTCCTTTGTAAAGTGGAATTAGTCACCACTGAGCAAAATTTAAGTTCCTAATTTGGCCTAAGAAAGATCTGGCCGGAGACGTCAGATAAATTATAGATACTGTTAATAAATTAGAGAGAAATCAAAGGCAAAAGAGAAAAGAAAAAAAATGACGTGAACGTGAACCGGACTGACATCTGGAGATCTTTAAAGCGATATCCATCAGCACCTAGTTGTAGCCGGGATTCGCCTGCTGGTGGTAGTACAGCACAAGCTCTTCAGGATAAGAAATCAGCTTCTGTCCAGTTGACAAGTGAACGAACAAAAGGACAAAACAGAAGAACTCCGGAGAAGCTTCCACGAACGAGGCGAGAGGCTATTAACCCAGAAGTGAAGCCGACTCCACAACGTTCTCCGCCCGCCCCCACACCCCCCCCCCCCCCGTTGTTCTGGCAACCCGACCGGCGTCAGGGTGGTAACTCCAGCGCGCCGCCAGCTTCCCACAGGCCCCTGCGCGCGCTCACGCAAGCGCTTCAGGTCTGGAGCGTTGGAGCGGAGGAATTTACTGTTTTAGGCACCTAAACGCTTAGCTTGGCTCCTTGGAGTTGCGGAGCGGGAAAGCGGGATTTGAAGGGGCCCAGGAGGGATAAAAAGCTCGTCTGAGCGCCCGTTTGGTGCTGAGTGCTTGTTGGGGGGCTTTGGAGAAGACCTCCGGCTTGCAGCTCCCTCCGTCAAAACTAAGACTGTGATCAAGTGCCCTGCCCTCCCGTCCTCTTTCCTCATTTGTAGAAGCGGGGTTCACAGCCTCTACCTTAGAGACCAGAAAGGATTTAGAAAACTGGGAGCAGTGTGGACTCTGTGGTGAGGGCCAGGGAGGCCTTCGTGGTGGGAGTGGTGGGAGCGAGGGGAACAGAGCCGAAGAGATAGTTACTATCACCCTCCCCATTTTACAGGAAAGGAAACTAAAGCCCTGAAAAGTGAAGCCATCCGCCCAAGGGGCCCAGCTAGTGCCTAGCAGACAAGGAGAAGAAGGTGCCTACACTGGGGTAGCCCACACTGGGGTAACCCACATTGGATAGTTTGGGGGTGGGTGAGCCTTTGTGCCCCGGCAAGAGTAAATGGGCTGTGTTTAAATGGTGAAAATAAGGCGGGCAGGAATAAAATTAAGTAAATGAATGAATGAATGTTGGGAGTGGGGAGTAGTGAGGGCAAGAAATAAAGCCCAGAATGCCCAACATCAAGACTACAGGCATACTGAACTATTGCAATAAAGTGGGTCACGAATTTTTTGGTTTCCCAGTTCATGTAAGAGATGTTTACATTATTCTGTAGTTTATTGTGTGCAATAGCATTATGTCTAAACATGTACATACCTTAGTTTTAAAATGTTTTATTGGTAAAAAAAAAAAATGCTAACCATCATGATTGGAGCCTTCAGTAAGTCCCTTTTGCTGGTGTAGGGAATTGTCTCAATATTGATGGCTGCTGACTGATCACAGGTCACCATAACAAATATAATAATAATGAAAAAGTTTGAAACATTTTAAGAATTGCCAAAATGTGACAGACAAAGTGAGCAAATGCTGTTAAAAAATAGCACCAGTATGCCCTGGTTGGTGTGGCTTGAGCACAGGCCTGCAAACCAAAGCGTCGCTGGTTTGATTCCCAGTCAGGGCACATGCCTGGGTTGCGGGCCAGGTCTCCAGTAGGGCATGCGTGAGAGGCCACCACACATTGATGTTTCTCTCCCTCTCTTTCTCCCTTCTTTTCCCTCTGTCTAAAAATAAATAAATAAACTCTTAAAAAAAAGACACAGTACACTTGCTCAATGCTGAGTGGCCAAAAACCTTCAATTTGTAAAAAACACTACCTGCAAAGTACAAGACAGTGAAGCACAATGAAACGTATGCCTGTAGAAACAGAATGGGAATTTTTTTTTATTTAGGAGCCCAAAGAAATTCTGAATTTTTTTTTATCCTCAGCCAAGGACATTTTTTTCATTGCTTTGTAGAGTGAGAGGAAGGGACGGAGAGAAACATCAATTGGTTACCCCCATACGCACCCTAACCAGGGATAAAACCCACAACCTTTTGGTTACTTGACAATGATGACAGTGGCAACCAACTGAGCCACACTGGCCAAGTGAATTCTTTTTTGAAACAATTTCTTTGCTGGCAAATTCTTTACCCACTTGCCATTTTACCCCATGGTCAAGACAGCCCACCAGCTTCCAATCTGAACTCCCATTTTGATTTCTGCCTCCAGCACAGCGTGTCTCAACCTGGGCGTTACTGGTATTGGGGGCCAGATATACTTTGTGATGGGGGCTGTCCTGTGCCAAGTACGCAGTTTATGTTTAGCATATATCCAGCCCCTACTCACTAGGTGCCAAGAACATCCTCACCCCAGTTGTCACCACTAAAAATGTCTCCAGACATTGACAGATGTCTCCTAGGGTGCAAGATGGCTCCCCCAGTGGAGAACCACTGACCTGGGGTCAAAAATTAAAAGATAGATAAATCTGTTAGTTTTCACTAAATAGATTTGGAATTCTTTAACCATTGTCCTATGTGGAAAATATATACTATAATAATTCTCTTACTGTGGAGATTCTTAAAATAAGCAGATTTTCTGGAAACTGGTTGACCCAGTTGGATTATCTGAAACACAAGGGGTGATTGTAGTGCACAGTTCAACTGAGTGAAAGAAGCATTGGCCAAGAATCAGGAGATCTGGGTTTTGTCCCTAGTTCTGCCAGTACAAGCTCTGTGGCCTTGTCACTTAACCTCTCTGGACTTATTTTCCCCTCTGTCAAATGAGGATGTTTTGATTTCTAAGCACCTGGAAATGCTCTGTTTCTGACAAGATCCCTCCAAACGTTTGCCCACCCTGACACCAAAGTCATTTAACCTGCCCAGGCTCCCTCCCAGTGCCCCTTCCACTTCACCTCCAAATGTCTTTGGTTACATCACTTAGCCTCCTGGCTCGTGTTCCCTTAAACACATCTTTCAGAATCAGTTTTTCCAGCCTGTGGTTACCACTCAAACAGACTCATTATTATTCCTGATTTTAACAAGTAAATTATGGTGGTGTTTAACACAGCTGTGACAGGGGCCAGTTGGTGGAAATTATGGTGTTTAAGCACAAGACACCCTGGTGTTGGCATGAGGAAAAATTCTTTTTAAAAATTTAAACTGACCTTTTAAAATGCTTCATGATGTGCTGCCTAAATTATATGAATGTCCCAAGCATCCACATAAATTATTCTGACCTGGCTAGTATTCATATAAACAAACAAACAAACAAACAAAACAAAGCATCACCCTGGCTGGTGTGGCTCAGTGGACTGAGTGCTGGCCTGCAAACCAAAAGGTTGTCAGTTTGATTCCTGGTCAGAGCACATGCCTGGGTTGCAGGCCAGGTGGATGTTTCTCTTCCTTCTTTCCTCCCTCTCTCTAAAGATAAATATAGTCTTTAAAGACAGACATAGAGCATCCCTTTAACTATCTTTAGCACCCACCTGCCTTTCCATGTATTTTGCAGTTGTCAGATTGGGGTAATGTGCTATCAGGAATTTGGGTCCTGCTCATTCAAAATGGGCTGCCCAGGATGATCCAACCTGAACCCACTGTCATGCAGTCTCAGGAGAGCAAACACTGCCTGTTTTGTTCACTGCTACACCCCTAGTGCTTAAAACATTGTCAGGTACCTCATGGCACTCAACAGATAGGTGTGGAATGAATGAACGGACAAGGGGTACCTGGCATATTTGGACAAGAAATAAAGTCAATCTAAATATTTTCCTTGAGGTTTAAGATTATATTTCAGTATTCTAGAAAGTATTGGTATATTAAGCATTTTCATTTCTTTTCTGCCCTTTCCCTCATTTCACACCTAATTCTGTTGATTCCTTTCACCAGTTTTCTCCTCTGGGTCCACTCTGAGTGAGCAGCACTTTTCTGGAGGGAGTCCCTGATGACAAGAGTCAGAATTTACTACACCTGGTCCATGTTAGGGTGGGAGTGGGACAGTTACCTTGTCCCTAAACCTGATTCCTGTACACCCTGCCCCTACCATGTTGCATCGTGGCCTTATTCCAGAAGCTTTTGTCGTATGTTTGTGGTTTGCTGTTTGGAAAATCACTTTAATGCAGGTGAGTCAGAACAGGTGAACGCAATAAAGAAATGTCATTTGGGATTGGAACTTCACCAGTGAACTTCATACTGAGGCTTTCTGTTCCTGGAGGGTCCAAGTTCTGTTTCTTAGCATTTCTGTGTTTTTATTAGAATCCATCTCAAAAGCAACTAAAAGAAGGGACTTTCCCGTAAAAATCGTCAATAGGCCCTGGCCAGGTGGCTCAGTTGGTTGGAGTATTATCATCCTGTACAGGAAAAGTTTGCAGGTTTGGTTCCCCATCAGGGCACATACCTAGATTGTGAGTTTGACCCCCAGCTTGGGCACGTGAGGGAGGCAAATGGTCCATGTTTACTTCTCTCTTACTCTCTCTCTCTCTTTCTCTTCTCTCTCTACAAAAAAAAAGCAATAAATATATCCTCAGGTGAGGATATTTTTAAGACATTTTTAAAAATTGTCAATGTTACTCATTTCTTTTGGTCTACACACCCTCTAGGAGAAGAACGATCTGTAGTAAAAATCAGTGTGTGGTCCAGGGGTGGTAAGAGTAGGCAGTTCCTCTCCATTTCTTTCATATTTCAATTGTCTGTATATAACCTGTATATAATGTCTGTATAATCTCTGAAACATTTTTTTAAAGATTTTCATTTGCCTAAATCATGGTCTTAAGGGTAATATTCTAGACATGATTCTTTTCTTTGGTGTCATTTCTGCAATAGGCCATGTTTACTAGCATACACTGCTGTAGTGACTCAACCTTGGTGTCCTATATGCAGTAGACCAAAAATTAAAAGTACTGATCTTGTTGCAACTGTGATAAACCTCAGTTTATACAGTGGAAGGAAAAAACCTATTTGCTAAGCTAGAGACTTCTGATTCAACAATCACGGAATGTAGACTAAATACCAGTTATGCTGAGTGCCTTCCCAGTGTCATCCCAGGAAACCTCCTGTGCCACTCTGAGCCTTAAGTGTCATTATCTCCATCTCTGGGTGACAAAACTGAGCCATACAATAGTTAACAACTTGCCTCGGGTCACAAAACTAGGAAGTGATGCCCAAATTCAAACCTCTGAATGTGACCTTAAGAACTTTGTAACAACCACTAGCCAAGGTTCAACACAGGCCCTCCCAGCTTCCTGTCCACAGTGCCTTTGCAGCTGCTTTTATTGGAAGGAGTAAGACTTGTAGTTGCTCTAAGATAAAGATTTAATTTTTTCAATCTCTTAGACCAGGGTTCAGTGAACTGCACGGCCCAATGCCTGGTTTTATTGGAAATACAGTTTTGTTTGTATATAGACCAATCCATTCATTTACATACTATCTATGCTTTCATTCAATGTCAGAGCTGAGGAGTTTTATGGAACCATCTGGCCCCCAAGCATAAAATATTTACTCTCTGGCCCTTTACAGAAAGCTTTCCAACCTTGCCTTAGTCTCTAAGGCTTCAAGCCAGAACCAAAGCGTGGGCCCAGACTCTGGCCCACCTGCCTATGACTCACTACAGGACCCTTACACTCGTCATTGCATGACCTTCAGATTTAGCTGGTAGAGACACATCAGAGAGCCATGAAAAAGGCCCAGGCGTTTTGGGGCATGTAGTGGTAAATAAAGGAGAATTGTAACAGAGCCACAGGGAGAACAGGAAATGCCTTTGTCATGCAGTCTGTGTTGGCACCAGCATGCATTCCTGGCCTCCTCCTCTCAGCCAGAAGCAAAAATGCTTTGAATTATACTTCAAAAGCTTTTAGAAAACCAGAAATGCTAGGGGTGCCTCTCTGTCTCTGGTTCCTTGCTTTTTCCCTCAATTTTAAGAACAGTAGGCTCCAAGAGATCACCAGGTCAACTGGAATAGCAAGCAGCAGAACCAAGAATAGAAGCCAACTGCTCCGGAGAATCCAGCTTTCCTAAACCCATAAAGACACAGGCCCCCTTTTAAAAGTCCTTTGAACTTGGTACAATAAAAGGAGCGCCTGAGTTACATGTATTATTATTCCTGTTGTTTGAAGGTAATACACAGATGTCATTGAGGTCTTCAAGGTAAAGACTTATTCTCTTCCGTGTTCTCTTCCCAGCCACCAGACACATGGGGGCCTCACAGCTTCAGGTTGCCCTGCCACGACTGGAAAGGGAGGCGCCTTTGCTCCTTTAACCCAGCCCTGTCTTCTTTCTCTTTAGAGATACAGACCAAATAAATAGTTCTCGAGTGGACTCAAAGCCCTTAGCATTACCACCTTCTTGCCACACATGAAATGCACATTTCTAAATAGACGTTCCTTTTTAAGATTTTGTTTCCCCAAAAGACTTTAGCTGCAGAATAAGCCAGATGCGGCCGTTAATGAGTGGAAGTATGGCACTGAACTTGCTAGCTTTGCAGGTCCTCTCTCCTCCTCTGGGGTTGCAGGATCATGACGAAGTCACCAAGGCTTCTGAATGTGCCATGTGCCTGGCCTCTGGAGGAGTGGTCTATGTGGAACTTGGAGAATCACCCTGGTGCCCTGGCCCAGGCCCTGTCCTGTCTGCCTTCAGGCTTGCACCACAAAGAGGATTTTCTAGAATCCATTGCATACCTGAGAAACCCAAATATTGCCCTGTTTGCATTGGGATCTTGCAGAAGTAAATATATAGGTCTGCAATGGAATTTTCTCTTTTGCCTGCAGTTGATTTGAAAACACATCAAGCAGATTTCTTTCATCTTATGTTGATTTATAGCCTGAGAAAGAAACTGTATTAGTTATTGCTGCCTCACAAATGATGACAAACTTAGTGGCTTAAAACAACATACATTTATTTCAGTTTCTGTGGGTCAGGAGTCTGGGTGCAACTTCACTGGGTCCTCTTCATGGCTATGATCAAGGTGTGGGTCAAGGCTGTGTCTCACCTGAGGCTCGCCTGGGGAGGCTCTGCTTCCAAGCTCACGTAGTTATTAGTAGAATGTTCCTTCATTGCAGGCTCTAGACTGAAGGCCTCAGTTCCTCACTAGTTGTTGGCTGTGGGCTGCCCTCACATCCTTTTCATAACATGGCAGTTGGCTTCAACAAGCCCAGCAAGGAAGAGAGTCCCCTAGCAAGATGGACACTACAATCTTATGTATTTATATACAAGTAATCACATATATCCTGTCACCTGACCATATTTTACTAGTTAGGATGGAGTCACTAGGCCCACACTCGGGGGCCAGGAGGACACCACACAAGGACACCAGGAGACAGGGATCTGGGGCACCACAGAAACTTTCTACTATAAAAACCTTCTCCTCTGGCACAAAAAAAGAAATTAGCACTTGCATGTCATTCCTAACATCTCACCATCCTTGTCCTTTGCTCTCTCAAAAGGATGAAGAAGAGTCTGGGCTGTCTTGAAATCATCACTCACATCTCCTGTCCTTTCTTTGCTTTAATACAACTGTGGACTTAACCAGTTCCATAATCACTCACAGGACCACTCTCATAGTCAAGCTTCCTTTGGTTGCAAGAAAGAGAAACTTGTTCAAACTAGCTTAGTTGAAGGAGGAGAGTTTGTTATAGGGCTATCTCAAGGGACCTAACAACTGAAAGGCCTCCCCATGTCTCTCTCTCACTACATGGTTGCTTATCTCTGCTTTTCTCTGCACATGGCTAAAAATGGCTTCCCACTAAGTCTGAAGTGCCATGGTCTCAGGTGAGGCCACAGGCAGGTTCCCATGCATGTCTGGAAGCCAATTCTAACTTCCCAAAAGCAAACCTGATTCACCCAGCTTTGGTTAAATCAAACCCACTGACCCAATCAGCTATGGCAGAGGATGTGCTGACTAAGTACCAAAGCTGTGATACCCTCTTGGAGGTTAGATATTCACACACAATTGGAAGGGTAGCACCCAAAACAGTTTTTTTTAAGATTTCATTTATTTTTAGAAAGAGGGAAAGGGAGGGAGAAAGAGAAGAAGAGAAACGTCAATGTGAGAAATACCAATCAGTTACCTCTCGCATGCTCCCAATGGAGCACCTGCCCTGCAACTGAGGCATGTGCCCTGACTGGGGATCGAACCAGAGACCTTTTGGTTTGCAGGCAAATGCTCAATCCGCTGAGCCACTCAGGACCAAAACAGTTTTCATCACAGCCACAAATCAAATATAAAATGTCTTACCTGTTGCACCTGCTTTCTAAATTCTGGATGGTGATTGAAGGGGTGAAGCTGAAGTTAGGTTTAAACCAGAGCTCTCAGAGGTAGGAGGGAGGTGAAGGGCTGGCCTGTGGAAGACTGATAGGCCCTCCGTGGTCCTTGCAGGCAGGAATAGAGGCGATGGATGCCAATAGTGGAGAAGTGGGTTTAAGCTTTATGTAAAGAAGTTACAGATGCTTAAAACTCGCCTAATCTTCTGTCATTCTCTTGTTCCCAAAAGCTGCACCATGTTCCTGGAATGCCCTTCCCAGCCCACAGCTTTCTTTTCTTATTCAAATGTTTTACATCTGTAAGCATTTATTGGGTTCATTCCCATGGGCAGAGCCAAAATATTCCACTTCGAAATTGAGCAAACAGAGGTGAGGATCAAGATGCACAAAGCTAGAATCCAGGTCCCTTCCTGCTACCCTGCCCAGGGTGGCTAATTGCTCTCCTCTCCCTAAGTGAGTTCCCTTGACCCCACAGGAATTGCCCTGCATTCGGCATCATTATAGAACAGTTTCTTCATATTTCACACTGATATTGCAATGCCATCACCGGCCCTGTGTGTAAGAAGAGTAAGGCTCTACATATCTCTTGAAAGACAAGGATTCTTACACCTCCCCTTCCCAAAATATTAGTCACTATCTGTTGAGGTGCAAGGTAGGGACTCAAGCAAAATTCAGTGGTTGCAAGCAAGATTACTGGGGCTGAATGCAGCTCCATCTCATTTTTCAGGATCTGTGAGGATGCCTCTGCCCTGTGCCCCCTTCCTCTGTCTTGTTTCTCTTCATCCAGCACAAGGGTCACCCTCACTGACCCTCACTCCTGCCAACTCCCAAACATCCCCACTCCCGTTAAACATTCCTCTGGGTACCCATAGACCTGATACTTAATGTACACAATCCTCAGAGGTTAAGGGAACAAGGTTTAACATCAGAAGATGGAAGTCAAATCCTCTACCCCTCACTAGCTGTGTGTCATTGGGCCAGTTACTTGACCTCTCTGGGCTTGTCTCATCTGTGGAATGAGGATGCTAGCATATCCATCTCATAGGAGCAGCGTTCCCTGAGATAACACATGAGAGTACTGAGCCCTGGTGAATGATGCTTGGTGAATTGTGAGCACTCGGTGTGCAGCACCATGATTACATGGGAACTGACTTGCGAGACTTTAGAACATTATTTAGCACCAAATAATATAGTAGTAGTAGTGTCATCATTTCTCACACTGCCCTTGATAAACTGCGAGTTGATATGCCTCATCAATGAGAAAAGGGTGTGTCATTTATTCTCAATCCCCCGTGGCCTGGCATCTAGCACGCACCTAAAACAGCTGTTCAATGAACAAATTAACAGGTTCTGTTAGGCCCTACAGGGCAAAAAATTCAAAAGCCACGCCCCTGTGAAGAAGGCACAGCCAGGCTGCTCTGCCGGCTCCAGGGCAGAGACTGGCCCACTTCTGTAAAAAGGCCTGATAGCAAATTTTTTAGGCTCTGGGACCATACACAGTCTGTTGCAAACATTTAACTCCGCCACTGTAGTGGCAAAGTGGCCATAGACACTAGGTAAATAAACGGACTTAGCTGTATTCTAATAAAAGTTCATTTATGGATACTAAAACTTCCTATTATTTTCACGTCACGAAATGTTATTCTTTTGATTTTTCTTTTTACCCTAACCATTTACGAATGGAAAAACAGCCCTTAGCTCGTTAGCTGTTCAAAACCACGAGGCTGCTTTACTTGGCCCTGCGTAGCCTGGACTTCTCCCACCCTCGCTGAAAGGTTTCCGCTGGCGAGCCTATGCTTCTGAGAGGGCGCCGTTAGGGAGGCAGGCGTGGGATAGGGCTAGGCAGAGTGGGCGGGACCGAAGGTGGGCATCTTGACGCGTAAGAGGTGGGAAGGGGCAGGCCTGAAGTGGTCCACTCCACTAAGGGCGCGCAGCGTGTTCACGACTCAGCCAATCAGCGAGGCGCTGCCGCCTAGCCCCACCTCTCGCAGGCGTCTCTCGTCACTCGAAGTGCGCTACGCCCCTTGCGCGTCTAGCACTCACTTCCGGGCACAGGGGCGCTGTGACGTCAGGAAGGGGGCAGGTAAGTCCGAGGAGGCGGAGGGGCTGGCAGGCCTGGTTGGGCTGGGGGTCAATCTGCTACCTCACGCAGTCTCGGAGCCACCCTGCGGGAGCTGTCATATCGGAGGTCGCGGGGCTCTGCGGTCGCAGGTCCGATGTTCTGAGCCGGCCCAGGTCCCATTCGCAACCCACAACCCAAATCCCTGGCTACCGTCGTGACCCCAGATTCAGCCTTGGCCCGTATTAAGCCTCAAGGGCCCGTGAGTTTATGACATCTGGAAAGTGGAACCAGTAACCTCCTACCGCACTGGGTTGTGATAAACATTTTGTAAAATGATGCTTGTAAAACGGTGGACATGAGATACCAAAACTACTAACGATTAATTCGGCATCAGGAGCTGTTACAACTCACTGAGTCTTAATATTTAATTTATCAGGTTGGTACTTTTATAAACCCCATTTTGCAGTTGAGGAAACTGAGGCGTAAAGACAGCAGCTTGCCCAAAGTCAGGCCAAGGGACTCACAAGCAGTAGAGTTTCTATCTCAGTCCAAACAGTATGTCCTGGGCACATGCAATCTATGATTACTCTTGACACCAGGGATCAGAGATTTCTATATATCCACCCTATAGCCTCAGCTATACCATCACTGGGGTAGTAAAACCATGTTAAGATCCCCAGCTCCTATAAACAGAGTACTTTGTGCAAGCACTTCCCAGTGTATTATGTCATCTGCAGCAATGCCAGAAAGTCAGCCCTATTGACCTCATCTGCTCTTTACAGGTGAGGAATTATAAGTTTGGAGAAATTCAGACACTAGCCAAGGTCACCCAGTGAATAAGAAGTAAAGCTGGGGTTCAAGCTCAAAGGACTGTGACTTCAAAGCCTGTGTGGTCATTTAACTGTTTTGTTAACAGAAGCATTTTTAGATTGGAAGGGACCTTAGGAAAATCTGGTTAGGAGCACACTTTACAGAGAGAGAACACAAGATGGAGAGAGGTTCAGGACAAGGTAGAATAGTTTACAACACTTTGTGCCCCAACTCTACCTCCCCATCATCTTCTGACCCTGGACAAGTTTGGGGTTTGGCCAAAAAGTTTGTTTAGTTTTTTCCATATGATGGCTCTAGTAGTGCTTAGTTGTCTTTAACTTCATTAGAAACAATTTTGTTAGATTGTATTGTGACAGCTGTCATATCAGCATGCATTTAAAAAAACATCAAAATTGGTAAATTTTGTGCAGTCATTTTAATATTGAAGGTGGAAGGATATGTGCAACATTTTCAGTATATTATGCTTTATCATTTCAAGAAAGTAAAAACACAACTGAAATGCAATAAAAGGTCTGTGTGGTGTATGGAGAATGTGCTGTGATCAAACGTGTCAAAGATGGTTTGCAAAGTTTCTTGGTACTATTGACATTCTGGCCAAATAATTATTTGCAGTGGGGCTGTCTTATGCATTGGAAGATGTTTAGCAGCACCCCTGACCTCTACCCACTAGAAGCCAATAGAGGGAGATAGCCAGCATACTAAAAATACCCAAATCAATAAAGTTATGGATGAAAATGAAAAGTGTGTCTTTTATTTTACAGAAAAAAACTAAATGGACTTTTTGGCCAACCTAATACTCAATCCCCCATGTCAACAGAGATAATAATAACATAATATAGAGTAAATGAGGCAATGATGTCAGACACAGTGCAGCAGCTGGCACATTGTAACCATTAAGGAGTGCACAGCTAAACTGGCAGAAACAATTAGACCAAGCTTCCTGACGCTAGCCCAGAGAGCTGGCAGACTGTGCCCACAGGCCAAAACCAATCTGATTTTGTACAACTTGCTAGTTAAGAGTAGTATTAACTTCTTAAATAATTAGGGGAAAATCAAAAGAAGAATAATATTTTGTGACAGGTGACAGTCGTGTGAAATGCAAATTTCAGTGTCCCTAAGTAAAGTTTTATCATAGTGCTGGCACACCCATTCATTTACCTGTTGTCCACAGCTGCTTTCTAACCGTGATAGGCAGAGTTGAGTTGTTGGGACAGATAGTCTGGTCCAGAAAGCCAGCAGTATTTACTATGTGTTCCTTAATAGAAATTTTGCCAGTCCCCATTCTAGACCTAAAAGTCTCTCCACCCACACAGGGTGCAGGGGATGCCCCTACATCTGATACCTGTGTCACCTGCACTGATTCTTAGGGAACCTTAATTAGTGGTTCTTCATCAGAATTTATCAGAGACCAGGCACTGTCCTTGGTGCTAAAGATACAGAAAGGTGAACCCTTACGGAGGAGAGAGCTGCAGACAAGCAGAGAGATGCAGGGCGATGTGGTAAGAATGCCAGCAAAGAAGTGACTCCAACGAGGCCTCTGACAAAAGTGATGTTTGAGCTGAGACCTGTGACAAAAAACGGACAGCTCCAGGAGGAGCACTCAGGGCAGTTGGCCTGCACCTGCTTAGCCTCTGAAGGCAGCCAGAACATCAGTGTGACTGGAACAGAGTGAGCACAAGGGAGAGGGGTGTGAGGCAGGATTGGAGGGGCAGGCCACAGGGAGGAGCTTGATGTGATTCTCAAAGCAGAGGAAATCATAGGAGGGATTTAAGCAGAAGAATGACATTTCAGATTCATTTTTTAAGAGGTCCTCCTGACCTCTGTGAAAAGAACAGATTGTGGGAGTTGAGGGCAGGAGCGGGACACCAGAGAGAGGTGACTGCCGTGGTCCAGAAGAGTAGTGCGGGCTGTGCGGGTGAGAGGTGTTAGCTGTGAATATATGTTGCATGGAGAGTGGGCAGGATGCTCTCTTTCCAAACCAGCAAATGCCGCTCTTTGGACACCTCCTACACCTGAGGGCAGGGGGCTCTTCTGAGTGCCACCACCAGACCCAGCCCACAGCATCTTCTCAAGGAAGCCGTGGGCCCTCTGCCAGGCTCCCCAGGAGGGTGCGACAGGGCAGACAGCCAACATAGCTCATCAGTGTCAGTGTCTTGTCTTTTCAGATCGGCCGCATTGAGGGTGAGGACCTGTAGACAGTTCCCAAGATGGTGAGTAGACTGGCATGTGCTCCTTGGGGTTCTTTTGTAGTCTTTATCAGACCCCCACAGCAGTCCCTTCCTCTCTGAAAGCCCCTTCTTTGTGCCTGAGCTCTAAGATGGTATTTTCAAACTCTGGATTCATGATCTTTTGGTGCAGTTCTCAAACTTTGCTGCCCACTTAAATCACCCAGGAAGCTGTTTTCTTTCTTTTGTTTTTAATGAGGTGAAATTTACCTAACAAAATTAACCATTTCAAAATTCATCATCCCACCCTGACTGATGTGGCTCAATGAGTTGGACATCACCTCACACCCTGAAAGGTTGCCGGTTCTATTCCTGGTCAGGTCACATGCCTGGGTTGCAGGTTCAATCCCTAGTTGGGGGCGCCTATGAGGGCAACCAATCGATGTTTCTCTCTCACATTGGTGTTTCTCTCCCTCTCTTCCTCCCTCGCTTCTGCTTGAAACAGAAGGTCAACCCAGTCCAGAGCTCATTCTGCCTGTCACCACTCAGCCAAAAAGCAGTGACAGGGATTGCATTATAATTGCATTTTTATTTATATCAGAGGCTAACAGTTGAGAAGGTGGAGCATTGAAACACTAATATCCACCTTACCTTGAGCTTGTAGAAGCAAGTTCATATAGGGTAAACATGGGGATTTGGGAAGGGGAGCTTCCTAGGGGGAGCACAGACGTGCAGACATGCCGTTTCTCTTCGGAGAGGGAACTGACAGGGGAGTCACGCAGCTTCTTTGGTCCAGTGTTGTCTCTCTGTTTTCATTAGCACCATCTCTCTAAAAATAAATAAATTTTTTTTTTAAATAAATAAAGTGTATCATCCCATTGCATTTAATACATTCATAATGTCGTGCAACCATCTCCTCTATCTAATTCTAAAACATTTCCGTCACCCAGAAGTAAACCCCATCCCCATCAGCGGTCACTCCCCTTTCCCCCTCCCACAGCCCTGGCAGCCACCAGTCTGCGTCGTCGCTGTGGGTTTGCCTGTTCAGGGCATTTCACGTAAAGGGACTCGTACACCATGTGGCCTTTTGTGTCTGGCTTCTTTCACTTCACATCATGTCTTCAAGGCTCATCTACACTATAGCCTGTGTCAGAGCTTCATGCATTTTTATGACTGAATAATACTCCAGTGTGTGGGTGGACCATATCTGGCTACCCATTTATCCATTGACGGGCATTTGGGTTTTTTCCACCTTTTGGCCATTGTGAATAATGCCGTTGTGAACAAGCATGTACAAGGATTTGTTTAAACACAGTTTCCAGGTTGGTTCTTAAAGGCACAGTGTTCAGGTGCCATTCCTCAGATCAGGCTCTCTGCTAGTTTTCTAGGGGTGGGTCCCAGTTAGCAGTATTTTAAAAACTCCTCAGGTGGCTGTCGCCTGTAGCCATGTGTGAGACCCACTGCTTTGGTGGGTCGTTCAGTCAACACAGCAGGTGGCTGCCAGCATTTGAAAAGAGACTCCCCAGCCAGGGTAAGCGTTCTTTCATGAAACCTGTGCCTCAGCTGCATTATGGGTGTGTGTGCACTGCTGCAGTGCTAAACACGTCTTACCATAAGTCACGGCCCCCAAAATACTGAAAGCCATTGCTCTAGGACAGTTGAACCCTGGTGGAATTTTCCACGGCCACAACAGTGGGTTTTTCTGCCAGGTCACCAGTCCCTGGTCAGACATGGAGCCCAGGGCCATCCTCAGCCTCCCTCATCCAGGTTCTGCCCATTGAGGCTGTGCCACTATGCCTCCTGCAGGACCCTCTCTGAGTAATGTCTCTCTTCTGCTTTCCAGGGTGAAAGGAAAGGAGTAAACAAGTACTACCCTCCAGATTTCAATCCTGAAAAGGTAAGGAGTGGGCTTCCTTCTCCATCCATGATAGCAGAGACTACACAGGGCAGGGGCCAGGAGGTACCTCACCCCCTCCTGAATCAGAGCCATGGCTGCCAGAGCGTGTTTGGCCCTGAGATCTTTCTGCCCTGTGTTTGTGATGCGAGTCTCAGGCTGGTCTTCATTCCCAGTGGTAAACGTGGGTCTCATCAGTGAACTTGTACTCTGTGCTCAGTGCTCAGTACTCTGTATTCTGTTTCTGGTGGAGCCGAGGATGAGGTTAGGCACTCAAGCTCTCCTGGCTCCAGCTCTTCTGGTTGTACCCTCTGCTGTTCCCTCTGCCTGGAACCTCTTCCTCTGTTTGACCACAGAGCTCTTTCCCTTCCTTTATGTCTGTCCTCACAGAGGGCCTCCCTCACCCCATCTGTTCTCCATCTCGTCACCTAGTGCTTTATTTCCCTTCATAGCCCGTATAACTCCCTGATGCATTGTCCCTTTATTCGGATGTTGTCCGTCTGCCCCTTTACAACACTGGCTCCACTAGGGCAGAGACAATTCCTCTTGTTCACGGCTGTGTCCCCATACTCCAGATGCTTGGTAAGGCCTGCTGAATGGGTCAGTGCAATCTGGCTGCGTGGCCCCAGGTCCTAACTCAGGCTCTGTGTATCAATTTCCTCATGGCAAAAAGGAAGTAAGCCCTGACCAGTGTGGCTCAGCTGGCCATCATTCCACAAAGCAAAGGGTCACCAGTTCAATTCCCAGTCAAGGCACATGCCTGGGTTGTGGGTTCGGTCCCTGGTTGGGAGCGTACAAAAGGCAGCCAGTTGATGGATGTTTCTCTCTCACATTGATATTTCTCTCCTCTCTCCCACCCCTTCCCCTTTCTCTAAAAATAAATAAATAAAATCTTATTTAAAAATAATGCTAAAAAAAGGAAATAAAACAACTTGTCCTCACAGAACCATTGAGGTATTTAAGTGAGAAAACACAGATAAAGTACCCAGTAAACCTTTGCCGATATTGTCATCTCACCTAATTTTCCCCACAACACCTGGCCATGATTACGGGAAACCGAGGCTCAGGAAGTCAAAAGGTAAGGTTACCACCCAGGTTCACACAGCTCTTTCAGCTCTAAAATTGGAGAGGAAAGATTCAAACTCATGTATTCCTGAGTCCAACCCCACTGGCTTCACCAGGGCCTCTGTGCCTTCCATTTCACTATTAGTACCCCTGGTAAGTCATAAGAAAGACGCCCCTCTCGATCTATGCAGGAGAGCATGAGCTTGCCCAGCTCAACAGCGCTAACCCTCTCCCTCCTCCTTTCTGCACAGCATGGCTCTCTTAACCGGTACCACCATAGCCACCCACTACGGGAGCGGGCTCGGAAGCTGTCCCAGGGCATCCTTGTCATCAGGTAAGGCCTGAGGACCCCTGCCCCTCGTACTACCTGGCCTCAATCTCAAGGAGAATTCAGCACTCAGTTTTGCCCAGTGCTGCAGGGTCTTAATTCTGTTAATCAGAGAGTCACTGTATTAGTTAGCTGTTGCCACATAACAAAACAATAAGCACATATTATTGCTCACAAGTCTGCGGCCCAGCTGAATGCCTCTGCTGGCCTGGACTGGGCTCGGCTGACTTGGGCCAGGCTCCTTCACATGTTTCGGGGTCAGCTGGCTGGGGACTGGTTGGCCCAGCATGGCTGTGAGCAGCATAGTTGGGCTCTGTTCCATGTGCCTCATCCTCCAGCCATCCAGCCTGGGCTTGTTTATACAACAGCTGCAGGTTCCAAAAGAGAGTGAGCAGAGGTGCACGAGGCCTCTTGAGGCCAACACCCAAAGCTGGCACACTGTCACTTCTGTGCCGTGGATTTTTCGAAATGCATCGTGCTGCCCTTCACCTCCTGACAGGAACTGCTGCAGAGTCTCATTGCAAAGGGCACAGACACGGGGAGGATGAAGAGGGAAAATGAGGAATTAGAGCCATTACTGCAGTGGGGCCAGGGCAATGGCCCTTCCCTGGGGATTCTCCCGTTTCTGGCCAGCCTTCCTTGGCAGGAAGCCAGATGTGTGTCCCCAGAAGAGCAAACCCTTCACTCCTTCCTTCTCTGCCTCACGAACTCTGACTTCTGTCCCGTGCCTACCCTGGGCCTGAGCAGAGGGTCCCGTGACAAAACCACCAGAGGAGGGAATGTCTGTGGAAAAAGAGTCAAGACACAAGTTCCCAAGAGTAACCTCAGGAGGCACAGAGCAGAAGGTCTCATCAAAACTCACTCCGTGTTTCCATGCCCCAGAGCCAGCCAGGCTTGCCTGCCTGCCTGCCTGGGACCTACCTGCGCACACCACCCCTGTCCACTGTGGTAGCTGAGCCCTCACCTCCTCATTATTCATTACTTAGCATTTTATTTTAAAAAGGAAGCTCTGTCACTGCTGTTCATAGAAAACCAGAATTGTGTGTCATACATAGAACCACATGTGAAAAAGAAATCAAAAAGAAATTGGTGACAGTACAAACACTTGACTAACTCAAAAGACACCAGTGCCCCTACCGCTTCCCCCTCTGCTCCTGGCCGTTTGGCGTGGTGAGGCATGGAAAACGCAGCAGCACCCATGGAGACTCGCCCCACCTGGGTCAGCTGGCCAGGGAGCAGCAGACCGGATGGGCCTCGCTGTGGGAACGTTCGTCAGCCATTCTTTGTGCCCGCTGTGCACATGCCCTTTGCATTGCAGCTGTGGCCAGCATTGCAGGGGTGGAGACCAAGGGAGAGCCCTGTGAGCAGGAGCAAAGGAGCTGTCTTCTGTTTGTGTAGGTTCGAGATGCCGTATAACATCTGGTGTGACGGCTGCAAGAACCACATCGGCATGGGTGAGTTTACACCCACCCCCTGCTCCTGCCAGTCCCGCCCATTCAGCCCCACAGACACTGAAGCCCACGAACTGCAAGTGTCACCCCTGGAACACTCCCAATCAGGAGTCAGGGAGGAGATGGCGCCCAAGTGACGGGCAGGCGGCAGACACCTTATCACAGAGTGGTGAGGAGGCCAGGCTCTGGGTTCACCTCATAGTTGGATGACCCTGGGCAAGTGACTGAGCCGCTCTATGCCTCAGTTTACCCACCTGAAAATTCAGATGATATGAGTGTCCACCTACGTGGCATATGAAGTGCCGAGTGCATAGCACATGGCACAGTGTGAGGACTCATATATTCAATCTGCTGCTGTCACTGCCCTTTACTGTTACCATTACCTGTCAGACCTCTGACTATGCCAGAGGTGCACAGATGACAGACAGGCATGGGGCCAAGGCTGCACTCAGCAGTGGGGAGACCTGGGTCAGGTGGCTGAACTCCCCTGACCCTGTTTCCTCCTCTGGGGTCCTCACGGCGCCTCCCTCAGCTCCTCACATAGCTCCTGGGCCAGGGAGCAGCTCGCTCTGTAAACAGGAGCTGGTGGCTCTCAGTGACAGGGTACAGTCCTCCTCACAGAGGCTGTGGAAGTGCAGGAATGGGGATGCCAGGCCACCCCACTGCTGAGGAGGACAAGTGAGCCCCTGTCATGTCTGCTCAATCAGACCCAGTCAGGGGAATCTGCCTGAAAGGCCACCAGCTGCTCAGGGGACGGAGAGTGTGGGCTTGGCCTGCCCACACATGGGTCTCCCCAGGCCATGAAGGGAAGTAGCCACCAGGAAAGGAAAACCCAGCCAAGCCATGCCACCCGCCAGCCCAAGCTCTGTTTGTCCAGTTTAAGCTTTTCTTCACTGATAAGCAAGGTCATACAGAGTCAAAAATACATATCTTCTCGCCAGCAAAATAACAAAAAAACCTGAAAATTCTCTAGAAAAATAATAAATCCAGCCCTTCTAGAACGCTTGCAGAGCCCAGCCCTGCTCTAAGCAGTCACATGATCATTAGCTCCTGCCGTTCTCACAGTCGCCCTGGACAGTAGGTGTTGCACTCATCCCATTGTATAGGTGGGGAAACTGAGGCCCGGAGGGGTGAGGCCCTCACAAACTGACAGCTGGCAGGATCGGGATTCAAACCCAGGCCTTTTGGCTCCTGTCCACCCTCTGCTATAGCCTGAGTGCCTGTCACACACACAGCCTGAACACAGTTCTGCCTTGAATTTCAGAGCCCTCCCAAGGTACCTCCCCTGCAGGGCGGCAGGATACCACCCCTGTCTGCCCCCCACCCAGGGGCAAGACACTGGAGTGGCCTGAGCCTGGGCCTCCACTCTCTCCCTCTCCTTCCAGGTGTTCGTTACAACGCAGAAAAGAAGAAAGTTGGCAATTACTACACAACCCCAATCTACAGGTAGAGGCAGCCTAGCAGGTGTCTCAGGGACACAGAGGGGCCGCAGGGTGAACGGGCTGTAAGGGAGTCTGAGTGGGAGGGGGCTCCTACCCTCTTCCTGATAGCAGTTCCCTGCGAGTCTGTCCTGGGAACCGTCCTGGGGTGTCAATCGGCCCGTCTCTCTGCTTAGAACCCTCCATGGCTCCCACCTTCCTCAGAGTAAAAGTCCTCCCTATGGCCCACAAGACCCCAAACACTCTGCTCTGTCCCCTCCCTGCCCTTACCTCCTTCTAGTCTCTGCCTCACTCTGCACCAGCCACACGGCCTCCTTGCTGTCCCTCTCTTACAGAGGTCCCGCCTCTGTGTCCTCTGCCTAGAACACTCAGTCTTCCCGAGACATCTGCAAGGTTCTGTCCCTCATATCAGGTTTCTCCTCCAACACCAGCTCTCAGAGAGCCTTTTCTAGAGTGAGGAGCACCCCACCCACACACACTGTGGTTGCTTGTGCCTTTGCAGGCAACATCACCCCTGCTGGAATGTTAGTCCCTCCAAGAGTAGGTTGGCTTGTTTCACTGCTGTGTTCCTGGCAGCTGGTGCCAAGCCTGCCACAGAGCAGCCTAGCTCAGGAAGGTTTGTTGAGTAAGTGAGTGAATGAACAAACAAACTCCAGTCAGAAGGTTAGTTCTGGAGTGATGGGACCATGTCTGTCTCGCTTGTGGCTCTACCCCCAGGTATGGAGCCTGGCATATAGCATGCAGTAGGTGCTTAGTGAACACTTGTGGAATGGTGTGCATAGGTGGAGGGAAGCAGGCAGGGATCACATGATAGCCTGGGGTGGCGGCAGTGTCCTGAATTGTGCCCACCACCCAGATTCCGGATGAAATGCCACCTCTGCATCAACTACATCGAGATGCAGACAGACCCTGCCAATTGTGACTATGTGATTGTGAGTGGCGCCCAGCGCAAGGAAGAGCGCTGGGACATGGCAGATAACGAGCAGGTGCTGACGACAGGTGAGCTCCATGGACAGCCCCAAAGCCATCCCTGAGCCTGAGCCTGAGCCAGGTCCCAGAAGGCACAGCCATGCTCTCACCCTTGCAGAGCACGAGAAGAAGCAGAAGCTGGAGACAGATGCCATGTTCCGCCTGGAGCATGGTGAGGCTGACCGAAGCACACTCAAGAAAGCCCTTCCCACCCTGAGCCACATCCAGGAGGCACAGAGCGCCTGGAAGGACGATTTCGCCCTCAACAGCATGCTGCGGAAAAGGTTCCGGGTGAGTGGGCTGCAGCCCAGGGTAGGGTGGGCACCTGGCACCACCAACAGGACAAGTCAAGACCCAGGTCCAGCCCAAGCCCCACCACATCCTTGCTATCGGCATGTCATTTCACCACCGCGCCCAAGTTTCTCCATATGCATCATGGGGGCCTCACAGTGCCCAGGGGAGATCCCTAGCCCAACAGCTATTATTAAGTACATAGCACCTTCCCCTGGGAGGGGACCCGGCTTCACTTGCATAAGACCTCAAAGGGAAAATGAGCTGTCAGCCGGGGCACAGTGAGACCTGAGTCTGTCAGACAGAGGCCCAACAGGGCACTGACCTACTGGTCAGCTCCTAACACACATTTCATGGGCCCACTCAGTTGTCTCAAAATTAAATCTACAGATTGTCAACATGCCCCCAAATAATTTCCAGAATCACCCCTGCCATGCCCTGTCTATGACAGAAAAAAAGGAAAAATGTATAACAAAATATAGTAATGAGGGTTTCAACATGGACATGCTTGGGCAAGACATCTGCGCCTACGTGAAGAGTCACTGAGGGCACAGCTACCAATGCAGGCTCTTACTCCCTGCAGCTCAGTCCTGACTTGAGGACACCCCAGGGACACTGCTGTCAACGACCACCGTGGCTGACCTTGTTCTGGAAATACTTGGTGGAGCTATGTCACAGGGAGTCAGGGCTCGGAGGAGTGTGATGAAAATGGGTGTTTCACCCTCATGGTGTCCGGCAGGGCACAGGGAGGACATCCTCCCTCTTACTCTGAGGGGGTAGGTTGCACCCCTGGACGCTGCAAATGGAGCCCAGGCAGAGGTGTTCAGAGTGGCCCCCCCGGCCGCAAGTTCCCTCACCATCCTAGAGCCCCCATCTCTTCCTGTCTCTTTCCCGATCATTCTGTGGTCCTTATCATTAGGAGTAAAATTACTAGTTTTCTTACTAATTGTTTATTACTGAAAGTGTATCCTTTCAGCCAGGCCTGCACCCTGAGCTATGTGTCCCCTGCCTTCTGGGCTTCTGCATGGTTGGGGGAGCAGGGAGATTCTAAGGACCCTCAAGCGTATTATCCCCAGGAGCCCACCTCATACATACCTCAGCCTCTAACCTGCCCTGCCCACTTCCTCCCCTTCTCAGTCAAGACAGCAGTCTGCCCTTCTAGGCACCGAGTTCCCAAAGCCTGGAGTTGCCCTTGACTCCCCCTCCCCATCTCCAGTTTTGTCAGCCTGTACCTTCAAATCATGTCTAGTATCTGCCTACTTCCACCACCCCCATCGTCTCTTTCCTGGACCAGCACAGGCTCTCTGCCCTGGTCTCTGGGCTCCCACCCTCCCACCCCCAACAGGCCATTCCCTGCCCCCCCACAGCCACCAGGGAACACCTATGAACAACTGAGTCAGTCACCTCCCTCCTGTGATCAGAACCCTCCATGGCTCCCACTTATAATAGAAACCAAAGTCTTCCCTATGGCCCACCAGGTCTGAATGATCTGCCCCTTCCCCTCTGCACCCCCGTCTCCACCTTCCCCTTGCTCATAGCCACGCTGGCCTCACTCTTCCTCAAGAGCTCCACTATACTTCTGCCTCAGGGCCTTTGCACAGGCTGTTCCCTCTACCTTGGAACACTCTTCCACCAGACACCCGCATGGCCCCCCATTCAGATGTCTTTTCTCAGACATGATCTCAGGGAGACAGCCCCTGACCCTTTTCGTCACCCCACATCACATTGCAAGTTGACCCCCGCCCACTCCTGCCCTTCCTGGCACTCTTTTTCTCCCCACCACTGTTGTCTTGCCCACTAGAATGTCAGTTCTACAAGGGCAGGGGGCTTTGTCTGCTCTCTGCTGGGTCCCCAGTGTCTAGAATAAGGCCTGGGACAAGGTAGGCATTCTGTAAATATTTGGAACGAATGAGTGAAAAACTGAAAGGTACACATATGAATGACAATTGCACCTCTCATTTGTTGAGTGACTTTTCTGCCCCAGCCATAGTGTGAGGCTTTCTCCTGCCCTGAGCTTAGGGAGGAGGAAGCTGAGACCCAGAGTTCTGGAGCAATGCCCCTGAGTCAGCAGGCACAGAAGAGGCAAGACTTTGACACCCACATCACTTCTCCCAACAGGAAAAGAAAAAAGCCCTGCAGGAGGAGGAAGAGAGGGACCAGGCACTGCAGGCTAAGGCAAGCTTGGCCATCCCACTGGTGCCAGAGACAGAGGACGACCGCAGGCTGGCTGCCTTGCTCAAGTTCCATACCCTGGACTGTGCGTGGGGGCCAGAGGGCACAGGGGTTGGGGTGGGGAGAGATAGGGGTCCCAGCTGAGTGGGTCATGGCAGACCCAGGCAGAGGGTGGCTCTGGACCTCCTTCCCTCCCCTTCTCTCATTCCCTGCCAGCATATGAGGACAAGCAGAAACTCAAGCGGACAGAGATCATCAGCCGCTCCTGGTTTCCATCAGCCTCAGGACCCAGCAGCAGCAGCAGCAAAGCTGGCAGCGTCCTGAAGAAGCTGGCCCAGAACCGCAGATCTGCAACCACCGGCTCTCCCATCACCGTGGGGAACCTGGGTATTGTGCGAAGGCAGTCCCGGGAGATCTCAGAGAGCCCGCAGTGCCTGGCTGAGACCTCCAAGTTTGGGGAGCCCCAGGTGTCAGAGGGCACCACCCAGGACAGGCCCATATCCCCCCAAGACTGCTCTCAGGAGACAGTCAAGACCGCCAATACAAGGGGACCTCAGGGGCAGGATGGGAGCTGTCAGGACAGGCTGAGGTCCTCTTCAGGCTCCTCCCAGGAGACACCTGTCCCTCAGGATGTGCCATACCCCTGCCTCGGCTCCTCCCTCGTGGCTGATTACTCAGACTCGGAGAGTGAGTGATTTTGAGGACTGGATGCCTCCAGAGGCTGAGGCACACCCAGGAAGCCCCTCACAGACTGCAGCGCCACTGGACCACCAGCTCTCCGAGAACTCAGATGTCACTCCCTCCCCAGACCTCGCCTTCCTGCACTGATGGAATTATTTATTTGGTCCTGGAGAGGGTGTGTGTGCCTTGTAGGACCCCCACCCCCACCCCAATATTAAAGCCCTGCTTCTTTGCCTCTGCTTGGGTTACTAAACGAGCCTCGGGAGCTGCCTCTCTCCCCCACCCCATCACCCAACTGAACCTGCCAGGTCTCTCATAGCAAATGGTGACTACACCTGTGACCACAGCCATGGTCCTCACCCAGCATAATGAGGGTTTCAAGGTAGTGGCTCAAGTTGGTCTGCAATCAGGACAGACTTCCCAGTGGAGTGGCTCAGGCCGAGTGTGAAGGGTGAGAAGGGGACCAGGCAGCAGGAGCCATGCACGGTGGCCAGGGCTGGGAGGCACATGGAGTGCCCATTGCAAGTGTGAGCTGTTAATTGTGCACAGCCCATGGGGGCACCTTAAAGGGGGTCACTAAAAAGGCCCCAACATGTTGCTGCTTTTGAAGGAAACTGGTAAAACTGAGCAGAAAATAGCTCGAAAAAGATGCACATCACCAGGTAACTCATAGCCTGCCACCTTCCCCTAAACCTTGAAAGTTCATTCCACAAATACTGCTGGAGCACCAGCAGTGTGCCACTGTTCTGGCCACGAGAACATGCAGTGAACAAAACACAGAAAACTTGGGGCCGAGGTTCCAGCTGAATTAGTAAGCCAAACATGGTGGTGCCAGTGGCTGCCTCCAGCCCACCAGCCATGCTCCCCAAGGGGTTGATAAAGTCTCAGGGCAGCAGTAAGAGCCAGTCAGTTCCTGGAATATTCAATTAGGGACTTTCTCTACCTGAGGTCACCAGCAGCACTCGCTCTGCCTGGATAAGTCAGGCACCTGGGATGTGGGGGTCGTGGTATGTGGCCCTAACAGATCAGCAGGGCGCTAAACAGGGCTTGGCATCCAGGAGGTGCCTGATAAATGGTGACACCTTTACACTTCCAAGGGAGAGGCTAACTGGCCGAGTTTGGCCAGGATTGAGGGGTAGGATTGGCGGAGTGGACCTTGAGTCCTGGGAACCTGCAAAGTTAGTGTGCGCACGCGCGTGCTTCCGGGAGTTTCCGCCGCCCACTTGCCTGCGGCCCGCCACGCTGGAGAGCTTGGGGAGCGCGTTGGCGGCACCATGCCTTCCCTGGAGGCGATCCGCTACTCGCGGGGCTCGCTGCAGATCCTCGACCAACTGCTGCTGCCCCAGCAATGCCACTACGAGGTGGTGGGATCAGTGCAACAGGCTTGGGAAGCCATCCGCGCCATGAAGGTGGGGTGCAGCGGCGGGGCTGTGGTCGGGCATGCGGGTGCCGGGCGCCCCTGACGCCCCGCCCCTCTCCTACAGGTGCGCGGCGCCCCTGCGATTGCACTTGTAGGCTGCCTCAGCCTGGCCGTGGAGCTGCAGGCCGGCGCTGGAGGTCCAGGACTCAACGCGCTCGTGGCCTTCGTGCGCGACACACTGAGTTTCCTGGTCACCGCCCGACCCACTGCTGTGAATATGGCCCGCGCTGCCCGCGACCTGGCCAACGCTGCAGCCCAGGAGGCCGAGCAGGAGGGCGCCACGGAGGAGGCTGTCCGGGAGAGGTAGGGGGAATTGTGCCAGTCACTGCTACGAGCAGAAGCTAACCCATTTTACAGATGGGAAACAGATATGGCCCTCATAGTCCAAGGCCACAAAGGCAGGGCTGGAAGTTGACCCCAGACAGCCTGCCTCAGAAGCCCTTACATTTATTCCCGTAACTGTGCCTTCTCTGAACATGCTCAACCCCCACTGCCCTTGGGTGTCCTTTTCAGTGCCACCTCCTTCTCCTGGTTTTTGCCTTTGAGGAATTGTGTTTCTTGTCCTGATGCCCTCTCTACCCTCTTCTTTTCTCACTCTCCTGCTCCACTCTAGCTAAATCATGCCCCTCGTGTTCTTTAACCAGCCTGGGCTTGTTCCTGCCCCAGGGCCTTTGCACAGTCCACTTTTGCAGGCTGGGTATCTGCAGAGCAAATGCCCGCCTTCAGGTTTAAGGTTTCTGTCTTTCCCTACCTCCCATAAAGTTATAGCACATTCCACCCCACCTACCCTCTTCCCACCCACCCCCCAACTCTGCTGCCTTTTCCTTCACCTTATTACCAATACTTGCTCATTGTTTGCCTCTCCCACTCCAGTGTCAGCCCCATAGGGGCACGGATATTTGTCTTTCTTTAGTATATATTTTATTGATCATGCTATTACAGTTGTCCCACCCCACCCCCCGCTTTATCCCCTCTGCCCTGCACACCCCCTCCCACCCACATTCTTCTCCTTTAGTTCATGTCCGTGGGTCGCAGATATAACTTCTTTGGCTTCTACATTTCCTATGCTATTCTTACCCACCCCCTATTTTCTGCCTACCATTTATGCTACTTATTCTCTGTACCTTTTCCTCTTCTCTTCCCCTCCCACTCCGCCGCTGATAACCCTCCATGTGATCTCCATTTCTGTGATTCTCTTCCTCTTCTAGTTGTTTGCTTAGTTCGTTTTTGTTTTTGTTTTAGGTTCGGTTGTTAATAATTATGAGTTTGTTGTCATTTTACTGTTCATATTTTTTATCTTCTTTTTCTTAGGTAAGTCCTTTTTTTAAGATTTTATTTATTTATTTTTAGAGAGGGAAGGGAGGGAGAAAGAGAGAGAGAGAGAAAAACATGAATGTGCGGTTGCTGGGGGCCGCGGCCTGCAACCCAGGCATGTACCCTGACTGGGAATTGAACCTGCAATGCTTTGGTTCACAAGATAAGTCCTTTTAACATTTCATATAATAAGGACTGGGTGATGATGAACTCCTTTTACTTGACCTTAACTGGGAAGCACTTTATCTGCCCTTCCATTCTAAATGATAGTTTTGCTGGATAGAGCAATCTTGGATGTAGGTCCTAGCCTTTCGTGCCTTGGAATACTTCTTTCCAGCCCCTTCCTGCCTGCAAGGCTTGAGAAATCAGCTGATAGTCTGATGGGAACTCCTTTGTAGATAACTGCCTCCTTTTCTCTTGCTGCTTCTAGGATTCTCTCCTTATCTTTAATCTTGGGTAATGCCTTGGTTTGTTCCTCCTTGAGTCCAACTTCTGTGGGACTCTCTGAGCTTCCTGGACTTCCTGGAAGTCTATTTCCTTTGCCAGAATGGGGAAGCTCTCCTTTATTATTTATTCAAATAAGTTTTCAATTTCTTGCTCTTCCACTTCTCCTTCTGGCACCCTTATGATTCGGATGTTGGAATGTTTAAAGATGTCCCAGAGGTTCCTAAGCCTCTCCTCATTTTTAAAAATTCTTCCCTCTTGGCCAGAAGTCAGATGTTTGTCTTGGTCACTGCTGTGCCCCCCAGCACTTCACACACAGGAGGTGCTCAGTTAACATGTGTTGCATGAGTAAATGGAGTGACAGGTGGCAAAGACTGAAGGGTCCAGGCCTCACAGCCGTGAGAGGCTTTCAGCAAGAGAGTTGGACAGGAAGAAGCGGCCAGCTCTGGCCCTGAGGCTGAGAGCCCCTTGTTGGCCCCAGAGTGATCTGCTATGCTGAGGACATGCTGGAGAAGGACCTCAGGGACAATCGGAAAATTGGGGACCTGGGAGCTCACCACCTCCTGGAGCGGGCAGCCCCTGGGGGCAGCAAGGTGACCGTGCTGACCCACTGTAACACCGGTGCACTAGCCACTGCTGGCTACGGCACAGCCCTGGGTGAGTGAGAGGGTGTCCATGGGGATGGGGGAGGGCCTCTTTTGGAATGAAGAGAAAGAAACCCAAACCACTTTTCCCACCCTGCAGAATGGAAATTGATTAGTTCTTATACAGAAATGCTTAGGATGTTGGCTTCAAGTGTGACTGGATCCAGGGGTTCAGACAGTAGCAGTAGGACCTATCTATTCCTGTCCCTAAGCTCTGCCCTCCGGCTCCCACTCCATGGGTCAGCAGAGGGCCTTCCAATGTTCACATCAGGAGGAAAAGGGCCAAGGATTCCTGTGCCAACAGTGCCAGGAAAATCTTGTAGCCCAGGGCTCTGATGGGGTCACCTGCCCGTCCAAGATCAACCACTTGATGCACCTGGCCAGAGTGGACAGGATGTGGATTTCAAGAGAACTGAGGGGAAGGGTGTGGCCCCCAGGAATGACTAGGGTAGCTGTCACCAGAAGAGGGAACCTGGGTTCAAGGCATCAGATTCCCTAAATTCTCCAGATTTGCCTACCTGCCTGGGGCCAACTCTGGAGCCTGGGACTGAGGCCCTGATGGCAAGACATCATTCATTCATTTGTTTAACAAATACTTCCACCTATAGGGTGCTTTACCACTCACTCATGCGTGCATGCATTCCTTCATTTACTTACCATTTATTAAGCCCCTCCTATGTGCCCCACCATTCGTGCGAGCATGCATACTTTCATTCACTCAACATTAAGCATCTGCTATGTGCCCCGCCATTCATGCACGCATGCACTCAATCGACATTTACTAAGCACCTACTATTTGCCAGGCATAGTTCTAGGTGTGGGGAGCCAGCAGTACACAAAGAAAACAAAATCTCAGCCATCAGGACAGGAAAGTGGGAGGAACAGGCAAAAGTCAATAAACATATATGATGTGCTCAATGGTGGTAAGTGCTGAAGAGGAAAATCAGGGAAAGAGGTCAGAGGTGTGGGCATTGCTGTGTGAGGTAGAGGGATCAGAGAAGGACTCACCGAGAATGTGTTCTCTGAGCACACAGGTACTAAACAGAGGGAACACCCACCACAAGGGCCTGGAGATGGGGAGTCTTTAGAGATCTGTGTCCCCAAATAATGGGCCACCCTGCCCATCTGTCCTTTTCTGTCTCATCCTGACCTTCTGGTGGGTCTTGCCCTTCAGGTGTGATCCGTTCACTGCACAACCTTGGCCGCCTAGAACATGTCTTCTGCACAGAGACCCGGCCCTACAACCAGGGGGCCCGGCTAACAGCCTTTGAGCTGGTCTATGAACAGATTCCTGCCACCCTCATCGCCGACAGCATGGCAGCCGCCGCCATGGCCCACCGAGACGTGTCAGGTCAGCAGGCAGGGCGCCAGCAGACGGGACTCCAGGTGTCCAGGGCTAGGTGATAACCCTTAACATCTTTGCTTTCAGCTGTCATCGTGGGAGCTGACCGTGTGGTTGCCAATGGCGACACAGCCAACAAGGTGGGCACCTATCAACTGGCCATTGCTGCCAAGCACCATGGCATCCCCTTCTATGTAGCTGCCCCCAGCTCCTCATGTGACCTCCGTCTGGAGACAGGCCAGCAGATTGTCATTGAGGAGCGCCCAGGCCAGGAGCTGACTGATGTCAACGGGGTCAGGATTGCAGCACCAGGTAAGCCATCACTTGGAAGGGCACCTCCAGTTACATACGCTAGCCGCTTCGCAGGAGGTAAGTGGCATCTGGAGTGTCACCAGCCTTCCAGGGCACAGGCATTTTCAAATTCAAGCCAGTTTTGGAACAGAAACATCTCGGAGGTTAAATTCAGTGTGAGATTGTCCAACTCATGAGTTGAAAAACCTTGAGTAAATTGTCTTGCCGTTCTTCACCTCGATTTTCTCACCTGAAGAGCAAATAATACTGTTCAGCCAAGTGCCTATGAAGAGACAGATATTTCTCAGCTTCCCTGTGCTTCCTCGCTGTGCAGCTATGGGCAGTTTGCCTAAGTTTTCATCCCTAAGAGCCTCGGTGTCTCTATCTGTAAAGTGAGTTGTTATTATGACCTCACTCGTAAACCCCAGGGCCTTCAGTGAATTAACTCACGGGACATGGAGAATAGGCCCAGCCCTTCGTTAGTACTCATTAAATATTAATAATTATGATTGAAACCCTTTCATAAAAAGGACCAGTTAAAACCCCTAAACATTAAAAGTATAAGGACACCACTAAATATGGAGTTAGGATAAAAATAACACTGTACAGTTAAGCAGAGGGAAGTCCTAATATTCTATTATTTTCTGCTGCAATTCCTTACATCTTTTTAAAAACAGGTACATTAATTGTGAAATTTTTAATCTTTTTTTTAATACACCTGCTTTCCTAGAGGTGTAATTAGCACTGGTCATAATCCACAAGACCATGGAAAGCAGAGTTGACAACCCACACCCACTGAAATAAAACTGGGGCAGCAAGACGTGAGCAACATGGGCCAGGTGCCGTCTGTGGTCTCTGATACTCTGCTCCCGTCAGCAGGCACGGGAATGCAGACCCGAGAAATGGGTCTTCTGATTTTCCAAGAGAAGCCTTACATTTTTTGTAAATGAAAACTCCCACCTTTTGAAAGCTGGTCTTAAAAAAACTGAGCCAGGGAGAAAAGTTCCAGGCCACCAGTTTGCAGCCTCTTGTACAGTAAGTTGTGATCTACTTTGAGTAATTCGTCCAGCAGATGTTTCTGAGTGCCTGGCTAATGCTAAGTGCTAGAATATAGGAGTGAAAAAAAGACAGAGTCCCTGCCCTCAGAGAGCTGGCAGTTTGGTAAGGGAGACAGACAATGAACAAGATAAATAACACACTTATAGGAGGTAAGGGCTGAGGAGACATAAACACGGTAAGGAAGTGACTGTACAGGGGCTTTAGATGGGATGATCATAGATGTCCTCACTGACAAGGTGACATCTGAGCAGAGACCTGAAGGGAATGAAACACTGGGCCATCCAGGAAGAGGGCAGAGCCCACACAAAGGCCCTAAAGTAGGTTCTCAGAAGTTCTTAAAGGGTCCAGGCCAAAATGGGGTGGTTGTATGTAAGACTGAAACCTTGTTCTTGGACAGTGACCATTCAGGAATGGTGTTTCGGGGGGTGGGTACAAACCTGTGACTGGATGCCAAAGCCCATGCCTTCATGCACTTCTGAGATAAGTATCTCCAGATTTTCAAGGGTTCCCTAACTCCAAGAACCACCATGGGGCAAACAGGTGACAACAGTGTGAGAACTGGCACAGAGCTAAATACCTGCCTTCTTGTCTCTATTCTGCCCTTTAGGAATTGAGGTTTGGAATCCTGCCTTTGATGTCACCCCCCATGACCTCATCACTGGTGGCATCATTACAGAGCTGGGCATCTTTACCCCCAAAGAGCTCCAGACAGCCCTAAGCACCACCATCTCCTGAGGGCAGAGACCCTAGATGAACCCCAGAAGTAACCAACCTGGATCTGCAAACCCATAAAATTTACTGGTGGCCTGCCCCAAGGCTGACCTTCTTCCCCGCAACCACGCTGTTTCCTAGAACAAGGATAGTGGACAGGGCCTTTGCTTGGCTCTTAAAAGCCTAGCAGCTGGAGCTAGGCTACCCCAATTCATATCCTACTTCTGCTGCTTTTTCTGCTGTGTGACCTTGGCCAAATCACTGCACCTCTCCAAGGTTTGGTTTCCTCATTCATAACATGCGGACAATACTGGTACCGCCCTCGTAGGCTGCTCTCAGGACTGGAACTACAGTGATGTCTCAGGTGCAGAATTTTAAAGGGACTACCAGAAAGCTCAGTAACCAAGATAATAATAGTAAGTTAGTGCAGAAACAAACCCATGAACAAAATACCAAGAAAAAATGAGAGAATGGAACCCTACATTTGCACACCTTGACCTTACCTTATCTCTGATGCAAGCATTTGTTCCAATTAAACTTCCTTTACATCAGGCTGCCCGTCTACAGGCAGCAGTTTCAACAACTTGATTTTTCTTTGTTTTTCTTCCTTTGTATTGAATTTATTGGGGTGACTAATTAACAAAATTATACAGGTTTCAGGTGCTCAATTCCACAGCACATCACCTCTACACTGTATTGTGTGTTCACAAGTCAAGTGTCCCATCACCATGTATCTCCCCAAACCCACCTTCACCACCCCCGCCGCCCCCCCCCCCACCAAAATATTCTTTTTAAATGTTGAACCCAGGTCAGGTAGCTCTGTTGGTTGATGCACTGGGGTTGCGAGTTCGATCTCTGATCAGGGCATATACAAGAATCAACCAATGAATGCATCAATGGGTCAAACAAAAAAATTGATGTTTCTCTCTCATCAATAAGTACAAATTTTAAAAGTGCTGAAAACACTATCTTAATTACAAAACTTGAGGCACCCTTAAGTTTTACACCAGTAAGCCTAACGCCTCATTTTTGTAGACTGAGTTTTATATATAACGAACACTAAACAGCCTACGTTTTACAAAGCAAATGAGCGCCCAGTAAATGTTAACTTATCATTAGCTTAAAATTTTTACGAAATGCTGTCTATTACGGGCCCCCTTGGCCCAGAACTCCAAAAACTCTACCACTTTGTTTCCCGTGAGCCCTTGGGCGCCCGGCACCCACTGTATCCCGTCATGCCCTGTGACCCGTTGCAATGCTCAGTCCCACCTCTTCCGGCGCATGCCCGATCATGGCGCAGGGACAACGTAAGTTCCAGGCGCAGAGGCCGTCCAAGAGCAAGGCGGTGGCGGCGGCCTCAGAGCGGAACCGGGGTCCGAGGAAGGGAGGTGAGGAGTGGTCTGGGGTCTGCTGGGCGAGGGGGACCCGGGGCTTCCAGGCCTTACGTGAGCGCCTCTTTCCCCAGGTCGTGTTATCGCTCCCAAGAAGGCGCGCATTGTACAGCAGCAGAAGCTCAAGAAGGTGAGTGGGGCATGCAAGGCGTGACGGATAGGGCTTGGAGGCGAGCGCGGAGGATCAGAAATGGAGTCTGGCGCTAGTGGGGAACCGGGGGCTGGGGGGGGTAGTCTGGTACCGGCAGGGGTTGAAGCCTGGAGGCGGCCCAAGGCAAGGGATAGAGCCTAGGGGTCTGTGGAGGGATCCAGGGATGAAGTCTGGAACCGGGGAGGGCCAGGCACAGGAACATCACCTACTACTCAGCAGGCATGGCAGAAGCAAGGCCTGGCTCGCAAAAAAAAAAAAAAAAAAAAAAAAATTGTACACGCTTTAGCTGCTTTGGTTGTTACCGTCTTCTGTAACAGAACGCAGGAGAGGAGGTGGTATGGGAAAGGAGTTGAAACCACAGCTTTGTAAGAAGGCAGTGCCGGGTGCAAATCGCAACTCCGTGGATGACTAGTATTTGTTCACCCTGAGTCTCTTACCTGTGAAACATCGTACTAGCACGTTTATCCTAGAGTTGTCAGGTTTCGATGTCATAGGGCACCTGTAAAGTGCTAAGAACAGCACAGGGCATAAATAAACGTTAATTTTGTTGGTTATTGTCATTTTTGTGATTGTCTTAAGTCGTTTTTTTATATAGGTGGGTAGGGTTGTATTTATGAATAAGTTACAGAAAATTAAAACTGGTTTAATGTTCAGAGTCGTCCTGGATCTCCCTTACCCCTACCCCCTTCTCACTTCCAGTGAGATTCTATCCTTTTTGCCTTTAAGATTAATCTAGAATCCTATTTCCCACCTCCCTGATCCCCCTCCTCTGGTCCACCCCATTATCTTCCACCTGGACTGCTGAGGTCACTCCTCCCTGATCTGTCTATCCCCCTCCCCGACAGTAGCCAGAGGGCACCTGTGGGCACTTAAAGTCAGATCATGTGCCTTCTCTGCTCAGAACCCTCTGGCTCCCACGGCACTCTGGGAAAAATTAAACCCTGCACACTCTTCCTCTGGAAGAGTCCCCTTCCTGCCCTTGTCGCCTCCCACTCTCCCCCTTGCTCTCTCCACCCTCAATGGCCCCTTAACTGCCCCTCATTCCTCATCAACTCTGCACTGGCTCTTTCCCTGCTTCAGTTAGAGATCCACAAGGCTCCCTTCCTATGATTCATCTGACTGCAAGTGTTGCTTCTGAGCAGCTTGTTCCTGATGACAGCCCCAAAGCCCCGCCCCTCATGGTCATTGGAGGTCATACAGGCAGGACAAGAGGGTAGTTTGGGGAATATGATTAAACTGCCAGTTTTGGACCCAGACACACTTGGCTTCTAATCCCTGTGCCTTTAGTTGCTCATGTCCCTGTCCCAGAGCCCCAGTTCACCATGTACAAAGCAGAGGTGACATGGGACAGGAGGGACTGACTGCCCACCTAGAGGTTGAGACCAGAGGCATTGGGCAGTCAGTCCCTCCTGTCCCATGTCACCTCTGCTTTGTACATGGAGGTTGAAACCAGAGGCAGGATCCAGTCTCCCCTCACATGGTTTCCTCACTGCAGGAGCCTCAGTTTCCCTATCTGTGAAGTGGGGGTGAGCAGAAGTTTAGAAGCTGAGGTCCAGAGATAAGAGATTTTTGTGTATAACATCCCAGAGTTTGGGACAAGAGCAGAGCAGGACTTAAGCCACAGCCACAAAACTCTCAGGTACTAACTATTTCAGCGGGGAGCTAATGATCTAGCCTCAAGTCAGGCCCTCCCTCACTCCCAGTCTGACTGCACCTTGGTTGCCCCCTCAGGGTCTGGAGGTGGGGATCCGGAAGAAGATTGAACAGGACGTGGTGATGAAAGCCAGCACCAGCCTGCCCAAGAAGCTGGCGCTGCTGAAGGCCCCCGCCAAGAAGAAGTAGATAGCCTCTTCCTCCACCATCAAGACAAGACACCTTCCTAAGGATACAGCAATTGCCTCCATGCCCATACCTCTGCGACTAGCTCCATGGGCAGTACTGTGCACTGAAGGAGCCTTGCCCCCCAGAGCCTTGGCTTGCCGCTTGCTGCTCAAACTTTGGGTAGGGGTGGCCTGGCCTGTGGGCAGCTGATCAGCACATCTATAGTGCATGAGTCAGCTTCCCAGGATGCCTAGAACTCAGCAATGGCCCTGAGGACATGTTCACCAACTTTCTGTGGTCCCCTCCCCCTTCAAATCCTGTGTCCACTGGTTTAACCTGGAGCAATAAACCTGGCTTTGTCATTCCCCCTGCAGTCACATGTTCCTATGAACAGCCTGTGCTGGGACTGTAGGCCAGGTACACTGACCCGGTCAACCCCAGCAATTTCTGCAGACCAGCCACGTGCTCAGGGAAGGGTGATTGGGCATGTCCATCCTGGGAGCCGGTGGAGAGTCTTTACCTCCCTCCAAGCTCAGGTGGCTCACACCAACCTCCTTACTCGCACACTCTCCCCAGACACGCCCAGTTCACCCCCTCTGACCAGCACAGGCCAGGAGACGTAGGGAGCCGTTTTTCCATCTGTAGAATAGGTGTTGAGACCATCATGGTACCAATTCAACCAGAATGTACTTAAGAACTGCTTGAAGGCACTTTGATCTATAAAAAAGTCAAAATGTCTGTTAGGCCTATGGCCCAGGCGTTGTTCCAGTGCTTTCTGTACATCACTTCATCCCAGGGTGGGTCATGTTAACATTCTAGAGCCAGTACTTGAACCCAACACTGGCTGAGTCCCAGTGTGTACTCTCAGCTGACCATCTGCTGCCTCTGTTTCTACACCAAGATTCTCACCTGTTCCATCCTGGGTGCCCCCTCCCCCAAAGCTTCACTTGAATCTGCTAGACTGGAAATGCCTATGGAGTCAACCAGGAGCTCTGGCTTGGTGACTGCCCTTCCCTCTATTGGAGGTGAGACGAGAGGCCACTGCTCAGTGACCAGGCTGGGTGCAGAGAAAACTTCAAAATGGAAAGTCTCTCCTACAAATTCTGGCTCTACTGCCACAACTACTGGTTTTTGAGATGTAGATTATGATTTTTATGTGTATGAAATTACTCTCCCTGCTTTTGTGTATGTATGTGTGTGTGGTTAAAACTCACCTATACTCGCTGGTTGGTGTGGCCCAGGGGACTGAGTGCCAGCCTGTGAACCAAAGGGTTGCCGGTTCGATTCCCAGTCAGGCCACATACCTGCGTTGCAGGCCAGGTCCCCAGTTGGGGACATGTGAGAAGCAATCAATCGGTGTATCTCTCAAACACTGATGTTTCTCTCCCTCTCGTTCTCCCTCCCTTCCACTCTCTCTAGAAATAAATTAAAATCTTTAAAAAATAACACCTATAAAATTAACATTTAAAAATAGACAATTCAAAAAGGACTTGTGGACAACAGTGTGGTGATTGCTGGTGGGAGAGGAGTATGAGGGGACTAAATGGTAATGGAAAAAAATACAATAAAGGTTAAATTTTAAATAAAAATAATACACTTCAGTGGTGTTTAGTACATTCACAATATTTTTGCTACTACCTGAACCTACCACCCAAAAGATGACCCGTCCCAGTAGCTGCCACTCCCCATTCTCCCTCCGCACAGTCCCCTGGCAACCACCGGTCTGTTTTCTGTCTCTCCAGGAGTTTATTGAGTGAAGGAAGGAATTGTTTTGCAAATAAAATTTTGTGTTTCAGTGACTCAGTTACCATCACACACCCTCCCAGCTGTCTGATTCATAGCATTGGTATTTCCTTGGAATGCCTTTACGACTCTGAGAATTGCAAGCAGCTGATACCAATACCAAACCACTTTTATCTCTAGACTTGCAGATTCCGCCCCTTCCAACAGAGATTCCATTGACGAGCTTCCTCCCCCGTGGTAAAATCAATTTGCCTCCATATGTGTAACATACAACATCTGCCTGGATCCCACATGAGTTCAAGAAAAATTTTACCTCTTGTTCATGTTTTATATGTCTGAAAGATTTCACACTCTTGAAAATTATCTTTTAACTCATCTCTGGAATCTCCAAAAGGCAATGGCTGGAATAGCATGAACTCTGGGTATCATCTGGCTCCTTTGCCACAATGAGGTTCCACATGCCCCAAGCTCCAGCCCACCTTACTGGCAGTCTTACAGACCAAGGATTCTGGGTACCTTTGCCCCTCTGAAGCCTACCCCTTTGAGGAGGGACCCAGAGGCAAGGAAAGTCATTTAGGTGTGATGGGTATGGGGTCTGGAATGTCAACCCACTCATCCCCGCCCTCCCCACCCCCACCGTTATCTCATCCCCTCGGGCTCTCCAAACAGCCACATTTTCCCCTAAGGTGATTCAATCCTTTCACCTGTATACAAACCCCCTATTAATGCTGGAGCCAAGAGCCCCAGACTTTGGAAAAGCCTTTCATTCTATGCCAGTTTATGCCACTTCCTTGTCTGTGACCTTCAAGTCCATTCACCTCTCTAAGCTTGAGTTTTTCCACCTGTTAAATGGGATCCTAACACCCCTCCCTCAGAAAGGAGAATCTTCAGGAGCCTCTAGGCCACGGGACTTGCAGGTGTGACTATGAGCTGCCCTTGTGTCCTGGGGGGCAGAAGTTAGCCCAAGTTCCACCTCTAGGCCTGTCTCTCTGGACCTCTCCCCCAAGGGACAAGGGTACCTATTACATGTGGCTTTTCAGGCACCATTATACTTCCCCAAGCCTTGTTCTCTCCTGCCTCTAACTTCCCCCTCTGCCTGAATGCCCATTTTTCCTGGCTGGGACCTGACACTTTGCCATAAACTTGTGTTCCAAAAGAAAGAAAAGAATGTAGAAGCAAATCTTGCCAGCTGGGTAGGCCAGAGGGGCTGTGGAGACCAGGAAGTGAAACTGCCCCTTCTGGTTTCCCGCCTGAGTCACCAGGGATGGGGGTGCTACAGGGGACTGGCAGAGGGAGGGGTCCTCAGAAGATTAGAGTGGGGGTGGCCACAGTCAGGGGGCCATGCTCCCCCTCCATCTGAGCCTCCAGGGTTGCCCCATTTCCCTTGAGTCTTGAGGACAAGTAGGTTTGGGGTCAGGAGTTGTGGATGCCTGGACAGTGAACTCACAGCTGGCCGGTGGGATAACAGTGGTTGCTTTCCCTCTGATGCCCCAGCTTGCTGGCTGCATTGGGAAACGGGGCCATGAGGGTAGTTGGAAACCCCACTCCCCATTTCTTTCCTAAAAGTTTCTAGAAGGAGGGCCGGCTTGAAATAGGCCTAGTGACTTCCTCCTAGGAGCACCCCCATCTTCCCAAGGGCCTTTGACCTCACACATTCTCCTGGGATCACTGTGTGGCCTTGAACAACTGTTTTTTTAATTGATTGATTTGAGAGAGAAAGACTGATCTATTGTTCCACTTATGCATTCACTGCTTGATTTTTGTATGTGCCCTGACCAGGGAATCACACCCACAACCTTGGCTTATCGGGACAATGCTCTAACCAACTGAGCCACCTGGTCAGGGCGAGCAACTTTCTGACCCTCTCTGGGCCTCATTCCCCTTTGTAAAATCAGGAGCTCAGAACAGAATCATGGTGTATGCCACATTCTGTGAACTTGACCCCCAGCCAAGGTGACAGGACCAGCCCGCCCAGCCAGATTTGAATCCAAGCCCTACCATTTCCTGCTGTGGACCTTGGGAAAGTCACCTGGCCTCTCTGTGCCTCAGTTTTCTCATCCAGAAGATGGGGATGATGACAGTATTATCTGTTGTTAGAGAATAAAATAAAACATCTTTACCCTGTGATAAGAGATTCTCAGTTCCTTCTAAACATCCTCTCTTCCACTGGCAGGGAGTGACTTCTCTGATCCAGCATCTTGGGACACTCACTGAAGCATCCTTAGGGACAGGGTTTAGCTGAACACAGTTACATACCAGATGCTGAAGGGGCAGCCAGGGAAAGCTAGACCCTGAGTCCTATTTGCAAGGGGAGCACCTAAAACACATAATTTGTGGAATTCCTCCCTGCTTCTCCCCCACCTCAGCTACTCCTTCCCCATGGGTCTCTCTCTCAAACCCTTTGCAAGAAACGGATGCTCCAGTAAACCTAGGGCTTCCCAGTCTGGGTGAGCTCAGGCAAGGACATCCCTTTTCCAAGTCTCAGTTTCTTCATCTGAGAAATGGAGACCACCATCCCCAATTTGCAGCTCTGTTGGAAGGCTTAAACATGGTGCTATATCTGAACAGCAACAGAAGCCCACTATTATTATTGTTTCTATTGTCACTGTGGCAGGCTCTGGTTTCTCAAGACCATAGCTTTCTAACAGAAATTACAATGCAAATTGCATGTGTAATTTTATTTTATTTTATTTTTTATATATTTTATTGATTATGCTATTACAGTTGTCCCATTTCCCCCCTTCTCTCCCCTCCACCCTGTACCCCCTCTCCCACCCACGTTCCCCCCCTTTAGTTCATGTCCATGTGTCATACTTGTGAGTTCTTTAGCTTCTACATTTCCCGTACTATTCTTGCCCTCCCCCTATCTATTTTCAACCTACATTCTATGCTACTTATTCTCTATACCTTTTCCCCCTCTCTCCTCCTCCCACCCCCCTGCTGCTAGCCCTCCATGTGCCCTCCATTTCTGTGGTTCTGTTCCTGTTCTAGTTGTTTACTTAGTTTCTTTTGGTTTTGCTTTAGGTGTGGTTGTTAATAATTGTGAGTTTGCTGTCCTTTTACTATACATGTCTTTTCTTTATCTTCTTTTCTTAGATAAGTCCCTTTAGCATTTCATAAACTAAGGGCTTGGTGATGATGAACTCCCTTAATTTGACCTTATCTGAAAAGCACTTTATCTTCCCTTCCATTCTAAATGAGAGCTTTGCTGGATAGAGCAATCTGGGATGTAGGTCCTTGTCTTTCATGACTTGGAATATTTCTTTCCAGCCCCTTCTTGCCTGTAAGGTCTCTTTGGAGAAATCAGTTGACAGTCTGATGGGAACTCCTTTGTAGGTTACTGTCCCCTTATCTCTTGCTGCTTCTAGGATTCTCTCCTTCATTTTTACCTTGGGTAATGTGATTATGATGTGCCTTGGTGTGTTTCTTCTTGGGTCCAACTTCTTTGGGGCTCTCTGAGCTTCTTGGATTTCTTGGAAGACTGTTCCCTTTGCCAGATTGGGGAAGTTCTCCTTTATTATTTGTTCAAATAACTTTTCCACTTGTTGCTCCTCCCCTTCTGGTACACCTATAATTCGGCATGTGTAATTTTAAATGTCCTGATACACATAGAATGAAACAGAACAGCATGGAATGGAATGGCATAGAATTATACAATATGAGACAGGTGGAGTTAATTTTAATAATGTATTTCACTTAACCCAAATTTATCTAAAATATTATCATTTCTACATCTCATCGATATAAAAAAAATAATAAGAAACTTTACCTTGTTTTACCTGCTAAGTCTTCAAAACACACTCTGTGTTTTACAGCACAGCCCAATTCCTGCCAGCCCCATTTCAAGGATTCTAAGGCCACTTATGGCCACTAGTGACTACATGGGACAGTGCAGGTAAGAGGGAGTTTACTGAATTGTGGGTTGGGGACTGTCCAGGAAATGCCACTGTGAAACTGGAAATTCCTGGAAGGTAAAAGCCAGTGTTTCCATATGAAGAGGGGCAGCAATTAGACCACTTAGGGGGCAGTTTGGGTTTTTCCTGTTGTGTGGATCATTTCAACAGAATGAGAGCAAAGCATGAGTGGTCCCTTTGAGGAGTTACACATGGACTGCTTTATGTGATACAGTGGTGCACCAATTAGCCTCTTGGGGCTCACGGTAGAGGAGAGAAAGACATTAAACAACTGCTGAAATAAAGAAATGTAATGATAATGGAGACAGGTGTGGCGAAGGGAAACAGCATTTTTGAGGACAAGGGGCCCGAGATTGGATAAAGACCATGGCCTATCCTCAGGCCAAAGATATGGCCTGGAAAACCTGGGTCAGAACAAATAACCAGAGGTAGTCATATTTGACATGTATTTACATCGAACTTTACGAAACTGCCATTTTAATAGGTGATAAGTGGTCAAAAATCAGCAGTTTCACATGACTCAGTGACATATTTAGGGCATAGAATGGATTGGGACTTCCTAACTTGGGGCTCAAGGATGGGCTTGAATTGGGCTCTATTTCTAGAGAGGAGGTCTGCAGCCCCTAAGAGGGCTACCAAGGGGCCAGTGACCCCCACCTCTGAGAGCACCAAAACGACCGGGCCAACAGAGGCTGAGAGTTTCTCGAGTCACACAACCCAGAGGAAAGAGGGGCAGAGCTGCTGCCCGGGGATCCCGCCGCTCTGTCTCGCTCTCTGGCCGAGCCATGTTGATTGTCCCCTCGCCATTCCCGGAAGCGACCCTCAGTAAACAAAGCCGTGTGTGGGCGCAGCTCCAGCTGCCCTGGACGCCCAGTCCAGCCCGAGGGGGGCGGGGGAGGAATGTTGTGAATGAACCCAAGGCCCGCCCCGAAACTCTGCATAAGGATTGAGCCGCGGGGCGGGGGGGGTGTCCTCCCACTCTGATTGGCTTCGGCGCCCACTGATTGACAGCGCCGCTCGCTGAACGTTCTTTATTGGGCCTCTCCGAAAAGACAGGCTACGCATATAACGAATGAGCAGCGACGACTTGAAGACCGTCTGGCAGTGCCGCCAATGGCAAAGGAGGGCCTCGGAGGCCGACGGGGGGGGGCCAATAGGGACGGGCGGCGGGGGAGGTACGAGGCGGAGGATAAAGCGGCGGTCGAAGCAGCTTCATTGTTGTGAAGAATCTTAAAGGGGCCGCAACACCCGGCTGGCCCGGCTCGGGGCCGGGTGGGAGCGGCAAGGGTCCGGGGCCGTCCCTGCGTGAAGGAAGGACGGGAAGGCGGGTAGTCGTCACGGGAGCCAGCGAAGTGGAGCGGGCATCGGACCGAACCCCCCCGACAGGCCCCGCCCCGGCCCCAGACGAATGGACCCTCCCGCGGCCAAGCGGAGCCGGGGTTGCCCGGTGGAACCGGAGGAGCGCGATGCCGGGGCCGGGGCCAAGCGCGGACGGGGACGGCCCGAGGCGCTACTGGACCTCAGCGCCAAGAGAGTAGCCGAAAGCTGGGCCTTCGAGCAGGTGACCGAATGGGAGAGGGGGAGGAACGGACCCCTAGCCTCTTACCGGATAGGCCTTCTCATCCCCCCCCACCCATCCCCCAGCCTCCGAACTGCCGTCATCAGAGAGAAATCTTCTCAAAGATCCTTAACCCTGCCCCGAGGCACCCTCTTATCCTCCCACTGCACTCCTTTAAGCCTCAGAACCCACCCTCATCCCTTCCCAGCAACCCTGCCCTCCAGCCGACAAGATCTAGAGCTGCCCCCAGCGCCCTACATCCCAACTTTTGACACTTCCTTCTCTCCTCCCCATGGTCCTCTCACAACTGGATACCCCTCTCATCCCCCATTAGGGTACCCCATTCAATCCTCACTCTCTCTAACTCCTCCTACAAGCTACCACCATTTGGGTCACCCTAGAGCAGAGCTCCTAGAGACCCACACTCCCCTATTCCAGATCTCTGCTCTATATCCCCTGTTGAGGATTCCCCATTTCTATAGATCTTAGCCTAAGAAACCCCTTTATGCTCCCTCAGCCTCCAGAACACATGCCCCATGGGGAGTCCCACTTTCCTCCATGCCCTTCCCTGAGGCCCTGTCCCCCACTCCCACCGCCAGTACTTCTGGGACCATCTCCCATCTGGGGCTGTCCAGCCCCTCCTGATGGACTGTAGGGATTTCTCCAGTTTCAGATTCCTTCCCCAAGGCCCCCACTAATCACCCTCCTCGCTGCTCCACCCCATGCATCCCAGTTCTTCTAGAAGTGGGCAGCAGGGTTGGGGTCTGTGTTGGGCTGGCACCTGAACAGGTATACCTGGAACCCTGCCTCTGTGGCTTCTGAGGCTTCTGACCTGATGCCCCAGGGCTGGAGATCTGGATGTCCCCTTTTCCAGCCTCAGTGTGGGTACCTTAGGAGCTGGAGATGTGGCCGGGACCTGACCAAACCTATGAGCTCCCACAGGCTCTGCCCGGCTGGTGGGGGGCGGGGGGACATCATTTGCCTGGCCTCTCCAGAGTTAGGAAGCCTGCTGGGACTCGGGTCTGGGCCAAGTGTGGATGGAGAAGGCTCTGATTCACGGCCTGGAAAATCCCTCCTTAGTCATCTGCCAACTGTTCCCAAGGCCTGGGTCAGTCACTGCCCCTCCCACTTCCCGCTGAAACCCAGAATTGGGGGTTCTGGAGCATCCCTGCCCCTTCACTATGTGTGAGATGCCCAGAATCATCCTAAAAATATCTCCGTAACTCCCATGTACCTGTCCTGGCCAGGCTAGGCACTAGAAAATTCTTGCCCCATAGAAGCTCACAGAATCTTCTGCAACCCTTTGGGAGTTGTGGTTTTCCTTCCCACTCTGAGGAAACTGGGGCACAGAGAGGTTGAGAAACTTGCCCAAGGTCACCCAGCGAGTAGCAAGCCCGCCTGGAACGCAGGCTCAACCAGCTCAGTTCATTGCTCAGAGCCCTTAGAGGTGGCTAGGACACCCCTCCCTTCCTGGGGGCCCTCGGAGGCTGGGAACAGTCTGTGGTGAGAGTTGGAGCTCACCAGCTCTGGGACCCTGAACAAGTGAATTCCTGCCACTTCTGAGCCTAAAATTCTCCAGGCTGTAGAATGTAATTAGTGTCATTGGGATTTTGCTGTGAAAATTAAGGGAAATTGAATATATGAAGCATTTATCATAGTATAGGCTGAGAAAATGCAGGCCTGGTCACTATTCTTATCACTTTTATCTTCCTTTTTCTTTCTTCAAAGCCTGGGAGGCAGGACAACCCTGGAACCTGACATCCAAGGGAAAAGCAGCAGAAAGTTCTAAAACACTTAACTCTGGGCCAAGTGTTACTACAAGCAATTCATGTAGATTAATGCATGTTTAATCCTCGTGATACGCAGGCAGCGAGTACTGCTATCATCCTCATCACTCTTGAGAAAACTGAGACTCAGAGAGGCACAGTGATTTGTCCATGGTCCTATAGCTTGTAAGTGGGCAAAGCCAGGACTCAAGCTAGGGATTCTAACCCACCCGCCCTTCCTTCAGGTTGAGGAGCGGTTCTCCCGGGTGCCAGAGCCGGTCCAAAAGCGCATTGTCTTCTGGTCGTTTCCACGCAGCGAACGGGAAATATGTATGTACTCATCACTGGGCTACCAGCCCCCGGAGGGCGAGCACGATGCCCGGGTGCCCTTCACCCGAGGGCTGCACCTGCTGCAGAGTGGGGCTGTAGATCGCGTGCTCCAAGTCGGTGAGTCCCCTACCAGAGAGGCTGGGAGACCCACAGAAGGCTTGAAGGAGGGACAATTGGAGGGAAGCCTGGGCCAGGGGGAGGTCCCAGGTCTCTGAGGAAGGTTTGACGAGATATCATGAACTACAGAGTAGGAATCTGCCTAGACCTCGGGCAGCAGGCTCAGATGAGAGGTGAGGTGAGGGGGAAGGATGTTGTACCAGTTCAGACAGCTTAGTTGGAGGGTGGGGAAGAGGTAGTGAGTGGGAGGAGGGCAGGACTGAGGCAGCATGGAGAAGAATTTGTAAAATGGAAGTGAGAGGAAGTTCCATACCTTGAATGGAGAGACCCAGTGCACTGGGACTGAGCCAGAGGCAAGAATGATACCAGACCTCAGACAGACTTAGGTGGAGGTTGGGATTAGACCTAAGGCAACAAGGCTTAGGTGGGAGTCTAGGGTAGACGTTTAGGGTCAGCTGTGAGTGGTAGTCTTATACCTCAAGTAGTGGGGTTCAGGGGAGGGGAGAGGAGGGGTAGAGTTTAGAGCTAAAAGTAAAAGATGATTCTAGACTTCAGGCATGGGGGCTCAGAAGGGAACCAGTAGAGGTTGAGCCAGAAAACAGGTGAGCCCTGGAACACTACCTCTCCATGGGGGCAGGTCACGTCTCCCAGCTAGAGGCAGGGGTTTGGCCAAGATGACCCTCCCTGAACCCTGTCAGCCTGGGGGCCCCCTTGCCTGGACATGGCCCAGCTGGCCGCAGGCTCGGCCACATCCAGCCGGTATGAGGAAGCTACCATCTCCGTGCATGACGCAGCCAGGGCCGGCTGGGGCCTGAGCTGCCCAACCAGTCTGATGAGCCTGGCATCTGCTCCCCAGGGTCCAGGGAGGGGCAGAGGTGATGAGGTGACCTGGCCTGCCACAGCAGCCCCTCACCCCCAAGTGTCACAGGCCTTTGGCATCTTTTTATGTATAGGTAAACTTTAAAAATTTTTTTCATGTGTTGATTTTAGAGAGAGGAAGGGGAGGAGGAAAAGATAAACATCAATTTGTTGTTCCGCTTATTTATGCATTCATTGGTTGATTTTTGTATGTGCCCTGACTGGAGATCAAATCCATAACCTTGGCATATGGGGACGGCACTCTTACCAACTGAGCTACCCGGCCATGGCGGCCTTTGACATCTTCCCAGAAAGTTATAGCACATCTGGACCCCAGGCTATATCCACAGTAACCCAAGGACTGAGAAAACCATCTCCAGTATCATCGCTATAGTAATCTTTATACTTGCAGTTATTTAGGAGTTGCTGTTTGGAAACAGTGTTCTAACCCATTGCCAACTATTAAGTAATTTAAACCATATATTTATAATATATGGAGGAGGATGTTACTGTTTATACTCATTTGACAGATGAGGAAACAGGCACTGAGAGGTTAAGTGACTTGCTGTAGGTTATTCAGCTGGCATTTGTACCCGGTCTTGCTGTGTGCCGTGGATGAGCACCCCCGTCCCTGGGGTGGCACATGGTGATAGTTTGGTTTTTGTTTTAGGGTTCCACCTGAGCGGTAACATCCGGGAACCCGGGGGCCCTGGGGAGCCTGAGCGCCTCTACCACGTCTCCATCAGCTTTGACCGCTGCAAGATCACGTCCGTGAGCTGTGGCTGTGACAATCGCGACCTCTTCTACTGTGCCCACGTGGTGGCCCTGTCACTGTACCGAATCCGGCATGCCCGTCAGGTGGAGCTGAGGCTGCCCATCTCTGAAACGCTCTCCCAGATGAACCGAGACCAACTGCAGAAGTTCGTACAGTATCTCATCAGTGCCCACCACACCGAGGTGCTGCCCACTGCCCAGCGTTTGGCCGACGAGATCCTCCTGCTGGGCTCTGAGATCAACCTGGTGCACGGTAAGGGCACCTCAGGGTCTGCTGGCAGGGGAGGCCTCGGCTCACAGCCATCTCATTTGCCATGTGACAGGCATTCATCACAGAATCCTCAGGTCCCTTTGATCCATGAGTAGGGGTAGGGGGCGTACTGTTGCCTGAGGTCAAGGTCATATACCTACTAGGTGGCAGATTCAGGATTTGATGTTGTCCTGGTCAGATTAATGGGGGAAAGCAGCCAATGGGGAGATTGAGAGTTGAGGGAACAAATGGGAGGTCAGAGCCCAGGGTGGGGATGTCCCAAGATCACAGGAACAGGCCTGGATGTGGGTGGGTGAAGGACATGAGGGTATGTGGGTATCAGGTGTGGAGTGCTGGTGGGAGATAGACCAGGGGGTGTTATGAGTGAGCTCTGGGAGCATTTGGAGCCTCGAGGGGCTGTGTCGTCCATTATAATGGTGGGGAGGATGGAGCAGGCTGAAGGGTAGACAGATGGATGGTAAGTAGGTGGAGATGTGGATGGATAATTGAGGGTAGGGGTGGGTGGATGCAGAAGGTATTCATGACGAAGAGTTGGGGTGAACCGACAGTGTGGAAAAGCAGGTGGGGTGGGTAAATGGGTGAATGTTAACTAAGACAGTAGGTGAATGGGGAATTGGTTAGTGATAACTGGGGGCTGTTGGGTGGGATGGTCTTTGAGGGGGTTGAGGTACACTGATGGTGGTGGACAGGTGAGGTTGGTGGACAACTGGAAGGACCAGTGGGTGTCTGCAGTGGGGGTGAGTTGATGGGTACATGGAGTGTTCATATGTGTGGGCTGACATGGTGGATGGATCAAGTGGGTGTAGGAGAAGTGGATGGACTAATGGGGTGTGGATGTTTTGGGAGATACTTATGAATGGATGGGTTGATAAGAGAAGGATAGATATAAAATTGGGGTTCACTGAATGGGTGAACAGTTGGAAAGACAAATAGGGGTAAGCAGCTGGATGTGTGCACCAATGAATGAGCTGGGCATAGAAAGGTAAGCAAGTAGAAGTCATGGGTGGGGAAGATGCGGGACTGACAGGGTCGGTAGGTGTGCTAAGGGTTATGGCTGTATGGATGGATAGATGCGTGGCGTGGCGTGAGGGTGTGTAGAGACAGGTGAGTGGTTTGGATGGATGAGTGGATAATGATTCGGATGGATGAGTGGATGATATTTTGAATGGATGAGTGGTTGAGTAGAAGGGTAGGTGATGTTTCAGGCGGGATCGATCGTCATCCCACCCAAATGGATGAATGGATAGGGGGAATGGGTGAGTGGTATTTTGGGTAAGATGGATACATGGATGGATAAATAGGTAGGTAGCATTTTGGGTGAGATGGATGAATGGAAGGGTGGGCAGATTTTGGGTGGTGTTTCAGATAAGATGGATGAATAAATAAATGAATAAATGAGCTAATGACATTGTGGGTGGGATGGATGGATGGACGGCGAATGGAATTTTGGGTTGGGTTGGGTGGTTTGGAGGGCTGAACGATGGCAGGTGCAGAGGCCCCCCCCCCGCCCCAACCCAACCTCAGCTTCCCTTCTTATCCGGCAGGTGCCCCCGACCCCACGGCGGGTGCAGGCATTGAGGACGCCAACTGCTGGCACCTAGATGAGGAGCAGATCCAAGAGCAGGTGAAGCAGCTGCTTTCCAACGGTGGCTACTACGGCGCCAGCCAGCAGCTGCGCTCCATGTTCTGCAAGGTGCTGCGTGGGCACAGTGTGCGGGGCTGCAGTGGGGCTGGAAGACACTGGTGCCAGGGCCCAGCCCCTTCCTCACCAGCCTGTCCCCTTGCAGGTGCGGGAGATGCTGCGAATGCGGGACTCCAACGGGGCACGCATGCTGATCCTAATGACTGAGCAGTTTCTGCAGGACCCACGCTTGGCCCTGTGGCGGCAGCAGGGAGCCGGCATGACAGACAAGTGCCGGCAGCTGTGGGACGAGCTGGGTAAGGCCCAGACCTGGAGAGGGGCAGGCACCAGGGCTTTGGCATTAGGTCTTGCCCTGCCCTGAGATTGGGGTCCAGCCCCTGAGTCCTTCCTCCACTCACTAGCACCTCCAATGTACGAGGCACTCACTGTACTGATTGCTGGAGTTACAGCAGGAAATGTTAACTACCTGCCTTCAGGAAGCTGACACCTGGTAGGGAAAACAGATAAGAAAATGGACCAGGGGTCAATACCCCTTTTCCATAAGGACCAGATAGTTGGGTCTCTGTCACGACTCCTCAGGTTTTTTGTTTGTTTGTTTTAGGTTTATTTATTTTTAAAGAGGGGGAAGGGAGGGAGAAAAAGAGGGAGGGAGAAAGAGAGGGAGAGGAACATCGATTGGCTGCCTCTCACACCTCCCAGTCAGGGACCTGGCCTGAAACCCAGGCATATGCCCTGACCAGGAATCGAACCGGTGACCCTTCAGTTCACCAGCCAGCACTCAGTCCACTGAGCCACACCAGCCAGGGCGTGACTCCTCCGTTTTGACTTGCAGTAGAAAAGCAGCCATAAATACATGTAACTGAATGGATGTGGCAGAATTCCCATAAAATTGTATTTACAGGCACTACTTATTTATTCGAATGTCACAATTTTCACAAGTCATAAAATATTCTTTTGATTTTTCCCACCCACCATTTAAAAATGTGAGAACAGGCCCTGGCTGGCGTAGCTCAGTGGATTGAGCGTGGGCTGCGAACCAAAGTGTCACAGGTTCGATTCCCAGTCAGGGTACATGCCTGGGTTGCAGGCCATGACCCCCAGCAACTGCACATTGATGTTTCTCTCCCTCTCTCTCTCTCTCTCTCTCTCTCTCTCTCTCTACCTCCCTCCCTTCCCTCTCTAAAAATAAATAAACAAAATCTATTAAAAAAAAGGAAAAAATGTGAGAACAAATCTCATCTCGTAGGCTGTTGAAAAACAGGTGGCAGGCTGGATTTTCTCTGGGGCAGTTGTGTGATAAATTGTGATAGACACGGAAGGGGAGGGGAATGGTGAAAGGAGCCTGGAGGCCTGGGTTTGAATCCTTCTTTCAACTTCTAACCTGTGTAACCTTGAGCCAGTGACTTTGCCTCTCTGCGCCTCAGTTTTCTTACCTGTGAAGTGAAGAGACATTAGTAGCAACCTCAGAGGCCAGAGGTGAGGGCGAAGGCGCTTCATAAATACATGCTGCTGCTGTTAGCATGAATGTTGAACCTCCCCATGGCCACATTCACTGCTCTCCCTCCCCAGGGGCCCTGTGGGTCTGTGTAGTCCTGAGCCCCCACTGTAAACCAGAGGAACGGGCCAGCTGGCTCCAGCTGCTTGGCAAGTGGGACAAGCTGGATGTGTGCCCACTGGAAGAAGGCAACTACTCTTTCAATGGACCAAGCCTGCAGCCCACCACGGCCCTCAGCCCAGGTAGGAAAGGGGTCCCTGCCATTACCCCAAAACCATTTCCTCCTCATCACAGGGCTCTGGGGGAGAGGAGAGCGGACCCAGCTGCTGCCTGTCTTCACCAGGAGGGAGTGAGTGCCCGGGCAGGGAAGTGGGCAGCCCAAGGGACAGTGAAGTGAAATGCTTATGAACCTTGTAGTTCCGGGCTGGTCTCCTTCTTAGCCTCCTCCCGGCAATGGAGGCAGAAGTAGGGAGAACAGAGGGAAAAGGAAAGAAAGCTATTGAGACGAGAGAGGCAGAAATAGAAGGGAAGAGACAGCAAGAGAGAGAGAAGAAGGGTGGATGGGGAGAGAGATGAAGAGAAAAAAGGGGAATGGAATGTGGGGGCGGAGAAAGATGGACAGAGAGACAGTTGTTCAGCCTCCATGTCCAACACTCAGGCACATGTTCACACGTGCACGTTTGAAAGGCTGCTGTAAGGGTTTGAGATGATGCAGGTCCGTCGATGCACCCAGAGGCTAGCCCTAAGCTGGTGCTCGGTGCAGGACACTGGCCGAGGCCCGGCTGCTAGGCCATGTTGGACTCTTCTCCCACAGGCCCAGAGGAGGAGGAGGTGGTGGCGGCTGCAGGTTCCCGCCACACCGTGTTTGGCCGCGCCCTGCAGGCTGGGTCACTGCAATGGACTGACACCCACCTGCAGAGGATCCTGGCCAGCGACTGCTATGGTCCCAGCCTTACAGGCCACATGGGCAGCGACAAGCCAACCTTTGACTCCCAGGGCCGCCCCCTCTGGCTGGAGGAGCCATTCCCCACCGCTTGCGCCCGTGTGGACACACTGCGTGCCCATGGATACCCCCGCCAGGCCCTGCGGCTGGCAGGAGCCATAGTCAACACACTCCGGCTACAGCGGCGGCATCAGCTTGAGAGCTACAAGCAGCAGAAAAAAGGTGGGTACCAACATTATCACCAGGTCCTGGGAGGCTTCCAGCACAGATGCCTACTACTGGGGCCTGTGGCAACCTCTGGGGTCTCTGGAAATCCAAGGGGTCTGTGGGCCCCACCAGGAAAACCAAGGTGTGTTGAGCATAAAGGCATTTAATATAGGGAGTTGAGGGCTCACAAAACCACCGCAAAGGCTGCAGGACTGAAAGTCAGGGGAGCTGCTGCTTGAGTTCAAGGACTTGAACTTGAGAAGCAGAGTAAGCCCAGCAGCCTACAGCCTCAGTGCGGGGAGATGGGGGTCATTCCCCAAGAGGACACCCAGAATCTGCTGGTTGGGCTTGAGAGAGGAGGGTGGCATTATGGGTTATGAGGAGGGAATGACACTGGTTGGAGGTTTTAGAAAGCACCCAGTTCCCACCCAGTGTCCTGTCAGGCCTAGAAGTGGCTATGGGATAGGAGCCAGGGGCCTGTAAAGGTGAGAGCTGCTGCAAAGCTCAAGGGGCAGAGATGACCCCAGGTGGGCAGATGGTGGGCAGGCACTGGGAGGCTAGGATCAGGGAGAGGAAGTCCCCTCAGGGGCTTAGGAGGATGGGCTGGTGTTGAGCCCCACTTCTGGCCTGCAGAGCTGCTACAGAAAGGCTCCACCTGCATCACCAACACGGAAGGATGGGTGGGCCACCCCCTGGACCCCATTGGCTGCCTATGCAGGGCACTCCTGGAGGCCTGTCGCCTGGAGGAAGAGACCCTTGCCCTTTATCCAGGTACCTACACTGAGGACCCCTGGAGGAGGTGGGGCAATCCTTACCTCCTTGGCCAAACCCCCTGGCTCAGTACCCCTAGAAAGTAAGGCTACACCTTTACCCTTGCCCTCCCCACCCCCCTTCCCCCAGTGCTAGGAGCCCACCTGCTGCTTGAAGATGGCCCCCACTCCCTGATCAGTAGTAGGAGCGGCTGGACTCCTACACCACACACCCCCAGTTTCCACATCTGGGGTCAAGGGCCATTGGGGTCCCAGAAAAGGGGGTCCACCTCCAGCATCTTTGGTGCCGGTTTCCCACAGACTCAGGTCCTGAGAAGCGGAAGGTGGCCTACCAGCACGTGCAGGTGCCCGGGAGCTCTGGGGAGTCCTACTTGGCACTGGCACTGGAGGTGGCACTGCTGGGCTTGGGACAGCAGCGGGCCCTGCCCGAGGGGCTGTATGCCCAGGACAAGGTGGTGCGGAATGAGGAGCAACTGTTGGCTCTGCTGGAGGAGGTGGAGCTGGACGAGCGGCTGGTTCAAGTGCTGCGCAAGCAGGCTGGGCTACTTCTAGATGGTGAGGCCCCGCCCCTAGGCCTGGCTGTTGCTACCACCCCTAGGCCTGGCCATTCCCAAAGTTAGGGTCCTAACCCTTCCTGAGCAGGTCAGGTTGCCAGTTGGATGGGGAGGCTACATCCCTAGCCCAGCCTTCTGGTCCTTAGCATTTCCTAAAGGTGAGATCCAGTCCTTGGTCTCGCCCCCTAGCAGTTCTGGCAGCCAATAACTGCTGGGATTGGTGAGGCCCCGCCCACTGCCCACCTTGGAGCCAATGAACCTAGTCGCTGATGCCCTGCTGGACGTGAAGTGGCTCTGCCCGAGGTCCTGCCTTATAAGACTCTGTCCCCCCTCCGCGCAGTGCAGTGAGGCTCTAGCTTGTCCCTGCCTCTGCTCAGGTACAGCTGCACCTCACCGTCTGTCCTCAAGCTACATACGAGTCCTGCCTCCCTGCCCAGGGTTGCCCAGGGTTTCATCTTTTCGGATTTTCCAGGGCTTTATCTGTCTCCTCCCTGTGCCCCCATGGCCCCAGGACCTCTCCAGCCCCTAGTTCCAGCAACTGTATCCTGGGATCTGCTCATCCCCTACTCAATCTGGGGGGATATGCAGATGTGAGCTCACACCTGGGAGCTGAGCTCAGGCTGCCTCTGCAGGGGGTCCCTTCAGTGGCTTCGGAGAGGTGCTGTTCCGGGAAAGTGTGCCAATGCATACCTGTGCTCGCTACCTGTTCACGGCACTGCTACCCCATGACCCGGACTTGGCCTACCGCCTCGCACTGCGAGCCATGAGGTAAGGACAGGCAGATGGCTAGGGACTTTGTCCAGAGGTCCAGGCAGGGTTAGGGAACGGGAGGTGCACTCACAGTCCCATCCTCGGGCCTGAACACACTCATTATTTCAATCTCCCTCACGCTGGCATCCAGGCTGCCCTGTGCTCTTGACTATTAAACATAAGTGTATAATATCTTCAATTTGAGAGACAATCACATGGCACAGAAATCAAGAGTACTTTTCTAGGCCATCATGTTCCAACATACCTAAATCTCTCTGGAGGCAAGCAGTGTTCCCACTTTCTAATCAAGAGTCAAGATTTCTGCAAACCCATAATCTGGAAATTGAAGTTGTCCTTCATTTACACCAGTGATATATTCCGTACCTACTCTTTTCCCCTTGTTTCCACTGAGCATTGTATCTTAAAGACTTGGTTGTATCATGCAGCATGTGAATCACTGTAGGGACACACCATAAAAGATGCATCTGGTCCTGGCTGGGTAGCTCAGTTGCTTAGAGTGTCATCCTGATACTCCAAGGCTGTGGGTTTGATCCCTCGTCAGGACACATACAAGAATCAACCAGTGAATACATAAATAAGTGGAACAATAAACTGATGTTTCTCTTTCCTTCCTCTATCCAAAAAATAAATAAATAAAAATTTTTGTAAAAAATAAGAAGGAACAATCTGGAACTGATAGACATTGACATTATGTTGAGAGAAATCAATTTAACAATGAGCTACCTTCTCATCCTTTCATACATGCACCAACAGATCACTGAAGCAGAATTTATTTTTTATTTTTTTAAGATTGTAGTTATTTATTTTTAAAGAAGGATGGGAGGGAGAAAGAGAGAGAGAGAGAGAATCATCAATGTGTGGTTGCTGGGGGCCATGGGCTGCAACCCAGGCATGTGCCCTGACTGGGAATCGGACCCTCAATGCTTTGGTTCACAGCCTGAGCTCAATCCACTGCGCTACGCCAGCAAGGGCGGAAGCAGAATTTTTAAGGCCTTAGGACACAAATAATCCTGTCACCTCTATCAGCCACATGGCCTTTGGTACATAAATAAAAAATTGTTTAATCAGCCCCCAGTGGTGGACATAAACAACACTGTGGTACCATCTTGCACACACCTCTTCCATCGGAACAGGTGTTCAGGCTGTGCTGCCCGAGGGGAGGCTCCAGCTGAGGCAGGGGGCCTCTCTCTCCTAGAAAGGATGGAGACTCAATCCTTTGCTCACAGAGGGCTTGCTTCTTCATCCCAGGCTGCCTGTACTAGAGACAGCACTTACGGCTGGAGAGCCTCACCCCAGCCCACTGGACTCCGTCATGAGTAACCGCTTCCCCCGCTGGTTCATCCTGGGCCACCTGGAGACCCGCCAGTGCGAGCTGGCCTCCGCCATGCTGACTGCCGCCAAGGGTGAGGACACCACCCTCACCCCCCACTCCATGCCTCTCCTTCCTCTTTTCCTTTGTTTCTTTCCCCTATGTTTTGTCCTTTTAACACATTCCACCAGTTCTCCTGGAGCACTTATCTAGATGGACCACTGTGGCAGGTGCTAAGGATGCCATAGTAAACAAAAGTGTCCCAAATCCCATGCCCTGTGGTGTTTCATTCTCATGGGGGGTAGACAGACAATAAAGAAGGTAAAGAGGATAGTTAACTCAGTAACAGTAACAAGTACAACAGAGGGAGATAAAGCAGGTTGACATTTAAGCCAAGACATGAATATGCAGAGTCATGCCAACAGCTGGTGTCCTAGCTCAGGCTGCCATCACAAAGTACCACAGACTGGGATGGCTTACACCACAGAAATATATTTTCTCAGTTCCGGAGGCCGGAAGTCCAAGGGTTTCAGCGTGGTCAGTTCCTGGTGAGGACTCTCCTGGCAGACAGCCACCCAGTGTGTTCACAGGGCGGAGAAAGAGCTTTGGCCTTTCCTCTTAAGGGCACTAATCCCATCAGGGGGCCTCGCCCTCTCTAAACTTGATTGCCTCCCAGATCAATCCAAACACCATCATGCTGGGAGTTAGGGTTCTAACATGTAGATTTGGGGGCACACAGTTCAGTCCATAGCATCTGAGAAGAATGTTCCAGGCAGAGGAAAGAGCCAGTGCAGAGGACCTAAGGCTAGACTGTGCCTAATGAGTTTGAAGAACAGAGAATGCTGGTGTGGCTGGAACAGAGTAATGAAGAATTGTACGATCTAGGTCAATGATGACATAGTGATAAAAAAACGAACATTTGTGTAGCTTTTGCCATGTTAAAGGCTTTACTAGTATGGCCTCTCAATGGCCCCTTGAGGTAGGTACCATTACATTAGTATTACTCATTGCTCAGATGGGGTAGCCAAGACACAGAGAGATAAAGTGATTTACAGAGAGTCATACAGCAAGGCAGGGATTTGAACCACGCTCTTGACCTTTAGGCATCAGCAGGTTCTGAAGTTTCTTCCTCCCACTGGAAGTGTAGGAGGGCAGAGGAGAAATGGGGGTGGGAGTGCAGACAGTGTTATGGGTCTTCACAGAATTACTGCCAGGTGCAAGACCCTCCATGCTCAGGCCTGTGTGGAGGGAACCTGTGTGAACTGCCTGGTGTTCCAGCCACATGCCTCTGCCCCCTTCACCCCAGGAGACCCAAAGTGGCTGCACACAGTATTGGGCTCCATCCAGCAGAATATCCACTCTCCAGCCCTGCTCTTCAAGTTGGCACAGGATGCCTGCAAGACAGCCACCCCAGCTAATGCGCCACCAGACACCACCCTGCTGGGTATTGCCCTGGAGCTGGGCCTGCAGGTGAGGGCCCCCAGGAGGATGGGGGCGGGGAATGCTTCCTGGGGGTGGGGCCTGAGTGTGAGTGGCACCTTTGAGGCCCTACCACAGAAAGGCAGAGTCTGTGAGTCCTGGAAGTGGGGGACTGAGGTTATCAGTGGGGGTGGGCCTATGAGTGAGGGACTCAGTAGCTGAGTCTGTAGGTGAGAATCTGTCTCTGTGGGTGTGGTTGAGGATGAGGAGGAGAGTCAAAGAGCTTGCTGGTGAGAGGGTGGGCCACTGAGGGAGCAGAGCCCAGGGGTTCTGGGGATGGGGTCTGGGGCTGACGTACTTACCGTTAAGGACCATGGTGGGTGGGGCTGAAGCTGAGCCGTGACAAAGCCTACCTATAAGGATTGTTCTTGGAGGTGGGCCCTTTAAGGCAACCCAGCCTGGAGGGAGTGGTGACCATTGAGGGGCTGGGTTTGGAGGATGCTTTTGCAGGTGAGGAACTGTCTGTGGGGGTGAGGTCTGTGGTTGAAAGTCATGGGGCCTGTGGGTGAGTGGTCCAGCCACCCCCACGGGCCAGGCTTCCTTACCAGGGCAAGGCAGAGGCCAGCATGCATGGGTGCATCCTGTAAGTGAGGAGCCAACTGCAGGGTGTGTGATGTAGAGTGGGGTGGGGCCTCAGAGCAGGGAGGGGTGGGGGAGTGGCCTAGTAAAATAAGAGAATAAGGAATGGCTTGGGGCAGGCTTGTAAGGGTGGTGTGAGACCTTTCCAGGCAGAATTAGCAACAATGGGCCCTCAGGCAGAACTAGCCAAAAACAATTTACTGTGGGGGCTGGAGCCATTAGGGGGGTGTGGAGGGGGGTAGGACAGGGGCAGAGCTTCAGAGAGGATACCCTCTATTTAGGAGCTTCCAGATAGCTCCTAAGAAGGCAGGGTCTACCAGATAGGACTGAGAATGGGGCCTGAGGGGAGAGGCAGGCAAGTAAGGTGCTTATTGGGGGCAGGAGCTAAAGAAGATGGGGCTTGTGGGGCAGGTGCTCTGCTAGGGACCACGGGGAGAATCAGGGGACATGAAGCATGGAACTTGCTGGAGAGAAGAGATGAGTTGGCTAGTTGTCCAGAGTAAGATGCATGAGACCTCAGGATAACATCAACCAAAAAATAAAAAACAAGAAAAATATTTTTTTTAAAGAACAAAAAAATAAGGAAAAAATAATTTAAAAGAATAACACCAACAATAGCAGTAAAAGTAATGGCTGATGTTAACCGAGCATTTTGAGGCAACAGGCACCGTGCAAAGAACTTTACTACATAGTTCTGTTTAATTCTCACAAGCTATGATGTAGATAAAATTTTTATCCCCATTTTACAGATGAGGAAAATGAGGCCCAAAAAGGTGAAGCCATTTGCCCAGAGTGTATGGCTCACTGACTCAGCCCCTAACTTCTAAATCTCCCTGGGCCCCTAAGGATCCCAACCTCCCTCCTTCAGACAGCCCAAGGTTTTGGGTGACCCCCTTCTGTCCCCCCTCCCACCCTGCAGGTGATGCGGATGACTCTGAGCACCATGACCTGGCGGCGGAGGGAGATGGTGCGCTGGCTGGTCAGCTGTGCCACGGAGATTGGTGAGATTCCCTAAGGGCACTTGCCACCCATCTCTCCATGGAACCAGGCGGGCACAAGAGAGATGTAGAGACTTTTCTCTTGATGTGGCCTCTGTTCAGGGCTTAGCCAGGAGGGAATGTTGGGCATAGGGACTGTGCTGGACAAAAGCCTGGAGGCTGGCCAGGCTCAGTGGCTTGGAGAGGGCCAGTGGCAGCAAAGTTTAGCCCCCACACACCATATGCAGTTCGCACCCAGTCCTGCTTCCCACTGCTCCTTGGAAGAGTGCAGCAGGGGGCAGAGTTGAAGAGTATGTGTCCCCAGGCCTGGCTGCTGGTGATGGAAGCACTGGGGTAAGCCCATGGACATACATCCATGTGCCTGCCCAGCTTCCTGACTAGCTTTGCCCTCTCACCTTCCCCAGGTCTGCAAGCCCTAATGAACATCATGCAAAATTGGTATTCCTTATTCACACCAGTGGAGGCAGCCACCATTGTGGCAGTGACAGGCACCACCCATGCCACTCTGTTGCGGCTACAGCTGGAGGCACCACAACGGGAGGAGCTCTGGGCATGTGCCCGCACCCTGGCCTTGCAGTGTGCCATGAAAGACCCACAGAACTGCGCCCTGCCTGCTCTCACCCTGTGTGAGAAGAACCACGCGGCCTTCGAGGCAGCCTACCAAATTGTGCTGGACGCAGCTGCCAGTGGCCTGGGCCACGCTCACCTCTTTACCATAGCCCGCTACATGGAGCACCGAGGTCTGCCATTGCGGGCCTACAAGCTGGCCACGTTGGCCCTGGCACAGCTCAGCATCGCCTTTAACCAGGACAGCCACCCTGCTGTCAATGACGTCCTCTGGGCCTGCTCCCTCAGCCACTCCTTGGGCCGGCATGAGCTTTCAGCCATTGTCCCACTTATCATCCGGAGTATCCACTGTGCCCCCATGCTCTCTGACATCTTGCGTCGCTGGACCCTCTCAGCACCCGGCCTGGGTCCCTTGGGAGCCCGCCGAGCAGCCAAGCCACTGGGTGCTGACCGGGCACCACTCTGCCAGCTCCTGGATGCTGCGGTGGCAGCCTACATCAACACCAGTCACTCCCGCCTCACGCACATCAGCCCACGGCACTATGGTGACTTCATCGAGTTCCTGGGCAAGGCCCGAGAGACCTTCCTGCTGGCGCCGGACGGGCATCTTCAGTTCTCCCAGTTCTTGGAGAACCTCAAACAGACTTACAAGGGCAAGAAGAAGCTTATGCTGTTGGTGCGGGAGCGCTTTGGCTGAGGGGTACCCAACAGGTGGTAGGCAGGGTCTCCCTTTGCTCCTGCCTCTGTGGCACCCACTCTCCATCAGGGGTCTGGACTGGAGGTCCTGTGACATCTTACTGTTAAGTCAGGAGAGGATTCCAGGTGGAGCTAGGTGGTCTTGTCTGCCATCCCCCAGGCCTGGCTAGACGTGGGAATGAGGAGCCGTGGCATCCTGCCACATGCGTGCCCAGGAGTGTGCAAGCAAGTGTGCGAGACTCAAGGATCAGAAGCCATACCACCACCCAGAGGCCTAGAAGGGGGTGTGTCCTTGGGTAGCTGGTATGACCCCACCTTGGGCACCCCAAATGCAATAGGCAACCTCCCCTCCCCACTCGCAGGCCTGGCTTGGGCTCCAGGGAAGCTGGGAGGCAGGACAGTCCAGAAACCGGTCTCAAAGTCAATGTAGCAGGCCCTCCCCACGTCCCACTCTGGGTAGCCGGGGAACTTGTGTTAGGGCATCCAAATCTTTTGTACTCTTTCCTCACTGCCTCAGGGGCCCCCTCCAGGCTGTCCAGCCAGAACCAATGGCTCACCCCCAACTGAAGGATTTAAAGAGGCCTCAGGCCTCAGCCACATACCTCAACCCCCATCTGGCCAGGACTCCTATTCCTGTGGATACCAGGGTACCAGGGTGGCCTGGGGTGGGGGCGGAGCATGGTGATTGCTGTCTCTTCCTCCCACTGGCTAGTCACTGGACATACAACTCAGGAACTGAGCCACGCTCACACTGCCCTCCAAACCTGGTGTCATCCAAACCTGGAGACAAGTGCAGGTGAGCCACGGACCACCCCCTATCCCGTATTTGGAAAGAAAGGCTGGCATCTGGGCATTTTCTGGCTCTCTGTCTCCCCCCTTCTCCTTCTTTGTCTCCCTCCTCTACCACTTCACCTTACTCTCCCTTTGCATATTTCTCTCCTTTTAGCCTTTCTATTTGTGTCTCTTTAAGTCCCAGCTGCTATCTTTTTGGTTTCCCCACCCATCCCCATCTTTCTCCCTCTTGTAATTAAGGACAAAAGATTACATCATTTTATAACTTTTTTTCCTATTTATTGAACTGAAATGTATTTCCTTTTTGTTTTTTAAAAGATTGAACACAGCTTTTTCTTCTTTATTTTGAGACCGAGGTTTGCACCCCCACCCCCAAACAGGGGCCCTCCATAGAAAATCTCCAGCCTTGTCTGTGGGCACAGCTTCCACCGAGGGGCAGACTGGCCGTGACTGCTGGTTTCATCCAGTGTAATAGGGTGAATAATGACAGGCAGAGTGGGAAAGTCACCATGAGCAAGCCCTGGGCTGAGTGCTTTACACCTGTCATAACAGCCCTAAGGAGTCGATAGAAACCTTTCCATCTTACAGAAGAGAGGACTGGGGTTCCAAAGTTTAAGGAAAGGCCACCCATTTTAGGAAGAAACAAAGTCTGACTTGGTGCCTTGCTGGAGCTGCATGGCCCTTGAGCTGCTGAGACTAGCCACTAGGGGGTGCTCTGGCTCCAGACATTCGCTGTTCAGAGACAAGGGGTACTTGTCTCCAATCTGCTGAGCTGTGCTGCAAAGGGAGCAGGTATTGCTGGGTACAACTGAGTGGGGGAGATACCCCTCCCCAAATGTGGGAACACTGCGCTTAGACTGGGCCTGGATGGGTGAAACTGGCCGAAACTAAAGAAGGTGGGCGTGGTCAACGCTGACACCGTCAGGGCGTGTCTGAGCTACTAAGCGGATGAGGCTTCCAGTATCCAAATAGAGTGAGAGGTTTAAGGCAGCGGCCCCCAACTTTTTTGGCATCACGGACTGGTTTCGTGGAAGACGGGGTGCGAGGGCGGCGGAGGGAAAGGCGGAGCTCAGGTGAGCTCCTCTGCTGTGTTTGGGGAGCGGCTCGGGAGACAGGAGGAGAAGCTCAGGCTAGTTTTACTTGCGTCCCAGTTCCTAACAGACCGCGGACTGACACCGGGGGTTGGGTACTCCTAGTCTAAGGGACAGGGAGAAGGCCCTCAGTTACCTTCCTTCACTGGCTCCCTGAGAAACAGAAACACTCTCGGTACCCACCTGCCTTGAGAGACCTTAAGATGGTCTGGGTCACTGTCAGCGCACTGACAGGCGAGGCTTCTCGGAGAGGCTGGGCGGGGTCGGCCGCTAAAAGGGCACTATGATTGGTTTGTGGCACCGCCCAATTGGCGCAAGGAGCCAATTGGAGGCGTCCCCACCCCCTGCTCCGCCTCGCGAGTTCCCGCAGGTATGCGAGGGCAAACCCGAAGTCGGCGCACCCTTTAGCGCCGCCTGGAGGCCTGGGAGGGTAAAGGCGGCCTTTGTGGTCCCAGCCGCCTCCAAATGTCCTCAGACCCGGGGCGTCCTTTAACTATGCCTCCGAAGTTCTCAAAGTCATTCACAAATGTTCCCCTTAAGTCACGCACACACCTCGAGCCCGAATTTCCCGCCAGCATCTCGGATACCAGGCGGCGATTCATCCTCGATTCTTACTCCAGGCTGAGTCATCCCTGTCTCAGTTACTCCCAAATGTCACCAGCTCAAGACCCTTAGGTCCCAATTATCTTTGAATGCCAGCGTTTCCCTCGGTCAGCCCCCACTACTGCCACCTGAGGTTTGAGTCCATCTTCCCTGGAGTCCATCTTCCCTAGGTCCCTCCCAGAATAGTTTTCCCTGTCACCACATCAGCCCCAAGATTGAGTCCCTCCAGTTTAGGGTTTCTCACCCAACCAACCCCAGGACACCCCTCAAGGTCACGTTTCCATGCCCAGAGTACCATCTCTGCCCTTGTAATTGCCGGCTTCCTCAGAACAGGTACAGAGGGGATGGGGATCTTGTGAGGTTAGGAATTTATAGAGCAGAACAGTAAATTTGGGCTGGTTCAACCTTCTCACCCAAAAATCTGGAACTCCAGGGATGAAAGGCAGGAATGAATCACAAACCACCAGACCTTCAGAAACTAGGCAGGGCAGATTTATTTATTTATTTGGATACTAAACACCACAGACAGCACAGATTGCCCCAAGCCTCTATCTGCCCCCTGGCTGAGGTGGGGAAGGGGTACACTGAGCTGGCCCTGACCACCGGTGGGCTTCAGTCTGCCCTTCCATGCTTTGGGACCACACCGGGACTGAGCAGGTCTGCTTGTGTCCTTTCGGGGTCCACAGGGGCCTTGTTTCCCCACTCTGTGTGCCAGTCGGGTGTCATGGCTCCTCCCCCAACTTAGGAAGCTGAAGAACCCAGGATGAAGGGGCCAGGCACATTCGGGTCAGGCCAGCCTGGTCCCGGAAGCCTGGAATTGGCATTTAACGGTCTGAGGGCCCAAGGCAGTTTCCTCTTGGGTAACTGGCTGCTGGGAAGGCACAGCCCCGCCTGTGCCCCCACCAGGCTTGAGGCCAAGTCTCCATGCCCAGAGGGTCACCCAGGCAGGGACACATCTGGCTTCCCTTTTTTATGGGAGGGCCACCTACTGTCCTTCTTGGGAATACAGCCCAATTGAAGATAGGATTGTAGGGGTCTCCAACTGCAGAGTTGCGGGAGGGGGCCTGCAGCAGACAGCTGGGTATACCCACCCCATCCCCACTCCCATCCCTCCCAAGCCCCTCCCCTCAGACACAGCTATAGGTCTTGTCTAAGACCTACAGGTCTCCTCTCTTCACCCAGGCATCAGCCCATCCAGAGAAAGCAGGGGCCACAGGCTCCTAGGGGGCTTGACTCCTGTTCCTGCTGAACTGAGCCAGTCTGTACAAATCAACTGTGTTTCAGCTCAGTAGGCACGGGAGGCAGAGCCCAGGGAGGTCAGGCAGCAGAACGGGCGGGGAGAGGCAGTAGAGCTGGAGGAGGTGAGGGCCCAGGGGGGCGGAACTTAGCCACTGTGAACACGACTTGGTGCAGACCCTGCTCACAAGCAGCTAAGCCCTGCTCCCCAGGCCAGACACAGGGGCCTCTCTGCCACCCCATCCCTGGCAGCGTCCTCAGTGGCAGTGGTAGTGGTGGTGGCGGTGATGGCCCCAGAGGCAGGGCTCAGGGTCGGTTGGAAATCCCTGGCAATGTGATTTGTGACAGGCAGCAAATCCCATCCCCAGGAACCCCAGCCGGCCATGGCACAGGGGTGGGGGGCACTGGGCGGGGCCATCAGCTGGCACCTGGGGGAGAAAGAGAGAGCAAAGGAGGTAATGAGATTTGAGGCCATCTGCCCTCCAAGTCCTGACTGCTGCTGTCCTCTGGGGCCTCAAAGGGATACCCTCTCCCCATGTCCACCAGCAGCTGAATGGAGAGCTGGACCACAAGGTTGGACTCCCCCACCCCAGTCATGTCCTCTGTCCCATGCCCAGAGAGGAAGAGATGCCAGGAGAGTCCCTCTGGGCCAGAGAGGCTTCAGGGACTTCTAGCCAGGTCTCCACCCCTCCAGTGGCCCATTCCTGCCCGCCCTCCCACATCATCACCACTGAGCCCTGGGCAGGCTAAATGGGGCCATGAGGAGAGGAAGCCGAGGGGGTGGCGGGCAGGCAGTTGAGGAAGTGATCTCACCCCAGCTGGCGCCACTTCCTAGAAGCATGAAGGGCAGGAGGAAACCACCAGGGCCTCCCCCCGTGGTCCCGTCTCCTCAGCAGCCAGGCCTCAGCCTGCGCCCCCACCAGAGCGGATGCCGACAACAGGCGCCCAGCAATCCACACACACCCCCAGAGCACCAGACCCAGGCTCAAGGTGCAAAGCCCCACTCTGCTGTTTCCCAAATGGCCACTAAGCCTCAGTTTTCCCATCTGTACAATGGAGCCAAGGGCTTCTATCTACCTCATAGCACAACGTGTATGTCCTTGGTACAAGAACTGCCTACATAATTTGTGGGGCTCAATGCAACATGCAAACACAGGTCCACTCATTCAGAAATGGAGAATTTCAAGACATTGACAGCAAGACATTTAAACCAATCTCCAGGTTCTTTGTGGTAGAGGGGGATGGAGGGGTGGGGATAAAATCAGCCCAGTGTTCAGTAAATGGGGCACTGTGCCTAGGAGACCACAACTCTAGAGCCAAGCTGGGCAGACTTGGTCCCCCGCTCTGCAGCATCTTAGCTGGGTGACTCTAGGTAAGTCACTCAACCACTCTGGGCCTTTTGTTTCCCCACCTGCAAACCAGGGATGCTCTGGTGGTAAGGATCCCATGAATGCTATGTATATTTAGGACAGGGCTGCACTGCCATCACAAATCAGGCAGAAAAACGAAGATGAAATGAGGACGCTGCATATGGTGTGGCCTCAGCACCCAGATCTGGTGGTGTCTCCCACGGGGAAGCGGGTGGAAAGAGATGTCCTGCTCTGACCCCCCAAGCCCCCCTAAACACACATGGACGCACACTGACCACCCACTTTCCCATCCGGCCCAGTCCAACCCTGTCCCCTCAGGGTCTGGGGACACCAACCAGGAGCAGACAAAGCCCCGGAGGGTGGCCAGCCTCTCTGGTCCTCCTCCGGAAGTGAGACAGCACAATCGTGTCCCAGGGACGAGAACGGGAAGGGCGGCCATTTGGCCAGGCTTGTTTCCTGTGGGGTTTCCCCTGTACAGAGCCCCGGGACGGGGCCAAGGCCACTCCCCATCCTCACAGGCACAAAAGGCCTGGGACTCTCGTGGAGGGGGGCACTACAAGGTGGGTGCCCAGGAGCCAGGGCCGCTGTTCCCAATGGCTTCACCTCTCAGGCTCATAGGAGATGGTGTCCAGGGACAGCCAAGCTCCAGGCAGCTGAAGGCCTGAGGGGAGGGTGGGCCCTGGGCCAGGGGAGCAAAGCAGGCCCCAGGCCTCACAGATGGATGCATGTGTGCCTGAGAGTGTACTACAGACAGGGCATGGAGGCATGAGACACACAGGCAAGCATCTTGTCACCCCCCCCCACCCCATGTTCCAAGAATGAATATGGGCCGCTTCCGCCGGGGGCGCCACCACCACCACCACCACCACCACCACCACCACGGCAGCCGCCTCCCCCAAGCCTGGTCCCCAAATACTTTCCACCCTCTCTCTCAGAGCAGCTGGGATCGGAAAATACCAAGGGCTACAGGCCCCGCCCTGTCTGCCGACACCGCCTGCCCTCCCAGCCTGTCACTAACGCTTTGCCTAATGGGCCCAGACTCTCCGCAGAGGCTCTCTGGCTAGAGCCCCAGGGCCAGCCACCAACCTGGGCCACCCAGCCAAGGACCGCCTGACCACCAGCCCCCTGCCCCTTATCCCCATCCCATCGCTGAGACCATAACAACCCTCATAAACGGGCAGCTCTCAGAGGCTGGCACCAGGGTGGAGGAAGGCAGGACACTGTCAAGTGGGTGGGCCCTGCTGCCCACCCAGGGATGGGGGAAGGGGCGGGCTCAGGAAGGGGTGAGTAAGTGAGGGCTGAATCACTTGTTATAAATAGGGGAACCATGCAAGTCGCATCCCAGCCCCCATTGCGCCAGACACACCACACCACACTGCAACCCCTGCCTTAAACTTTAATCTCCCGCAGACCAGTCATAGAATTCCCAGGGGCATGCTAACATCCACACTGTGAGCCCTTCACTGAGGGGTATACCCTACCACCATGTCCACTTCTGCCTTATCCTCAGTTAGGTCCATGTCCCAATCCTGGCTAGCCTTTTTCAGGTTGCTGGCCTCAAGGGTAGTCACTGGCTTCCAGGCCCCGTCTTCCTCCCTTAGCACCCCGATAATTGCCAGACCCAGCACTCGGTGTCCCTAGGCTCACCGAGGCATTCTCAGAGTGGTGGTGACCACACTGAGACTGTGACACCAGACCCAGGCCAAGGGGAGGCCAAGGGGCTTAGCATCTCAGAATTCAGGTCCCTGGCCCCTCACCACCCAGGCCCTCCCATTCCAGACCACCAGGCTACTCTGCCCAGAGCCATAGCCCAGTGACCACACCCAGGGTGGCGCCAGCTCCAGCACCCTAGGGCAAGGCGCCGCTGGAGCATGACTCAGCCATGCCTAGCATGGCTGCGTCCTTGTCTGCCCAAGGATTCTCACACACCCACGCCTACTGTGCCCTCTGTGCACGTCCTTCCCAGGTGACCAGCCTTCCCCAAAAACACCTCCGTGTCCAGCCAGGATACCCGATGACAAGAGAAAAGGTGGCCAGAGTAGCCCCAAAGGGATCTGATGGCAAGGAATTGGACGGGGACAGCACAGACTTCTCCCCACTCGAATTCCCAATGACCTTCATTTACAGATAGAGAAACTGAGGCCCAGAGGGATTCAGAGGCAAGTCCAAGGTCACACAGTACATCTAAGGAAACACTAGGCCTGATCCTGGCACAGAGTGCATCCAAAGTGGGAAAGGGCCAGACAGAGAAGGATAGGAAGGAGTTTTTCTTAAGGCCCAGGGTTCCTGGCATCGTTGTTCATTTCAAACAGACTCCCCCACCCAGCCTCCAAGGTGAAGGGCAAACTCTGAAAAATACGTTAAGACATATCAAAGCACCACCAGGGTCCGTAGTGACCTGATCATTCTCCTGCACCCACAAGGCTAGTCACCCCAGGACCTAGGATGGGATGGGGGTCTGCCCCACAGCTGCGGCCTGCACACATCTGGCCTCCACTTGCAACAGGCAGGGGTTGGTACAGGGGTCCTGAGAGGATGCGTGGAGCATCCGCCTCTGTGCGTTCTTTTCGGTGAGCAAGGGTCTGCAGGGACTTGGAGGCTGGGCCAGCACTGACAGGCCCGGCCCTTCTGGACACACCCTGTCACGCATGTGCTCCGCGTGCCAGCCCCAGGCCAGGCCAGCAGCTATGTTAGTCCCCCACTAGGCCCACAGACAAGGCCTGCCAGTTGGGGTCTTAAGGAAGCTCCCAGAAGGACATCTTGCAAGGACGGAGGGCAGTGGGTGCCCCCCTGGGCACTCAGAGCTGGCACCAGGCCCCAGGACAGCAGCATGTGAACACACGCACACGGGCTGGCCCGGGCATGGTGTGTGTGGGTGAGCAGACTGGGTGTGCCCCATAGCACCTCGCCTCTAAGCCCGGGCACCTGTCGGGTACTGCCCTCCAGCTCAGGATGGCACGGGCATGGCTGCCAGAGGACACTCCTTATGCCAGGAGTCCCATACCCCCCAGCCTCACCCTCATAGACCACCCATTATGAGCAGTGGATTGGGTCTACAGCAGAGGGGGCAGATGACAGGGAGCCAACTGCACCTCCAAGGCATTCAGGAGGCTACTGGGTCTGGGCCTGTCTGGATGGCACAGGAAAGTCAGCGTAGGCTTTGGTGCCAGTCAAGTCAGTGCTGCTGGGGTCAGAGGTCAGTCTGGGGCTAGGGTGAAGGGGCCTGGGTTCCATCTGGGCCTTTCACCCTCCTCCTGCCACTCCAGGGCACAGGGACCCCGAAATGCACAGGGCTGGGGAATCAGCCCTCCAGAAATCTCCCAAACCTGGCCCCTTTCCTATGTAATCTTGAACGAGCCCTTCTCTCCTGGGCCAGGAGCCACCAGGAGAGAGGATGGGGTCCCCCAAGCCCTCCAAAGCCCAGGCTGCACTGCTGGGCCTCTGCCCGTCCTCCTCAGTGCAAGGCCTTTCTCCCCATTCACTAGGTGACATGTCAAGAACTTGAACCACTGTCTCGCGCCTCCATTTGCATAATTCTAGGAGGCCCCCACCCCGTCTTCCAGCCCCATTACCACCAAGCCCAGGAACACCCCCAAAAGCCCAGACACCGGTAGCTCCATCCCCATCCAACCCCAAGCCCAGCACATGCCCTCTCATCCCGCTGCCAACCCCCTCCCTGCCCACCTTGACCTGCCCCAGTCGCCTTGGGACCCGCCATCCCCACCAGCTCTCCAGGGTCTCCTGGGGTGGGGTAACGGTGAGGGGTCCCCAGTGGGCCCCTGGCGAGCGAGTGAAGGCTGGGCCGCCCTTCTCCCGCTCCGTAGGGGGCGCCCCAGGACTCTGCCGCGGCCGCCAGATGAGCCGTCTCCGCTGTCCCCACAAGCTCCGGCGGCGGGACGCCCTCCCGCTCTCAAAGGGCCGGGGACCTGCAGGGCGCACCCCAACTCCGCCCACGAGTCCGGCGCGGAAAAGTTGCGGCCGCCGTGGCGGCGCCACCACCTCCCTCCAGCGTCCCTCCCGACTCACCGGGGGGAGGGGAGCGGCCCTCAGGGCTCGGCCGCCGCCCGGGCCGGGCGGGCGGGCTGGCGACGGGTCTGGGCCGGAGCGGGGGCGGTCGCCGGGCACGCTCCTTCCCACTCACTGGCCGACCAGCCGCTGGGCCGAATCGCTTTTAAAACCTCCCCGTCTCCTCCCCCGGGCCGGGCAGGGGGCGGGCGCGGGGCGGGGCGGGCGCGCCGTCATGTGCCCCCGGAGCCGGTCCGCCCCCACTTTCTCTCTCCGGTCCCCCAACTCGGTCCAGTCCCCAACTCAGCCCCAAGTTTCTCCCTCCTTGTCCCAACTCGGTTTGTGCTCCAAACCCAGTCCAACTTCGTCGTCCGGGTCCCGGACTCCGGGTAGAGCCTGTTTTTCAGCAAAGGCTCTCCTTAGGCGAGGGCGGGGGGGGAGAGCAGGCACCCTAGTCCCCATCGCACTCCCAAACCCCTCTTGGCCTAAGCCCTACCCCTGCGCAGGAAGAAAAACCCAGGAGGCAGGAGAAAGGGACATGGGGCAGTCAGGGGGCAGGGTGCCAGACCCAGGACACGCTGCCACTGGGTATTCTGGGATCCTACCAAACATTAACCCTCACTTCTTCCTGCCCCACAGTGCTTCCTTCAGCCTCGGGAAGCCCCACCTGTTATCCCACTCAACTCTCTCCTGCTGCCATTAAAGACTTTCTGATCCATCTAGGTGGTCCATGGGTCTAGGTGCCCTCCCCTGCCAGGCTTCCCGGCAACCCCGCCCCCCACCCACCCGGACCTCTGGGAAACTCCCGGCTCTGGCGGTATCACTGGGAGAGAGGCCCTCCCTGGATCTCTCCCTCCTGCACTGCTTGCGTGTCTGTCCCACCTCATCCTCCGCAGACCTTCCCTCCACCGGGAGGAACACGGGGGCATTGTTCCCCAGTATGGGGCCCTGTCTTGGGGCCTGGCCCTGGGCCCAGTGGGGGGCCGGGAACAACACGCAGTGAAGGAGGGGCGGGTGCGCTCTGCTGCCAAGCCAGCCTCCTTGGGCATGCCCAGCCGCCACTTGGCCCTCTCCAAGGTGGGACAGGAGCAGGTAGGCTCCAGATCACCACCATCATGCCACAGCAGGGTTCTGGAGCCAGAAGACCCTTCTGAGATCTGTGTGGGCATTGCTTTGGGGGACAGCGTTCCCCCACTGACCCCCAAAGCAATGCCCAAAGTCATATAATTGGAGCTGGGGTCATATTTTTCACCACCCACCTCATGGGCAATAAGAATCATTCATGGGAAGGGGGAGAATTCAACAGCAGTCCCAGGCAGGAGACTGAAGGAGCTGGTTGGTCGCCTTTAGGTCACTTTGCACCCCAGAATTCCTCCAGCATCCCCCATTTCCTCAGTGCAGCTCAGCTGACTTGGCCTGGATCTTGGTGGGATTAGGGAGGAGGGGTGGGCGGAAGCCACACCTAGCTACCATCCCATGGGGCCCAGCCCTTGGGGGCTCCTTGGTCTTTCTTCTCTGTGGAGCCCAAGGGGAAGGCTGGCCCTATCTGCAGGATCTGGCAGGTTGGGGCAAGAGGGTGCAGAGCCGCCCGCCCTTGGGGCCCAGGGGGGAAGATTTGGGGTGGCACAGAATTCCCCGACTCAGGGCGGGGCCCAAAGGGGTGTGGGGCACCCGCCACATGGTCTCCTGAGTAACTACAAACCAGGGAATAAAGTTCTCAGGGTCTCCTGTCTCTCAGTGGACATGCACACACGCAGGCTCATCATTCCCAAAGTAGAAAGTGACCACATTACAAGGGGAACCCCCTCCTCACTGCCAGAACACTCTTCATGCCCCCAAATAATGCTTCCCATCCAGAAATCCTCTCCCATATTAGCCTAATCATACTCACATTTACTGGAAGTGCCTCCTCCGTGCTGGCCTTCTGGAATACCTGTACCAAGAACCCTGCTTATATGGAGAGGACCCCATATAAGCTGTGCCCCTGTGTGTGGCTCGGACGACCCCAAATCCTTTAGCATCCCTTTGCCCAAGCTTGGAGGGTCCTGCTGGTGGTCCCAGCCCTTCCTTTTGGTCCCTTGATATTTGCACCCATGCCCTGGCCTTGAGCTGGCCAATTTAACCAGGAGAGCAGCCACCAGAGATGGGAACTCTTCAAACTGGCAACTGATCCGTTGACGTGACAGGGAAGGGTGGGGGGACAGGGCCAGGGTAAGGCCAGGTCAAGTGGCACAGGGCGTGTGCACACACATACACCCATGTGTTCATTCTTCAAACATTCACCAAGTGCCTGCTATGCCAGGTGCTGTTCTGGGCACTGGGGACACAGCAGAGAACAAGCCAGAAAAAAATCCCTTCCTTCGTGGGGCTGCCATCTGCGGGAGAAACACAATCAACAGATAATACGTGCAGTTGACCCTCAGACAGCATGAGTTTGAACTGCATGGGTCCCCTTATACACGGATTTTCTCAACAAATACTGTAAATGTCTTTTATTTTCCTTATGATTTTCTTAAATTTTTCTCTAGCTTACTTTATTACAGAAATATAGTATATAAAACATATAACCTACACAATATGTGTTCAGTGACTGTCAGTGTTATTGGTAAGGCTTCTGGTCAACAGCAGGCTATTAGTAGGTAAGTTTTGGGGGAGTCGAAAGTTATACATGGATTTTCGTCTACACAGAGCCCCAACCCTCACATTGTTCAAGGGTCAACTATAGTGTGCTGGGTGGCACGTGCTAAGGAGAGAAGGCAAGGGGGCAAAAGACATGAGGTGTTGAGGGTACAGAGGCTAGGTCAGGAAAAGCCATCCTGAGGAGGAGGTGACATTTGAACAAAGACTTGTAGGAGGTGAGGGAGGAGCCATGCAGACATCTGGAGGAAAAGGTGCAGATGGAAAGAACAGCCAGTGCAAAGGCCCTGAGGCAGGAACTCACCTGGAGTGTTTGAGTAACAGCAACAGCCAGGAGACCAATGTGATAGAAACAATGGGAGTGGAGTGAAAGAACTGAGTTTCAAATCTTTGCTCCTTAACTTTCTAGCTGAATATCATTGGTCAGTGATCATACCCCTCTGAGCCTCAGTTTCTTTTTCTGTAAAATAGGCCTGAAAAATGTATAGTTTTCTTTCAGTTGTGCTCAAGCTCTCAGATGTGATGTGCTATGTCCTGGTTCAGGGCCTGGGGTGAGATATGAACGTAGGTACACCAGACACATGCAACCCCAGCAGGCCTGGGATGGTGGGGAGGGGACAGGGTCAAGAGACCCTGACAGACCCAGCTGCTTGGTAGGTCTCCCTGGCTCACACACACAGGGCGCCTGCCCAGCCCCATGGCAACCCTGCACACAGAGACATCAAACAGGCCCTGCCGAGGAAGTCCCACGTCACTGTGGTTAGGGTGGCTCCTCCCAGCCCATCCTGGCTGGCGGGTGTGCTCCTCCTTGCCCGGCAGGGCCCCTGCCTCCCGTTGTCCTGGCGACAGGCTGTGTTATGAGCAGGGATCCCACCACCTACCCCCTCACTAGAGGACCAGCCACTCCCCACCTCCAGAGAAGGACCTTACATGGTAGCCTCAGTTCACTACCACTAACCCTTCGGTCCAACACCCCAGACTGGTGCAGAGCATCAGGAAAGCCCTTGTCTACCCACCAAGAGAGGGCCAGAGAGGCTACAGGGATCTAGAGGGACCCCAGTCAAGTGCTTGAAATCCTCAGGGCAGAATTAGGGTATTGCTCAGGGGCACAGAAGAGTGGGTCAGGCAGAAATAACCCCTAGGCCTGGCCCAGCTACCCTGGAGTGGGGTGGGGGGTAGAGACTGACTCACCACTCACCCAACACCAATGACATCAGGGCCTGGCCCGCCACCCCGACCTGGCACCGGGCCAGAATGGGGGCACCCAAGAGGTTTCACACCTTGTTGCCTTCTCCCCTCTGACTGGGGCTTGGCAGGGGCAGGGTTAAAGAGGATCCCTCCTGGGGGTTTCTCCCCTAATCCCATCCCTTCATTCCCGGGGATTTCGGGCCCCAGCCCCTCTGACGTCACTGTGGTTACTATGGCAACTGCCCGAAGTTCCCAAATAAAATTACCGCGGGCGGGTTAAGTTTCCTAGGAGGCAGCCGACGGGTAAACAATGGCGGTGGCAGGCGGGGCGGCGAGGGGCTGCCTCACTCTGCTGGGACCCTGGGGTCCCTAGGACGAGAAAGAGGGTCCCGCTCCCCTCCCGGGACCCGAGATGCTGTGAGCACCGGGGCGGTCGCAGAGCAAAGCCACCAAGACTGGCAGGAGATGGGGGGCATGGGGACCTGGGAGGAGAGGCAGGGGCGGCGGGGAACAAAAGGGGGACCCGAGACCTGGGATCCGCCCTCCGCACACCCCGCCTCTCCCAGCCCATGGCCAGCCTTTAGTCCAGCTGTGGCTGCTCCCAGCTGCCTGGCTCCCCACATCTGGCAGGCTGCGCGCTCACTTCCTGTCGCCTGGGCCGCCTTGAGGGAGGTAAAAATAACCCTCCCCCTCCCCCTGCTGGCGGGCGCCTTCGGTGGAGACTCCCGGACTGAAGGAGGGAGAGGCCCAGCCGCCGCCGGGGACCGGAGCCCCCCTGAGGCCGCCTCTTGTCCCTCCCACAGGCTCTGGTGTCCCGGGAGGAGGGGCGGAAGGGGGTGGCACGGGTCCCAGGATGCGCGAGGAGGCTGGGGAGCCTACTGAATTAGGAAGGAAGGCCCTTTAGTGGGCCGTCAGAAACCTAGACAATCAATACCCAAGCCCCTTTCCCCCACACCGTGGAGGAGGGGCTGCCTGCTCTAACCCGCTGGTGGACTGCAACGGACCTGCCTGGGGTCCAGTCGCGAGTCTCTCAAGTCACCCCTGCTCCCCACCAAAAAAAGCCCTCTCCAGGCCTCAGTTCACCTATCTGTAAAATGGGGATGCTAGAATCCACTTCCAAGTGCATTTGTTCAATCCTTGTAAGCTATTATTTCCTGCCCGTCCCCCAACCCCAGGGGGCTTCTAAGACCCTGGAGTGCTCTTGCCAGGTAAAATATAGGACACCTTGTTGAATCTGATTCTCAGATGAACAAGAAATCATGTTTAGTATAAGTATCCATGCAGTACTTGGGACATACTCATACTAAAAAAAAATTGCTTACTTGTTCTATATCTGAAAATCAACTTTAACTGTCTCTTGTATTTTTATTTGCTAAATCTGGCAACCATATCCCCAAGCCGCCATCATCTCTGGCCTGGAAATGCTCCAACAGACAGCTCCCTGGTCCCCTCACTCCAGGCCCTCTCCCTTCCATCCGTTCTCCAGAGGGAGTCAATTAAATTCTTCACATCACCCTTCCACCATGCACTCTATGCACTGCTGAAAGCCACCCCCACCTGCTGGCCACTAGACCCTTCTTATCAGACCACTTTCTCTCCAACCTGTTTCTCATGTCCACCTGAGCATCCTTCAGGTCCTAAAGTGCCACCTCATCCACAAAGCCTTCCTGACCTACCACCCCGACCCTGTGACTTTAGACTCTTCAGGAATTCTGCCCTCTTCTGTCTCCCCACTCATCCATTCAAATGATTTATGGAATCATTGGAGTAAAATAAAGATTTCTTAAATGACACAAAGCTGGTCACTTCCCTGATGGAGGCCAGGTGAAGGGGGACACATCTGGTCTACAAGCCTTGGTGCCAGTCCCTGCTCTTTTCCCCAGCCCACAGGGTCTGGGGCCCTTAGGGGTCCTGTGAGCAGCTCAGTGTTGGCTGTTACAGGTCCTGGGGAGCCCAGTGTGAGGAGATGCCTTACAGTCTGACGGAGAGCCAGCCCTAGCCTCTGAAGGTCACAGGGTCAGCTACTACTGTCAATGGCCAAAGGAGCTCACCGGGTCCATACCCTTAAGGTCCCACCCAAGCTCCCACATGGATTTCTCATTCGAACCCACACAATGCACTCCCGCAGCTCTGACCACCACCCAGACGGGCCACGCACATGGCCGTGAGGGGTACAGGAGCCCGTCACCCTGCCTGGGTTTAAGTTAGGCCCTCTGCTTCCTTGGACAAAGGAGTTTGCCTCTGTTACTCATTCTCTCCATCTGTAAACTGGGAGTAATACCAGCAAAAGACCAGAGGGCTATTGTGAACATTATATTAATATACATAGGGATGCACAAGTGTAGAACAGGCTGGAACAGAATGCGCTCATTGTTAGCTCCCTTTGAGAGTGAAAAGCCAAAATCTCCACCACAGCCCTCTGATCCCGCCCACCCCAGCAAGTCAACCTCCCCACCCCAGCCGGTCGTCCCCCCAAGTCCCTCTAAGAAAATGGCCTGAACACTTGGCCAAAGCTCTGACCCAGCTTCTCAGGGTTCCTCTCACCCCACAGCGAGGACCCTATGCCAACTTCCTTCACTCTGCACTGGCCTCTGGAGAGCCAGGAATGGATCTGGCTTGGGGAAGGATGCCCTCTGTTCTCCCTCATGGAACCACAGCTGCCTCCTTCACCCTCATCTCTGTGCCCACCATAGCGGCAAGATTGATCTGAGTCCCTACTCAAGGTAAGACCACCGGGTCCGGAGCCCCTCGCAGCTCCCCACCGGCTAGAGGCTCGAACTTGCGCCGTCTGGAGCCGGGGCGGCCCCTCCCGGCTGCGGTTGCCTGGCAACGTGCTGTTTGTTGGCGTGGGGGCGGGGCCGGCGCGCGGTGACTCACAGCGGCATGATGCGGGTGGGCGCGGCGCCCGGCAGCCTGGCGGGCGGCCCGAGTCCAGCCGCCCTGGCGGCTGGAGGGGCCCGGCGGCGGGGGCGCGCCAGCCCCAAGTGGGCGCCCAAGGCCCGTGGGGAAGCGGCGGAGCAGAGCCTGGCCTCCAGGGTTCCTTCGAATCTTGGCCCAGCCTCTGCCTCTCGGTCTGTGACTTAAGAACCTCAGTGTGCTGCTCGTCAGTAAAATGGGTGCACACTGCACGCTGCAGTAACCTGTCACTCATGCACCAGGCAGTTGGCATTAATAAGCAGTTACACTCCCCTTTGAGCAGCTTCTGCATGCCTGGACTCTGAGTTTGATCTCCAGTGTCTTTGGGCAAACTCCATAACCTCACCGAGCCTCAATTTATCTGTTAACCAGAGGTAGCAACAACACCCTACCTCCCAGGTGGTTTGAAGATTGTTTGAATCAATAGTGAGACAACGTCCGTCACAACTCGCTACCAGGGCTCTGCCCCCCCACCAAAGAGGGGAGGAGGGGTGGAAAGTTCTCTCCTTGGCAGAGCCCTACAGGGCAAGGAGGTCAGAGCAGTCAAGCAGTCGCCCCTGGATATGAGTGTGGGGCACAGGCCCAGGGAAGGGTGGTGGCGTGAACATGGCTTCCGAGGCCTGCATCCTGAAGCTGGGGCTGGCAGCACCTGCTGCGGGCGAACGGCGGGAAGGAGGCCTGGGCGTGACTCACCACCCAGCAATGAAGCCTGAGTCACGCAGGGCGGCGTCCCCCCGCAGCCCCCCTCCACACGCAGCCGTTCCCACAAAGGTCCTTTGAGAAGAGCTCCCCACGGCCCACCCCAGCCCCTAGGCCCTCTGCAGGGTGGGCTGTGGGGCCAAGGCTCTGCTGGGCTGCCCCCAAGCGTAGGGCTTGGGTCTGGGAGGAGCCGGCCTTCTTCCGCCATGTCTGTGAAAAGTCACCATGGGCAGCCGGGCATCCCCAAGGAGGGGGCTTCCAGGCAGCCTGAGTCACTCGAGGGACAGCCGAGGGTCACACGCACACAGTGGGCAAATTGAGTCAGGATGTCTGGAAAGGCAGGCAGGCTGGGCCCCTTGGAATCAGGCTTCGGAGACACCTTAGAAGGAGCCACCATTCTTCTCCCCGGAGCCTGTCTCTCCTGCAGTGACTGCTGGCAAGGAGAGAGCTGCTGGCTGGGGAGAGGCAGACTGGCCGCCTCTCCCTGGCTCTACCACCCTCCCTGCCTACCCTGGGGCCTTCCCCCCACTTTAGCTGCCCCTCCTAGGCCTGGCAGAATGGACAGCAGGGTGGGGCTAGGATGAGGAGAGTAAAGCTGGGCCACAAAATTTAAGTGGGCACCGACACTCTCAGTAATCAAGATTAAATATTTTATAACAGCTTTATTGAGATAAAATCTACATATCATACAATTGACCTACTTAAAGTATATAATTCAACGTTTTTAGTATATTCAGAGTTGTACAACCCTCCCCACAGCCAAGTTTCAAACATTATCACCACCCCAAAAGAAACCCAGTATCCATTGGCGATCACTCCCCACATTCCCCACTGTCCCCCAGCCCCTGGCACCCCTCACCCACTTTTTCTCTATGTATGAATGGACTCGTACAATGTGCCTTATGACTGGCTTCATTCACTTTGCAAGGTTCATTCATGTTGTAGCATGTCTGACTGTTTCATTCCCTTTTATTGCCGAATAATATGTGGCACGGAAGACACCACGTTTAAAAAAGTCCGTTCATCAGTTGACGGGCATTTGGATTGTTTCCACTTTTGGGCTAATGTGCATAATGCTGCTGTGAACATTTGTGTACAGGTTTTTGCAGGGGAGATTAAATAATGTTTGAGTGAGATATTTTTGAAAATCAAAATTAATGTAAAAAATTCAGAGAGAACAAAAACTTCAAATTTTAAAATAAAGACAGGATCTGATAGGGCTGGGATTAGGGAGAGGTGAGTGAGGTGAGTCATACAAAAGCAAAATCAGGTTCTGTCTGGACCTGCACACTCCAGTGAGTTCGCCGCTTCTCACATGGCTGCTGAGCACCCACAACGTGGCTAGTCCACACGGAGAGATGTTGTAAGTATGCATGTTTTTTAAAAGAATGTAAAATATCTCATTGATACTTTTTATTTTGATTATATGTTGAAGTGACACTTTTGGATACAGTGGGGTAAATCAAATATTAACATTCATTTCACCTGTTACATTTTTTAAAAAGCATTTATTTGAGCCCCCGCCAGCATGGCTCAGTTGGTTGGGCATCATCCTGCAAACCAAAAAGGTCAGGGCACATGCCAGGGTTGCAGGTTGGATCCCCAGTTGGGGCACATACAGAAGGCAGCCAATAGACGTTTCTCTTTCACATGGATGTTTCTCTCCCTCTCCTTCCCCCTCCCTTCCCCTCTCTCTAAAATAAAAAATTAAAATGAAAAATAAATAAAAGCATTTATTTGAGCAAAAAGAAGCTGCAGCTTGGAAGACAAACTCAGGTAGCAACCTAAATTGTGTCCTCTACTTTTTAGAATGTGGCTACTAAATGGACACAGTGGTGCTGGCTGGCTTTTCTGGTTCGCAATAAACTTCCTTTGGGGGACGCTGTGCAGGGCACACCGCCTCTGCTCCCCTCCCTCCCGAGGACTCCTCCAGTGGCTGCCTGGCCCCACTACTGACATCAAGCTTTCAAGACAGACCACTTTTCTCAGTCATTGCTGTCTTCAACCTCTATGTAGTATGCCCACTTCCTCCCTGGTCTCCGCACTCTATGTCCGCCTGATGTCCCTCCTCCTCCTCAGTCTTTTTATTGAATGCCTCTCAAATGCCATCCTCCCTGGGCATACCTTTGGCCATCACCTACTGACGACCCTTTCTTTAAACGTGTACTCCCTGGTGTCTCACAGGTGCCTCCAACTCGCTCTGCCCCAGGAGACCCCCACCCTTCCTCCTTGGTTCCTCAGTCTCCACGTGTGATCTATCTCTAAGATCTGTCGGCCCTACTTCCTGAAGCTGTTCATTTCCACCTGTCTCCCAGGTCCCTGCTCTTCTCGTCTGGACAGCTACACTGGTCACCCCACTCACCCTCTGCCTCCAGCCTTGTCCTCTCTGCTGTGGTAATGGCCCAGTGCATGTGAGCTCATACTCTTGCTTAAAACCTCCCAAGGACTCTGCTATTTAGGGATTTAGGCAGTGGTTACACAACTGTATGCATTTGTCAAAACTCATAGAACTGTATAAAGACTGAGTTTTGCTCTATGTAAATTATATTTCAATAAACCTGATTAAGAAGAAAAACCCTCTAGGTCTTTACATCTTACTCTAATCCAAATTCTTCAGGGGCTGTCAAGGCCCTGCTTAACACCTCCTCCGGAAGCCTTCCCTGATTTTACCCCATCCTCCAGGCTGGCCCCATGCCTCCTCTGTACTCTCTTGTGCCCCTGGCTCTCAGCACTGAACACTCTCCATTGCACTCAGAGAGCTATGTGACTGTCCCCTTATCATACAGTGGCCAGTAGGTTCCATGGCTATTTTGTTCCTCAGCATGCTAGGAACATGTTAGTTATCAATACATAGATGCCGCAGATATTGTCTGAGGCTCTGCTCTTGCTGCATAATTCTGATCAGAATGAAGCTTCCTGCTCTGGAGGAGCTGAAATGTAAGAGGAGACAGACAAGAAACAAGATATGCAGTCAAACATACAGTGTGGTCAAAAGCAATGGGGCAGTGGAAAAAAATAGATCAGGATAAAGCAAGGACATACAACTTTAACTGTGGGGGGCAGTGTGTCTCACTGAGGAAGTGATATTTGAGCAGAGACCAGAAGGAAGTGAGGGAAGCAGCCATGTGGGTATCTGGTGGAAGAGAGGCTCTGGTGGAGGGAGCAGCCACCAGTGCAAAGGCCCTGAGACTAGGCTGCAAGTGCCTGGTGTGTTCCAGGAACAGCGAGGACGCCCTTGTAGCCAGAAGAGTGAGTGAGGGAGAGAGGTGAGCAGAGGGAGCCAATGGGTTAGAACGTGCAGGGCTGTGGGGAGGCCTTGGGCTTTTGATGTAAAACTTGGAGCTGTGGTGGTTCTGAACAAAGGACAGATGCTTTCCTACTAGGGTGCTCACAGGGGCCCTCGGCTGAGGAACAGACTGTGAGGGAGAGGCCCGGAGAACATGGAGGCGACAACTGCGCTGGCCCAGGAGAGAGGATGGGGGCCAGACTTGTGTGGGGGCCCTGGAGAGGGTGAGATTTTAGATTCATTAGAAGCGACAGCGACTGAATTTGTTAATAGATTGCATTCCTTAAGAAAGGTTTTGGCCCCAGTGGCTGGAATGCTGGAGCTGCCATTTCAAGAGATGGGAAGATGGCTAGAAAAGCTGGTTTGTGGTTGAGGGAATGAGCTTTCGGCCCAGGGCCTCATATGGCCCTGGAGTATCCCTGCCCAGACTCCAGCAGAGTGCAGAGAAAGGTGCCCTCACTGTCTGGGCCTTGCCTTCTTTAGGTTTCTCTGGGTGTGCAAACTACCAACACATCTGGGCACACACAGGCCCCACGACCCAGCACACTCATCCATGGTCACACCCTCGGGGGCTTCTGGGGCTGAGGCTCTCTCTGGGTTGACAGAGTTGAGAAGGGCCTTTTGGTTCACACACCCCCCCAGCTACCATCTGGGTCCCTGAGGAGACTCCCGAGGGGACTGGAAGTGACTTGGGGCTGGGACTCTCTAGGGGAGACATTCAGGAAGAGCTGCTGCTGAGTCACAGCAGTGGGTCCCCTATGAGTCAGCACTGGCAGGGGCCCCAGGAACTGGGGGCTGGGGCAAGCGGTTCCCACGCCCAGAGGAATCAGGCTGCTAGGGCACTGGGGCTTCCCCCACTGCCCTTCCCATCCTGTGCTGGGCTCAGGGGGGATATTCAGAGGACCCTGGGGTTGGGAGGACTGACCACTGGGCCAGGCTCCAGAAATACTCTCTCCTAGTCTGACCCGGTTCAGGAATACAGAGGCTGTCCACCCAGCCAATGTGTTGCAGCAAGGAGTAGAGCTAGACATTAAAAGACAACGTGAGCATCTCCACCTGAACGTTCAGTTGCCTTCAGTTGCTTAGAGGATCATCCTGATATGCTAAGGTTGTGGGTTCCATCCCCAGTCAGAGCACAAACCAGAATCAACCAATGAATGCATACATAAGTGGAACAAATCAATGTTTCTCTCTCAAATCAATAAATACAAATTTAAAAAAGAAGAAAATGCACATGAGGCATTTGTGGAAACATCAGTTCTGGGAGGTTCAATTTAAGAAGAGTTCTTTCCTGCTGGGGCCTCTGCATTTGAGCAGTGAAGGTTCCAGCCTACGGGCTCCAGGCAGCGACCTCAGCTTCGGTGTCGGGGCGGGAGTCGACACAGGAAAAGCGAGCTGAGAGCCAGTTCGCCCCCGCAGCGGGGAGGGCTCTGGAGTCTGCTGCCCCCTGCCGGTGGCCGTGGGAAGCTCGGCGAGCTGGAGAGCCAGATGGAGTTTTTCAGGCCCGTGCTTTAGCAGAGGTGGGGAAAGGCCTCTCACAGAATCCTGGCTCTGCGGCTTCCAAGCCCTGCCACCTTAGGCAAGGGCAGCCCCTCTGGGTCTCACTTGTTCATGTGTAAAAAGGACAATGTTCACTTCATTGGCCTGCTGAGAAGAGTCCAGATGATTGGGGATGAATAAATGAATGAGTGAATGAACAATGTATTTCAGAGCATCCTCCTTCCCTTTTCATTTTGAAAGGAGAGCACAGGAGGGACAACAATAAACCAAACTCCACCCAAGGAGGTTTAATTACTATTTACTCCCATCCTCTTCTGTCCAGCTTCCCCCCAGGGAATTATACTCCATGGGGGTGGGCATTTATGTGAGGTACAGAGTAGGGCTGGACCCCAGTCTGGAGGTCCTGGAGACATAATTCTTTTGAGTCAGCTGGCTTTCTGGGTTGACACCTGAAGGAAGGGGGCAGGTATAGGGAAAGGGGACTTATCAAGGAGAAACTGAGGCAGGACTCTGATGGGGGGAGCACGGCCAGGTGGAAACAACCATGCCCCCTCAAAGGTTAAAGCCTGGGCTTAGGGGAAGGGGGCTCAAAAGCTTCTCTAACTCCTTCTTAAGATGGGCGTGAGAGACGAACAGGAGAAATCCAGCTCAGCACTAGCCAATAGGAGGCCCCCCGCCTGGCACCGTTGTCTGCCCTGAGGTGACCTCCTTCCAACCAGCCGGTGGCACAGGCAGTGGCTGGGGTGGGTGTGTGTGTGTGTGTGTGTGTTGGGGAGTAGGTGGGCCCCTGAAGGGAGTGTCTGCCAGTGTAGGGTCCCTGCAGTGTGTTTGTGTGTACCCTTTCAGTGTGAGCATGGGGGCTCCATGTGAGCATCTCTGATTGATTAGGAGAGTCCCAACCCAGGTACAACTTTATAATGACCTCCTGTGTGTGGCCTGTGAACCTGGCCATTGTGTACCTGCTCCAGATGGTCCCAGGTGCACATCTCCAACTGTCCTTGTATATTGTGTGTTAGTAAAGACCCCTGTGGGCCTGCGGTTTTATGGGTGTGGGTATTGGTTCTTTGAATTTCAGGTATCTCTGCCCGTTGCACACAAGTGATTGTGCATATATTTGTGTGTCTGTGTATGCCCCCGAGGCTGTGCCTAGCATGTCTCTGTGAGTGTGTTCCTATTCCATGTATAGATCCATATGTTGTGTCTATGTATATATCCATGTATGCTAGGGTATTGTGTCCAGGTGCTCCCACAACTGTGCACCTGGTGGGTGAGCAGGTAATGTGTATTCTATGTGTATGCCTGTGTGCCTGTGTATCTTGTGTGTGCCCCTAAGTGTCTGTGTGTCTGTGGCCATCGCTATGAGTACGTGCATGTGTGTTTTCTGCATGTGCCCTGGCTTCCTCTCTGAGGCCCTTCCTCCTGCCCCTTGGATGTAGTTTCTGTTTTTTGCATGTGTATGTCTGTCCCTGTGAGTGTAGCTCGGTTTTACAGCTCTTCCCGTGTAATCAGTGCCTCAGTGCCCCTCCGTGTCCCACCACGCCCTCCCGTGAGTGTGTGTCTCACAGCTCCTTGCACTTCTTTCCCTGTGTTTGTGGTCCGAGTGCCTTTGTGCGCGTGTGGCGTGTGCTCCCCATTCGCTTTAGAGGCCTGCATGCGTCCCAGTCCCTGCCTGTACCCGTTCGCGCCCCCGTGCCCCCCGCTGGGGACCCAGGAGCTGCGTCTTGGCACCGTGGACATCTCCGCGTGAGTCCCTGTGCGTCCAGCGGGAAGTCTCGGGGCGCATACGGCCACGACTGGAGGACCCACCGCTCGGCGCGGCGCGGTGAGGAGGGCGGGGGCGGCGGCGGCGGGGAGCGCGGGCACGTCACCGAGACAGACTGGCTGGCGGGCTGGCGGGAGGCGGTGGCCGCGGGTTCGAGCCGGCGCCGAAGGTCCGCGATCCCTCCCCCTGCCCGCGTCCTGGGGAGCCCCCGCCCAGCCCCGGGGCCGCCGAAATGCAATTTCCCGTGCTGGAGCCTTGGCTCGGGGGGCTTTTCCGGGCAGGTTTTGGAAACAAGAGGGGGCACGAGGCAGCGACCCAAAACGAGGTGAGCACGGGTGTCGGGCGGGCTGGGGGCGGCACCTGGGTTGGGGACGCGGCTGGGCGGAACGGCGGCGAGACCCGGCCGCAGCCCCCTCGCGCACCTGCTGTGGGTCCGGGGGCGGGGGCCCCGGCCTCTGCGGCCCGGCCCTCCATTGTTGCGGCGGCTGGGGAAGGGGGGCGGGGAGGCCCCGGCGGCATCTCTGCGTCTTGCCTTTCGGGAGCACGGGCTCGGGGAGGACCGGACGCCCCCAAGGGAAGAGGCCCTGAAGTCCCCGAACCGGGGTCACCCAAGGGGGGGAGCACGGGCCAAGATGCCCCCAAGGGGCGGGGACGCATGCTAGAGGGGTGGGGGTAGTAGGGACCCCCGGCCGCCTGCCTGACACCTGACGGCGGGGAGGCCCCAGGACAGGGCGGCGGCAAGCTTTGTTCTTGGGGTCGCAGATCCCGTGAGGATCTCGGAAATGAAGGGCTAGTAGAGGCTCCGGCCCGGCGCGCGCGTTCCAGAGGGTGCCCCGGCCAAGTTCACGGGCGCGCGGGCCTGCGCGGGCCCTGCAGAGAGAGATCCTCGTGGGGGCCCTGCTCCGGCCTGGCTGCGGCGGTGGTCCTCCTTGTGCTCCCCGCCGGTCTGTCATTACCAGAGGCGGCTGCAGAGTATTTACTGGGGCCAAGGTTTGCTAACAGGAACACGCCCTCCAAAACTGGCCGTAAAAAGGAAAAATGGCCCCGAATTCCACTGCTGGGGAGTCCTTTTAAAGCAACAGGGAGCCGCTCACAGGAAGCTGCCCTAGAAGGCCTGCTGGAGGTGGAAGGGATGCAGAAGACCTCTCATGGACTGGTGGGAGCTGCGAAGTAACCCCCCCTACACTCAGTCCCCTCATCTCTTTTCCCATCCACCAGTGTCCCACGGCCCTGCACTGCCACAGATGCATGCATTCACTCACAGAGTCACAGATATTTCCGAGTCGCCGAGGGAGACCCCCAAGTCCACACACTGCACACACACAGCATCCCCATCACTCAATCACCCTCAGGGTAGCTGGTCAAACACACATGCACCTGACCCACAGTAACAGCGCCACGTGGGCGCACACATCGCCCTCAATGACGAGGACATCCCATGAAAACACTGCCAAATAGAAAAATTCAGCCACCACTGACAGTAGCCATGGTGTGGTCACAGCCTTGCACACAGCACTGCCACACGCATAGTTCTCTCCCACAAACAGACACTCCAATGCACTCTGTCTCAGATGGGTGCCCACAGGCTGCCACCCAGGAAAACTGTGACAACAGATATTTTAAACATCCTGATACAAGCAGAGAGACACATACACATAGACATGTTTGTGCCTTCTTAAGGACTTACCCACAGGCATCCACCGGCATCCAGGTAGCCACACACACGCACACACACACACCACAGCTGCACATGCTGACACATTGCTGCCCACAGTAAAACAACAGGATCCTCCTTTCGTAGGTGTCACCATGACACTGTCACCCACAGACAGGTATGAACCTGCCAACAGTACCTGTGCCCATAGTCACCCACTCTAGCACTTGACTATACCCCTGGACACCTACAATAATATTAACACAGACAAATAAAATGGCATATGCACAATGGCACACATAGATCCATAGGAAAGATGACACAGAGACTCTCAGAAATCCAGTCACCTGGATGGCTATAAATCCAGTGCTCATTTATTGAGCATCTGTTATGAACCAGGTACCATTCTAGCACTGGAGGTAGAAGAAATCAAAATCTGCCCTGGCTGGTGTGGCTCAGTGTCTTGAGCACCAGCCTGCAAACTAAAGGGTCACTGGTTCAATTCTCAGTCAGGGCACATGGCTGGGTTGCAGGCCAGGTCCCCAGTCGGGGGCACTCTAGAGGCAAACTACACATTGATGTTTCTCTCCCTCTTTCTCCCTCCCTCTCTCTCCAAAAGATAAAAAATTAAAAAAAATTTTAAAAGATCAAAACCCCTGCCCTCCTGGAACAGACCTTTTAGTGAGGGGTGTGGGGGCCCCCAATTGGATGACACAGACTACAGTCACCCTCAGTGACACTGACATATGCCAGACACCCACATACACTGGCTCGCACATCGACCTGCATTTACCCACAATTAGCCTGGCACACACCCACAGTCACACTGACATCCACACACAAACAGAAGCCCACAGAAGCACCAACACACGTGCTGACATATACACACAACTGGCACAGAGATAGCTGCCCACTGTCGTACACACCTACCTGGAGTTACAGACACCCACAGACTTCCAAAATAGCCTGCCCAAGGGAGTAGCTGGGACCCCAAGCCCACTGCAGCTCCCCTGTAACAGGACCCTGCTGCCTGTTTTCAAACAGAGTCAACCCTGACCTAGACCCAGGGTCACCTGGCACCCCAAGCCACAGAAGTGTCTAAATTTCCCATCAGCTGGCCTCAGGTCCCTTCACGGCCCCAACCCTAACCCCAGAGAAACCAGAGCCTTCTTGCCTACCCTAGCTCTGGTAGGCTTCGGAAGGAAGCTGGGCTTCTGGCCCTCTGGCCACCCCCAGGTCTGGCAGGGTCCTCGAGCAGCCAGTGGAAGCAGGGAGCTGGCATGAGGAGAGCAGAATGGGAACCCGAGAGGCCACACAGGTATGGGGGAAGTGAGGAACCCCCTACCCACCAGTCTAGACAATCAACAGGACCCCACTTGGGGACCCCCATGCATGCTGTTACCATACCCACATAATGAATGGGCTCTTTGTCTGCCAGACCCTGACCACCTCCTCCCCCTTGTTCCCCACAGGTTTATGCATACACACAAGGAAATGGGCACACTGGGACACACACACAGGAACACGTGCATGGACATACAGATAGAGATGCACATAGGCTGCCAGGCACCCTGCCCCCCACTCCTCCTCCTTCAACTTGATGGCAGAGTTGCCTCCATCCATCACCCTCTCACCTCTGACCCTGACCCCAGACCTGCACCATCTGCCCTGCCTTCTTGCAACTCAGGGTGGGGGTGGGGTGGGGGTGGGCCCTGTCTGGGTCAGTGTGACTTCTGGAAGGCTTCCCTCACCCCACTCATTCCCAGCCCCCTGTCCAGACAAACCCTCCCAGCCTGTCAGAAGAGGGGTCCCAGGAAGAAGAGGAATGAGGGCCAAATTAGCCATGAAGGGCACCCCTGCTTTGCACGGGGGCCTATGGTTGGGAGTGGGAGGAGACAGTTCCACCCACCGTGCTGGGCTTCAAAGTCAAATGGAAGCCCAATGGGCTCTCCAGAAGGCCTCAGGACCCTTGGCGGGAGGGACAGTCAGCTCCACACCCTCCACGGTCCAAGTCCCAAGTCCCGACAGTGAGACGCAGACGGTGAGGGGGCAGGCCGACAGACACAGATCAGGTGTAAAGAGCCGGACAACCACAGGAGGATCCAGACAGCCAGCGACAAGCACTCGCAGGGCAGGAGACCCCGACAAATACAGGCCGGCGAGGGGCACAGGCAGACCCAGACAGGCAGATCCAGACAGACACCGAGGGCAAGGGCGGGAATTCTACGCAGACCTCCGTAGACAAAGGGAGACAGACCCCGGGCTGGCCCCCGATAACCCCTCCCCCACATGGTGGGGCGGGGTTGCACTACTCCGGTCCCTCCCCTCCGTGGGAGGCCCCGCCCACCTACCCGGCCCAGCCGCCCTGATTGCTCCGACCAGCGCATCCTTCCCGATTTGGGGAAGACCAACCACTTGCAGGGACCTTCCTTCTCGGTAGGCAAAGATCATAGCCCTCCGGGAAGCTAGCGGAGAGACAGCGCGGGAGAAAGGGGCCCCTGAATGTGGTTAGAGTGCCTCGGACTTGACCTCGCATTCTAGGTTCATAATCACCAAGCACAAAGCTTGTGAGGAGCCTCTGAGAGTTGTAAACCAAACTCTCAGAGCATCACCTTCCTCATCGATAAGACGGGCATCCTAATAATATATAAAGAGTTATCATTACTATCTCTGCCCTCCCAGCCGACCCTCCTCCCCAGAGTTCTTGGCATTCTCTCTGCTGGGACCACCAACCCCAAGGCAGGCATCCTTCCTCGGAAGAACTCGGGTGCCTGTGGGGGTAAGGGGGAGGGGCCCCGGCCGCGGCCCACCCACCTCCGGGACCGAAGAGGGCCCTGCTGGTCGGGCGGATGGGCCAGGGGAGAGGGCGTCCACCCCGAGCTTCCGACAGGGTTGGGGTCGTGACGGGACCCCGGCCAGGGGACGAGAGGCTGGGCTTTGGGGAAAGGGCTTCATGAGTTGGAAAAATTTAATGCGGCCAGTCTTGCGGGGGTCGGGCTTCGAGGGGCTCAGGTTTGGGGTCAGGTCCTGTGGGGGCGGACCCTAAGGGGGTTGGGCTCCACGGAGATGGCCTTGGGGACTCCCTAGAGACGCGGTCCGTGGGAGTCTAGGCAGGCGGGTTCCAGGGGAGGGTCCTAAGGGGAGGGGCTCTGTGACTTTGGTAGCTCCTGGGGCTGGCACAATGTGGGGTACCACAGGGCAGCTTAGGGGCCTGGGAGGTGGTCTTTAGGGGAGCTATGCTCTTTGAGGACTGGCTTAGGGGACAAGATTTCTAGGGGTTGAGTTTGAAGGTGGGCTCCATGGGAATCTATATGGGTGGGCTTTAGAGGGAGGGTCCTAGGGCCTGGTAATAGGTGGGTGGGCTTTAAGAGGATGGGTCCTGGGGAGGGGCCAGGGTTGGTGAGTTTAGAGCAGCGGGTGTCCTGGGGCAGGATCTGTGTTGGGATCTCAGGGGAGGGTGTTGCAGGGCTGTGTTGGCTCAGGCTGCCTACAACAGGGACCTTTTAGGGTTTATTTAAGCTTAGCACACTTGGGGCCCCTGATCCACCTTAGGGTTACACTAAGGGGTTCCTTTGGGGCTCCATATTCCCCTGAGTGAAATGGGAGGGGGCTGGGGAATTGAAGGACCCTCTCCAGGTCGTCTTCGGAGTCCATAAACCCAGATAGGGGGCACCGGAGGGAGCAGTCACCCAGCACTCCAAGGCCCCCGCAGGGAGAGACTGGAGGCCCCTTTTACCAGGAGGAAGTGGGGAGGGGGCAGCATCTTGCCACAGTGGGAGGCCAAGCAGCTATTTGCCAGCAGTCTGTTGTGATGTCTGAGGGTGCACCCTTCTTACATCACCAAGGGCCTGAGTTCAGATGCCTGAGACTCTGCAGGAGGGCAGCAGGTGTCTCCTTGGGTCCTCTTGCCTCTCCCTTGTCCAGTGGGCAAGTGGACCTATGGGTGGGCCTGGCAGCGGCTCCAGTGTGAGTCCTAAATTTGCAAAGTGGAGACTCTGGTGACCCCCAAGGGTTGTTGTGGTTCATAAACAGTCCTGCCCAGGAACAGGGTGAGGCTCACAGAAGGTATACATTGTATTAAAATTACTTGTTTATCTCTCTGTTGCATGATGTCCCCCGCACACCCCAGAATAGCAGAGTGGTCAGACACATCTAGAGGCTGCTTGGAGTGGTGCCCTCTGGCCTCAGTCTCCCAAACCGACAAGTGGGGTTTGCATCTTCCAGCTCCCTTTTGAGGAAAGCCCAGCTCCCAGTACTGCTACATCCATGCACCAAAGTCTACATAAATACCTACCATTACAACTATTGATATTAATCTTGTGCTTTTCCAGGTCCTGGAGCACACAGTTGGCACCTACTGTTTGCTGACTTAATGAGTCAATAGGTCCCTCCCTCCCTCACCTCTCTGGTTTCCTGCCCCCACTCCCCCACTCCAGAAGTTGCCAAGGGCCTGGGGGAACATTCAACCTGTCGGTGAGTTTGGGCAGCTCAGGCAAACCATCGACCGTTGAGTGGACCCCGAGGCCTGGAACTGCCGTCCACCCATTGTGACTCCCCACTTTCCAGATCTGGGGCCAGGTCCTACCTGAACACATCCCCTCCTTTAGGCCACAGCGAAGGTCACAATCAACATTCATTGTTGTCGGTGGGTTGTGAGAACAGAGGCCAGACCCACCGAGGGATGAATGTCACTGTGGCTGGGCCGCACACAGCCTGAGGGGAGTGGGCTGGGGGACAAGACCCACCATGAGTTCCCCCAAAGTTGCTCAGCCTGTACCTCACCCTGACCCCAGTCTCTCACTGCTTGGGAAGGGCTGGTGTCTGGGACCCTGATGGACACAGCTGGATTTGGGGAAGAGATCCTGGAGGGTTGGGGTGGGGGTGGGGGGTGACTGGGCAGCAGAAAAACCTTTCTAAAAGGGAGTGATGAGTCTGTTCCCTAAGGGCTCCACAAAAGCTTCTTGAATGAATGAGGGTGGGTAGGTGGTGTGGACCCACTTCTCTGTGTCCAGGTCCTGGCCTCAGCTTTCTCACCCTCCTTGCACCAATCCTCCATCGCCCACCTAGCTAGCACCTTGATGCTGGCTGATGCCGCCACCTGCATGTCTGTGCCCCACCTGGGTGACTCCCCACCATTCTCAGACTGAGCTGAGGTCTCATTGAGGGAGGGAGGATCAAGGCTGGAGTGAGTGCTAGGGTCCCCTCATTAGCCCAACCTGTGCCTCTGTTGTCCCCAAACTCCCCATCTCACCCCCTCACCACCCCAGGACAGACCAGGGCCAGCACCTAGCCTCTGGGATCCAGTAATTAGATGGGGGAGGCAGGCTTTGTGTTAGTCTTTGTGAATAACCCTAAGGGCAGGTGGCTTCATACCTCAGTCTGTTCATCCATTAATAGAGGTTCCATTGAGACAATGGGTGTGAAAGCACCCTGAGGGAGCCCAGAGCTAAAAGCCTTGGTCCCATTAGCCCGGTACCATCCCCCTTTCAGTGCTGTCTGGAGAATCAGCAGCTCCCCCTCTCCCCAAAAGGCCCAGGGGCCTGGCCCTTCCCCTAGCCTAAGGGAAGGCAGGAAGCAGTTACTAAGTTACAGGTTACATCAATGCTTGTCTTGAGGGTGGGTCTTCCATCCTCCCCCTCAAAACCCTGTAGGGCAGGGTGGCTGACCTCCTCCAAGGATATGTGGTGGAGGATAGCCCTTCCAATGCCCTCTGGGTGGGGTATGTGGCTCCAAATTGCAGGTGCCCCCTGCAGACTGTGTCCTGTCATTCCCCCTTGCCCCACTCAGAGACCATACAACTCTTTGTCAGGTGCATTTACAGGGAGTGACAGCTAGCCCCCCTGTGACGATAAGGAATCTCCCAGGGCCTGTTCCCTCCCCTTCAAAACCCCTTGGAGGTATAAGGAGGGAACTGACAGCCCAGACTCCTAGGCTCCAGAGGGGGAAAGGGAGGGGCAGGGAGGAAGAGAAGGACAAGCTTGGGGCAGGCAGGGTTTCTTCTCTCTCTGCCCCTCTGCCTGGCACTTGTGACCCAGCCATGGGGACCTTCGACCTGTGGACAGATTACCTGGGTTTGGCACGTCTGGTGCAGGCTCTGCGTGGGGAAGAAGAGCCTGAGACCAAACTAGACTCCCAGCCAGAACCAACACCAGGACGAGGGGATCAGAGGTCCAGCCCAGAACCTTCGCCAGGTCCAGAACGCCTGTGCTCTTTCTGCAAACACAACGGCGAGTCCCGGGCCATCTACCAGTCCCACATGCTCAAGGATGACGCAGGCCGGGTGCTGTGCCCCATACTTCGAGACTACGTGTGCCCCCAGTGTGGTGCCACTCGAGATCATGCCCACACCCGCCGCTTCTGCCCACTCACTGGCCAAGGCTACACCTCTGTCTACAGCTGCACCACCCGCAACTCCGCAGGCAAGAAGTTGGCCCGGCCTGACAAGGCGAGGACACAGGATTCTGGTCACCGCAGAAGAGGAGCAGCAGCAGCAGGAAGAGCCAGTGCAGGTGTCTGGGGAAATCTGCTGTGGAGGGGGGACCTTCTTCTTTTAAGTGGAATTAACCCAAGTTCCTACTTCAGAGGGTTGGGGAGAATCAGTGCAGAAACCTTAGAAGAGTATTCCAGAAGTGTGGCCCGATGTGGGTAAACTGGGGGTTGACTGTGTTGTGTGGTCTTGGGCAAGGGATTCACCCTCTTTGGGCCCTTGCAGAAAATGCCATCCTTTTCCAGGCATTCGTGACCTGGCAGGGAAGCCAGGTGGACTAGCAAACAGTGAGGTCTGGGGACAGGTACAGCAGGGGCTTGACACTGGTTGGCACTGAGCAGCTGTGTGGCCTGAGAGAAGCTGCTCAGATGCTCTGAACCCTACCCAGCTTCCTTATTTCTTCATTCATTTGCCAGTACTTTGTTTGCCATTCTGTGCCAAGCACTGGCCTGGGCCAGTGGTAGACAAAGTAGATGAAAAGCAGCATTTAAAACACAGGGCGCTGAACAGGGAAGTCTAGAGAAAACACCTGATCCAGATGAGCGAGTTCAGGAGGAATTCCTGGAGGAAGTGACTTTAGGAAGCCTAAATCTGTTTGGTGGGGAGTTGGAAGTGTGGCCCAGGCATTGGGGCTTGTTCAGGAACTTAGGAACGGACTGGGAGTGTGTGCTTGTATGCTGGAGGAGGAGATGTCAGAGATTTTGGGACAGCCAAGGGGCCTATAGGGCCTTGTAGGTCACATTAAAGAGTTTGGACTTGGGCACTAATAAGGAGCTACAAAAGAGGCAAGACCAGGTCTGTGTGTTGAGTGTGTTAGGACATTGGCTAAGCAGCTGGACTGTGGGAATGGATTTGAGAGTGTTGGAAGAGGCACTGTTGAGAGTGTTGGTTCTCCAGGCAGAGGTATTCCAGGTAGGCTGTAGGGAATGGCCCAGCAGTCCCCAGTCAGATGTCGGACTGGAGGGGAGCCCCATGAATTTTCCGTGTGGGGAGCAGCCCAGGAGAGCATTTGGGGCTGTAGCTTAGGAGAGACCTATAGCTGGAGGCCCCCTCAGGTCTAAACATGCTTTGCTCACCTGCGTGGCCCACCATGTGAGGTCACTCCGATCTTGCTCATCAAATGGAGATTTCGATTCTGCATGTTTGGTTTGGGTAAAGCTTGAGCACCTGCATTTCTAACCAGCTTCCCATGAGCCTGCTATGCTTCTGGGCCATGGACCATGCAGGCTTTGAGTAGTTCAGGCTTAAACTAGCAGCAGTTATCATTATAGATGCAAAAGACCTCAGCTTCTGCGGGGTCTTAAAGGACAAATCCATTTTAGCAACATTATGGGGTAGTCAGCCAACAGAGGAGGGGGGTCTAATGGGGGTGGTGTTGCTGCCTATTTGGGTACTGTAGGGAGGTACCCACCTCCCCACCAGACTGTGGGCTCCTTGAGGGTGGTGAGCCCACAGGAGGACCCCACCCTACCTCCTATAGCTACGAAGTGAATATTTGTTAATAATGAGAGACCGCCTCCAGAAGATGCTATGCCTGTGAGGTTTGGTGAGGTCCAACTTGGAGGCACAGGAAATTTAAGGGACACATAGAGATGATGGTCTCAGAATGCTTTTCCCCTTAATTCTGAGGGAGCAGGAAAACTCATGTCCCAGGATATGGAGTGAAAGGGTAAGGGAGCCTGCACTTGGTAGGGAAGGGCTGCCTGAGGCGGGCCTGCCTGGTAACACTCAAGGTATCACAAATTCGGGATCCTGGAGCCCTATGGCCATGAGAGGGCAGCACTGCAGTCCAGAGGTGGAGTTTTTGCGCTCTGTCCAGTTCTGGGTTTCACCTCGGGTTTCCATAGTCCAAGAATGTGACTTGAGTGCTATTCCACCATCAGCCTCAGGGTGGCGCCAGAGCCCCACCAGCCCTGCAGGTAGAACTGCTACTTTGGCCATAGGACTTGTTGCCTATTACTGTTTTTCTCCTCCCCATCCGCTTTTAAAACCCAGGTTCCAAAGGTGCCAGGAAGTCGTCTGGACCTTCACCCTCTTTCTGCTGCCCCTCCACTTCTGCCTAGGAGGCAGGTGCAGGGAGGACATCTGGGATGCTGCCTTCCCTGGCCTGGGGATGCTGACTCCCTGAAGGCTGGATTTCCAAGATGCACCTGGCCAGGACCCTCCCCTGAACCGTTCCCCCAGCCTGGGGACTTGAGTAAGGAAGCAGGGTCTGGAAATACTGCCAAAAGAGCCCTGTGAGGAAGGAGGTGGTCCTGGGACACCCCTGCCCTTCCTCCCCAACACAGGGTACCCAGTCAGTGCTCAATAAATGCGAATGAATGGTTCAAGGGTCTGATGGGCCTGGTCTTGAGACCCTAGCTGGAACAGCTCCTCTGTCCTGGCTCTGTTAGTCCGGGCACATTACTCTGGTTCCCACTTTCCTGACTGCTGTTTGGATCTTGGCTCACCTGGGGCACTGGGGTGAACTGAGAAAAGGGAGTGGACACCACAGGGTGGCTGTAGGGCCTTGAGGGGTGGCCCCTTTCCTGACACTTCTGGGCACAACCTTGCTGTTGGGTTAGCACACTAGCAAGGCACTTTCTCTGACATCTGGTGTTTCCAAACTCCCTTTCACCCAGCCCTCACATTATCAACAGGCCAAATAGGTAGAATCCTGCACACTGGGGGCAGGGGCCTGATTTAAGGGGGAAAATGGATAGACAATCAGACCAAGCCTCTCTCCCCACACTGTCCTTACCAAAGAGGCCCTCCGTGAATGTTTATATCACCACATAGTGTCCCAGCAACTTGGGGCCATGGAGTCACATGCCAGGCCTTTCTGGGGTGCGGGAAAGGAATGGGACTATATCCTGTGGTGGGCAGGCCAGCCCAGGCCTTGCCCAAGGGTACTGTGGAGGTGATTTGGGTCTGCTTGGGCAAGAGTGGGAAAGATACAGAGCCCTCCCCACCCAGGCATTCTGACCTGGTTTTCCCGGGGGGCTGTATTCAGAGGAACCCCCAACCTTGTCCGTCTCCTCCATCACCAAAGCTTGGTTCCCTGGCATCCAGGGAGCAGCAGATGGCCACAGTCCTTCCCTAAGCCAAGGGCTGCCCTCCATCCCCAACCCACACAGTCAGTCTCTCTCCAGGTGTTGGGTGGAGGCAGGATGGAGTTTGCAGGTCCCCCCCTGCCCTTGAACTGGGACCTGAGGCCACCCAGGGGGAAAGCCAGGGATGGAGGCCTGACCTTGAAGACAGCCTGCTGTCTAGGCTTCGAGGGGAGAAAGGACAGATGCAGAGGGGTGGCCTCAGGGATCTTCAAACTGAATTGGGGACACAACATCCCAGCTGCTGCAAGCTGCTAAGGACATAAGCCAGAGCTTCTGGGGCTTGGACCCCAAGGGATGGATGAACTAGCATGTCCTGGAGGGGTCAAGGAAGGTGGTGTCAGGACTCTGATTTGACTTGCTCCCCTCCTGAACGGGGCCTCCCAGAGTGTAAGGCAGTGGGAAGGATTATGGTTAGATGGTCCTAGGAGTTTGACTGCGGAGGCCACAGGCAGAGCCACTAATAAAGGAGCGGGTTTGGTCCACTTGGTCAGGCTTGTGTGGGACCAGGTGTGCAGTGACTGCCTTTGGCATCCTGTCAGAATCAACAGCCCCCCAAGACTGTCTCCTTCCAAGCTGGGGCTTCAAAGCAGCTTGTCCCACAGAGAACAGACAGGGCCACTGAGTGCTGAAAATAACTCCAGTGGGCTTACAACCTCACAGAAGCTGGTGTGTATGAACAGTGTGAATGCCATACCCTTGGGAACTTGTGAGGATCCCCCCTGACCTGTGTCCCAGCAATAATCCTACTTGCCTTCCTAGAGAGGATGGGAGTGAAAGGAGAAGGGCGGTTAGGGAGATTTGTGGGCAGAACATCAAGGAGCCCCAAGTCTTCAACCCCCAAATGACGGGTCTTGGGACCTCACTAGGGAATCATTTATTAATGGTCTTCCTGAAATAAATTGCATGGAAATCCAGGGAAAGACAAACATACAGCCAACAAAGGGAGCCCTTTTCTCCTCCAGCAAGAAACAAATTCTGAACCTGCCATAACCTTAGCTAAGGAGCCAAAATTTGCAAACTCAGATAAACATCTGGGTGGCTCTGCGCCCTGCTCCTGGGGCCTCCACCTCCCACTACAGCCTCAGCCTCTGGAGGAACAGGTTTCCTCCCCACACAGGCCCCAGAGGGAGGCTGCTAACTCCAGTGGGGTTGAAAGGCAGTCTCTGGGGCCCAGTAGGACCTGCTGGAGCATCTTGGGGGTAACAAAACACCAGGCACATCAGGGACTGCAGGCTTTCCGGGGTGTGCTGAAAGATTGTTGTCAGCTTTATGGCAGGAATATCAGGCACTTCTGGGGTCAGGGTGTGAACAAAACAGCAAATCCATGGGAGGGAGAGGCACTGCACATGTGGTCCCCCAGCTTCCACATTTGGAAACATCTATAAGTCACTCCAGGATTGCTCCCCTCAAGGGAGAGTCCCAGCCCCCTTTGATGTGTAGGGCATGGGGGCTTTCCCTGCAGACTTCGTCTTCCTGTAGTTGAGGCGCTTGAATGCTTCCAGGTCTCGGTGGGCATTCATGATCAGCCGGCTGCACGAAAATGCTGGCATTGACTATGAACCAGAGCAGGATGCACCGCACACTCCAGCTCACGCAGGTTCGCACACTCACAGGTCACACATTCTCAGAGGCACATTAACACAGACACACGTGCACAATCAGAATCAACCTGTTACAGAGTTGACTGTTGACCACCCCAGCCCCTCTCTGGGACCTAACAGTTCTATAAAGGATGGGTCTAAGCCATAACAGGTGAGGGCCAGGAGTAACACTTTCTAGAGGCTGCTGCTGGGTGGCCTGGGCCACTGTGGGGGGCCTCCTTGCTGTCCTCTGGTTCCTCCCAGCCCCATTCTCCCTGGGCCCATCCCACTGCTTGTCCTGTCCACCCCCTGTGGATCCAAGTTCAGCTCTTACTTCAGGTTGGACAGCTCAACAATGAGGCCGCGCACAGTATCTGTTGCGTCCTCCATCCTGGTGGCTTCGCATGGCTGGATCCCCTTGTGGGTCCTGGAGGGAAAGGAAGACAAGAGGCCTGACCTCAGCAGACAGCTCCATCGAACACCATTCGGGGGCTTCTGCTGGGCCCTCAGCTGTCTGCTTTTCCAGATACTGAGCAACATGGGCAGAGCTCTTATGGCCAATCCAGCTGGATCAACTGCCAAAAGCACACCCAGAGTCCAGCCCCCTCTTCTCCCCAGCACAGCCACCCTTGAGGAGCTATTGCCACAAGCTCCCTGGATCCCCAGCTCCTGCCCCTACAGCCTCCCGTGCAGCAAGGGGTGGAGAGCTGTGAAAATGGAGACTTGGCTTAATGAGCCGTCTGCTGGATCTCCAGACCCCATCTCTTCCTTCTAGTCCCCCTCCCCCCTGCTCCGGCCACACTGAGTTCCTGGCCTTTCCTTGAGCACCTCTTGGGGTGCTGGAATGTTCTTTCCCAAATGTCTCCTCCTTGAGGGGTGGGGGAGCTGGACTTCCCTGATCAGCGAGTTAAAATTTTAACCCCTTCCCCACTGTCTTTCTGTCCCTAACACTCTGCCTTCTAATTTTTTTGTCTCCCTCCCTGCCTGCCCCGCCCAACACACACTAGATCCTAGCCTCGTGCTGCATCCTGTCCCACGTGACCTGCCCTGTGCCCAGAGCGGTTCCTGAGAGAGCCAGCACAGGATGGCGTGAGCATCTGTGGGAGGAGTGGCTGCACCACAGCACCCACAGGCCACACATGTTAGATCCAGTGGGTGCTGGCAGAGGGTCATCCTCTGGCCTCTGGTCAATAGCGCTTCATAAAGCCTACTACACCCTTGACTTGGCAGAACCTCCCGGGCTGTCACCACGGAATCTCTAGTTCCACTCCACCTGCTTCGGTCACCCAAGATGCCTGGCTGACCCTGGCCTTAGCTTCTTTTGTGTCTTACTCACCATGAGCCATTGACCCCAGGGCCTGCCCTGGGAGTCTTCCAGATGTCCACGTGGGATCACGATGGCCCAGCGAGGCCATCAGAGATTCAGACATGACTCCCCCTCCTCTTTGCTCAAACAGTGGTAGGGCTACTTTCACAAAACTGCCCCTGGTCCTTGTGCAGTGTGTGTGTGTGTTCAAGTGGTGCAACAGGTACTAGTGACGAGTGCAAGGGAAGAAGGTAAAAACACTATACCTCACATCTTGAGGAGAAACAGAAAACCTTCTCAAGGGCTGCACCCCCTAGCCCCTCCTCCATGCTTGCTAGACAGAAACAGAAACTTTACTACAAATAATTGATAAGGCACCGCCTCTATAGAGATGCCTGTTCCAGTAGGAGGTTACAGGAGAGGATGGTGCCCAGTGCTTGCCCCTCGCAGGGCTGGCAGAAAGGACAGGACGGAAGTGATGGACTGAGGGAGGCTCTGGGGGTAAGGGGAGAGGACACCCCTAACCCTCCCTCACACATACACACTCCTCAGGTAGAGGGATGGTGCACCTGGTGGCCTGCAGGAGAGAGAAAGTGGCCTGTTCCGGGGCACAGAGCCAAGTGGGAAGTGAGGACACAGGACAGGTCAGAAGTCCTGGAGAGCCCACTCTGTGCCCAACCTGGGACCACCCAAGATCTACCAGGCCAGTGGTTCTTAGCCATCCCACTCTGAGGAGACTCTGGGAAAGTTCTGGACCCCCTCTTCAGAAAAATGCACATACCGAACCCAAACAACCCGTAGAACCAGGGACACAACCCTGGGGCTCCTGGGAAGAGACTCTTGTTTGGGGACAGATGGCTGCTCACCAGTTTTCCACTTGCGGGGAGCCAGAGACACATGCAGTTGGGAAGACAGGGCTCAGCTTCCTTACCGGCCTGAAGGAAGAGAGGCCCAGTGAGGGACAGCCAGGGCCCCTTCTTGCCCCTCATCAGCAACATGGAAGCTCCCAGGGGTGGTGGGAGAGAAAGCATGGGAGCTCCAGTGCCAGAAAAGCAGGGACATTCCCCCTCGGAAGGGAGGACTCACTCCAAGGCAAGGGTCCTGGGGTGGCTACCTTGGCTGGGCCATGGTGAGGGGGCTTCCATCAGTACCTAGGCTGGTGCCAGGCCAGCAAGGGCCCTCCATGCTCCCTGCAGGAAACTGAAAAGAGAGAGCACATGTGTGAACAGTCCAGCTGCGTGAGCCCTGCACAGGGAAGGAAAGAAAAGACACGCAGGGAATGTTTCCCCTAGCCACGCCATGTCAGGCTGGAACTCCTGCAGAAGAAAAGTGATGGCTAGACCTGGGGGCCACTAGCCGGGGCTGCTCTTGCCCTCCCCACCCCCGAAAGACAGCAGACAGGGTAACCACTGGGCCTGCACCTTCCAACAGGCTGATCCATGCCCAGGGATGGCTGTGTCCACACGTTCTCTCTTCCTGACGACTGAGGTGCCACACTGTATCCTGCACACCCCATGGTACCTAGAAGGGTGCAGAGAAGACCCCTAGGGGTGGTGACTATAGTAAGGTGGGCACTGGTGTCAAGGGGAAAGAGGTCGGCCACTCATTTTGTCAGGAAAAAACTGTAAATATAATGCCAAGGAAAAATTCATAAATAATAGGGGGTAGAGCCAGATAACCCCGAGAATCTCAAGTCTCTAAATGTCAACAGTGGTTTAATTTTGTGGAAAATGTCAGGCTCAATCATGGAGGTGACGTACATCCCTTGGAAAGAGGAAAAGAGGCTGCAGTGGGGCGGCCTGCCCAGGGCCTCTTCTAAGGAGACCGAGTCCTGGGGTTGGAGAGGGGCCTGTTCTAGGGACATCTCCCCCTGATGGGGATGGGGCCAGGGTGAAAAGTTGAGCTACACTAGCAAAGAGGTGCCTGAACCACATGAAAAACTGCCTGCAGCCCAGCAGTTCACCTGGGGACATTTTGGTTGTCGTGACTGGGGGTAAAGTTGCTACTGGCATCTGGTGGGTGGAGGCCAGAGATGCTGTTCAATACCCCACAGTGCACAGGACAGTCCCCACCAGAGAGCACTCTGGCCCTAGATGCCAGTGGTGCCAGTTGGGATCTCTGCTGTAGACAGTGCAGGGTCTCCCGGGATCTGGCTGTTTCATGTAGGCAACTGACTTAAAATACAATTCAATGTCACACATTCCTCAAACCGATTGCACTGTTCTTGGCCGTGAGAAATATTCTCCCACCCACCAGGACTGTGTAAATGTTTGTCATGACAAAAGTGGTCCTGAACATCCAGGGTCACAGCTGCAGGCCACTGCAAGGGACCTGGGAACCAGCTTTTTATATGATGCTCTTTAAACAGCATATAGAGGCTCCACCGGCTCTGAGGTATCACGTCCCAAGACAGCTGTTTTGAGAAGAAAACACCAAACCCTCCTGTGAGGGGACCTGGGTTTGAAACCAGTGACACTGGCTAACCTCTTATGTTACAACCGCTGTGTAACCTCTGTGAGTCTGAATGGCCTTCTCTGAAATGGTGCTGACGGCTGTGCCCGCTGAGGCTGCGGGCCCGTCAGGAGGAGGCAGTGCTGCTGCTCTGTGCCCAGGGCCCCTGCCCACTTGGCTTTCCTGCCAAGGGCCATCCAGAATCTTCCCTTGGGAATCTGCTGGTGCCTGGGTCACCCTGACTTGTCCAGGAACGCCCAATATCAAAACAAAACTAGTCCAGGCATCGGCAGCCTTGTCAGGGCAGAGCCAACTGCCCTGGAGGACCTGTCAGGTCGGACCGCCCGGCTGTCGGCCCAGGAGCCCTGCACTGCTGACTCCCTGCTGTTTTCCAAGGCGAGGCGCTGGCAGCCTGTCCGGAAGCTCCCTCTTCGGCCTGCTGGATGCCACCAGATGTCCCAACTGCTTCCCCAGCCTTCTCCCTTAGTCAATGCCAGGGACTGGGAGTAACTTAGTAATGAGGAGTTCGCCTTTTTCAAGATATGAGGCCCCAATTCTAAAATTTCAGCCAGCCCAGCACCTGAACGCCCACCTGTCCAGGCAATCATGTTCTGACCCTGCACTGTGACCTACTTTCCATCATCTTGCTGGTCTGGTGATCACTAAACAGGCAGCCCAAGGAGCCAGGGCCCACATGGGGTGGGAAGGGGGAGCAGGGGGCGGGGCTGGGTCTGAAGTCACCGCACAGGTGAACATTTTGGAGGGCCAAAAATGCCCCCTGGCAGTCCCCAGGGAAGGCAGTGCAGTGGAGACCCACACTGGCTCCCCCAGCCATGTTCCCCTCCACACTCGGAACAGCTGGCTTTCTTCAGCTGGGCACCAGACGAAGTCCCGTTGCTTGTGTTTTGGAGCTGTGTCACATGAGACTCTTTACGTTCCAAAATGATAGGGTACAAAAATGCTCACTCTGGGAGAGGCCAGTGGGGACAGTGCTGCCACAAACCTTGAGTGGGCAGGGATCCCGCCTGATGTCTTCATGCCTGGCACAAGCAGGCTCTTGACAAGCATGTATTGAATCAATTTTTGAAAAAACATCTCAACAGGGACAGCTGAAAAAACATGCCAACATTTGTCAAGGGAGTTGGGCTCCACATTCTGGGACAGAGTGGCTGAGGCGCAGCTGCAGGATCAGGCCGACCTGGGCACAGATCCAGCCTCCTCCCCTTCTGGCGGTGTCGCCTCTAGCAGGCACCCAACCTCCTTCAGCCTCTCATCCTCACCCACCAGGACCACCCACCTCCCAGAGCAACACTGCAAAGCACATAACCCAGCTCAGGTGTGTTACCAGCCAGTGACATGGAGCTTCCCCTAGGAGTGAGGCCGAAGCAAAGCTTTCACCTGTCCTGACAGGTGAATGCCATGACTGGCAGAGGCTCATTAGGCAACTTTCCCCTGCCTGTCAGGCAGGAGATCCCTGAAGGAAGCAACGTTTCTACAAAATCCAGCAGAAAAACAAAACTCCATGCCTATGTTTGGGACAGGTCCCTCATGGGAAGGCAGGTCTTTCCCTTCTGGAAAATCAGACTCCAACCCCCTGAAGCTGAAACTCAGATCCCTACATTTGCCTGCCACATAAATAGACCACCACATACCTGATCTTCCCCTCCCACTGGACGGTTTGGGTGAGGGCCTGTGGACACTGGCACCTGCCCTGGGATGGGCTGGCTGTACTTAAGGATGCTTTTTTTTTTTTTATTTAAGATTTGATCCATTTATTTTCAGAGAGGGAAGGGAGGGAGAAAGAGAGAGAGAGAGAAACATCAATGTGCAGTTGCTGCAACCCAGGCATGTGCCCTGACTGGGATTAAGGATGCTCTTACCTGCTCATTTGGTGCTCCAAAGTTGGTGGCTTCCAGGGCATCCTTTATCTGGCTGTCTGGCAGGAAGTCGAGTTCCATGGTTGGGAACCCCTCTAACATGGCCTGGTCTGCAGAGTCAGGAGTGTGCTTGGGCTGGCCTGCTGGGCCTGTGGGGGCACCTGGGCCACCCTGGTGGGCCCTGGCATCCCGGGGAGGACCATCCCCTGCTTCTCTGTGCAATGGAGCAGAGGCTCCAAGGCACAGACTGAGCCCCCCAAGGTCTTGTTCACGGCTGTGGCTACCTAACTCTGCTGCCTTTTCACCCAAAGTCTGTGATAGCAAAGGCAGTGCACACATACTTCCCAGCCCTTCTTGATCCTGGCCTGTCTGATCAACAACTGGGCCCATTTCTGAGGCTACAGGACTGGAATCTCTAGCACAAATTGTGGGCTCCTGGATCACATAAGCCCGAGCCAGGGAGGCTGCAGGGCTGCCCAGGACATCACCAGGGGGCTCAGCTTCCTGTTCTGCCTCCCCTCTGCCTCCTGTGGTCTCCCTGGTGAGAGGTGTGCCTCTGAGCAGGGCCCCACTATGGCCTCCATCAGGGGCCTTCCTGTTGGGAGAGGCAGATGCCCTATTGTCAGCCTTCCCACCTGGCCCAGCCACCTCCAGAGCCCTCTGTTCTGGGCCAGTGGGATCTGTGGTCACATCTGTTGTGACAGTGATCCTAAGGGAGGGGTGTCTTGGGCTGCTACAGCTCCCTTCTGCTTCCCTGCCAGCCCTGCTGAGTGTCTGCATGGGGTCAGTGGGGACCTGGGCTGCAGATCCAGGCTCTAAGTCCTGAGTGGCCAGGCCTAGGGCACTCTCTCCTTTCTCCTGCTCAACCCCTGCTCCTCCTTGGGCACCTTCCTCCTGTGGGGCTCCTAGGTCGGGCTCCTGCTCTTCAGCACCATTGCTTGGTAGGTGCCCTTTCTGGCTGAGGTCACCTGGAATCCCACCCGCCTCTATGCCTCCACCACCTGGCAAGTTTATCCCTTGCTCCAATAGGTAGTTCTGGCTGGCTCTCTCTGAGGCCAAGGGCACCATCCCCCATTCTGGAGAAACATCACTGAGGACCTCAGACTGAGAATCCCCCTTGCTGGACACAGGTATTACAGGGTTTTGGACGCTGTGCTTGGAGTGGGTGCCGTCTGCCTGGGTCTGGCCTCCTGGCACCCTGGCCTCCCAGACAGTGAGCCCAGGGGACTCCTCCCATGACTGGCTTCCTGCCTGCTGGGCACTGGGCTCTGGTGATGTTTCCTGTGTAGAGAGAAAGACTCAGCCTCAGGTCTTCAGTAATCAACCACTTTGGATATTTTTCTAGTTACTGCCCTTGTACAGACTCAGATACTGCACAGACACCAGAAGAGATCAGTACAGTAATCCTCCCTTATCCATGGGGGATGCATTCTAAGACCCCAGTGGATGCCTGAAGCTGTGGATCGTACTGAACCCTGTACATACTGTTTTTTTCTATACACCTATACCTATGATAAACTTTAACTTTTAAATTAGGCACAGTAAGAGATTAACAACAGTAATTAATGAAATAGGACTGTAATAAAAGTTATGTGAATGGCTTTGGGGCCATTGCTGAGTAAAATAAGGGTTCCTTGGGTGCAAGCACTGAGATACTGCAACAGTCAATCTGACAGAGACGGCTCTCAGTGACGAGCCAGAGGGGAGCATGTGTGGGGTGGAGACACTGACAAAGGGACGATTCACATCCCAGGCAAGACTGCGTGAGATTTCATCACACCGCTCAGAACGGCACACAATTTAAAACTTACGAATTGTTTGTTTCTGGAACTTTCCATTTAATATTTTTGGACAGAGGTTGACCATAGGTAATTAAAACCACAGAAAGTGGAACTGTGCATAAGTGGGGAAACTACTGTACTAGTACAGAGCAGAGCTTTGTGGCAGGGGTTGGAGGGGAAGCAGAAGCACGGGAACCCTCCCTTTCAACAGCTCCTTCTTCCCACCAGCACCAGGAATGTGGAGATCAAGGATATAAATATCAAGGGGGCCTGTGGGTCACACCAGTGTCAGCTGCCTGGACGGGCGAGAACTGTACTTATGTGAGATGATACCACTGGGGGAAGCTCGGGGAGGAAACACCAGGACCCCTCTGTGCTGTTTCATTTTTAAATTGTGGTATGATGCACACAATGCAAGATTCACCACCTTAACCAACTGATAAGTGCACAGTTCAGTGGCATTAGGTACATTCACACTGTTATGCAACTGCCACCATCACTGGTCCCCAGAACGCCTTCACCTTGTACAACTGAAGCTCTATCCCCACTAAATACTGTATTTTGCCTAAAATTTTTTAGGGAAAAATAAGAATATGCACTATATGTGGGATAACGATTACATGCCGTGGGCATAATAATACAGTGTACAACGCACACAAAAATGTGGGTGCACATTACACATGACAGAATATAGTACTCATTACCCACTCCCCCTCCCTCCAGCCCCTCATGTACTACTGTCTTTATGAGTTTGACTAATCTGGGGCCTCATGTAAGTAGAATTGCAGGCTACTTGTTGCTTTGTGAAGCAACAAGTTGCTTGCTTTGTTGCTTGTTGCTTTGTGAAGGGCTTGTTTCATTAGCATAATGTCCTCCAGATTCATCCACGTTGCTGTGGCAGCATATCCTTCCTTTGTAAGGATGAACAATATTCCACTATGTGGATATACCATATTTTGTTTATCCATTCACCCAATAATGGACACTTGGGTCCATACTGTCTTTGTAACTTCCTATAAATCTCTAATTATTTCAAGATAAAATGTTTAAAAGGAGTGAGAGAGAGAAATGAAAAGTCCCTAAGGGAGGAGGGTAGGTGGGGGTGGAAGCGGGTATAAGGGGGATAAATGGTAATGGGAAAAAATGCAATTAAAAAACTATTTTTTAAAAAGTTCCTAAGTATGATGGGAGATGACCAGAGCAGGCTGTGAGAGATGATGTTCCAGCTGGGACATGGAGGGAGCATCATCCTTAGGTAGATGGCAGCCTGATCCCTCCAGGTGCTCAGGCCTAAACCTGTGGAGTCACTGCAGCCCAGATCTCCCCTGACTCTAGATGCACGTATCTGACATTTCTGCCTGGCATTTCCCGTCATGTCAAATCTGACACAACCAACACCAGCTCTTCAGCATCTCCTCAGAGTCCCTCGTCTCAACTAGCAGCAACTCCATCCTTCAAGCTACTTATTTAGGCCCCCAACAATGGAGTCAACCCAATATTTTGCTTCCTTTCACACCTGTGCCATCAGGTCTCCCTCCAAACTGGACTGCAAATAAATTCAATACCTAGGGACTAAGGCTGGCATTCGTGGGTGCCTATAAACAGCAGTTGTTGCCCCATTTCTTTTGTACAGTTATCAGCGCCAGGGCAGAGGGGAGACAACCCCTCCACAATGACCTCCCTGCACCTTAAGGCCAACCTTTCTAGGAGGGTCTACACTGCAAATGTCAGATCACTGGAGGTTGTGGCATGTCAATACTGCTTCAGTTTAGTCACCGGCAACCAGCCTGATGAGCTGCATGCAGCCTTTTCTAAATGGACGGCAAAGTTATCGTCCCTCCTTTGTTTAAATCTAAACTTTTGGTAAGATCATTGCAAATTCTCGTGCAGTTGTGAGAAACAACATGAAAAAATCCATTGCGCTCCTTACACAGCTTGCCCCAATGCTAACATCTTACATAAGAAAAGCACGGTATCACAACTAGAATGTTGAAATTGATAAAGTCACCACAGACATTACTGGCTCTCCCTTTGCATATATATATTAAGTTTAATACGTTCTCTCACTGACGGAGGCTGTGTATCCACACGGCAGCTAAGATACTGAACATCTGCAACACAAAGATGCCTGGCGCTGACAACTGCAGCCACTCACCTCTCTCCCGTGCGGTCCACCCCGTCTCCAACCCCTCACAACCACCAGTCCACCCAACACGTCTGTGCTTTTGTCACTTCAATATGTTCTGTAAATGGAATCCGACAGCAAATAACCTTTTGGGATTGGCTTTTCCTACTCTAACGCCCTCCCTGGATCCATCCAGGTGGCTGCCTGTGGCACTAGTTTGCCCTTTTTCTTATTGCTGAGTTGTGTTCATGTAGAGACTGTTGTTTGTTCAATGAAAGATAACAAGGGTGTTCCCAATCACAGGTGATTACAAACACAGCTGCTGGGCATGCCCACCACTCACTTTTTTAGGGGCACATGTTACCAGATATTGTCCACCCTAAAGCTCACGGTGGCAAAGACAAGAAAGCATGCTATAAGATGCCCCCACCTCACCCCAACTTGCACAAAAGCCTCTGAGAAGCAAAAGGTTTCAGGGGCAGAAGGTGAGCAAGAGGACTCTGGCCCCCAACACTTAATGGTTTAGGCACAGCTGTCCTGAGTGCCTCTCACAGGCCTGCGAGCTGCCTGCATAGCACCTGCAGTCCAGAGACATCTGTGGTGTGATGTGCTGAAAATGGGGCTGTGGAGCGGGAATCAAGGTTCAACTCAGCTGCCAAAGCTGGGCTAAGAGGCTGCACATCTATGGGGCTCAACCTGTTGATTTTAGGGCCTTACCAAGCTAAAGGCGCCACTCCCGAGGTCCTCTTCCCTTGTAGCTGTTAGTCTCGTCACTGCTCTCCTGGGTTTTGCAAACTGGGGAACAAATCTCCCAACTGAGTTCTGTGAACAGGATACAAGAACAAAGCAGCAGCAATACATATAAAGGAGGAATGAGGTCTCAGAAAGAAACCAAAAACCCAACTGGTTTCTTTCTTGTAGTCTCAAACATGGCCTTTGCCCTCCATCCCCAGGGCACACCAGCCCCTGTAGACCGTGAGGATGAATAGAGGCAGGAACTCCAGCGAAAGGCAGGCGGCTTCTTTAAGCACATATGAAAACCCACAAAACAGGTTCACCTGGGAAGGAGGACAGGCAACTGGCTCCTTTTCTGGTTGTGCGAGGAGCCTGGAGGGAGCTTCGGCTTCCTTATCCAGAGAGCTGAGTGGAGAAAGACAAAACGGAGGAGGTTCTGAAGTCATCCAAGGCTTTCAGTGTGCCTAGAGGGACAGGGAATGAAGTCCAGAGGCAAAGTAGTGCTCCAAGTCTCCTGGAAGCAGGCCCTGGAGCACCTGCTGAGAGAGGGTGGGATGGAGGAGGGGAGCAGTGTCCTGGGGAACATCTCCCTCCAAGAAGGGTGCTGAGTCCCCCGTCTAGGATCTAAGCTGCCTGCTCTGGCAGCACTTTACCCACATAATCCCAGGAACTGGCTCCTGAAGTAAGACCTGGAATTCTCATTTGCACTGACATTCCTGCTCCCAACTTTGGAAATTCAAAGGAAGAGAATTTGTAGATATGGAAACATAGTGTCAAAAAAACTCAGGTATATTCATAATTTCCAAAATGTGGAAGCAACCAAGATGGCCTTCAGTGAGTAAATGAAGAAATAAACTGTGGTAAATCCAGACAACGGAATATTATTCAACACTCAAAAGAAATGTGCTATCAAGTCATAAAAAGACATAGAGGAAACAAATGCATATTACTAAGGAAAAAAGCCCATCTGAAGCCCTGGCTGGCGTAGCTCAGTGGATTGAGCACGGGCTGGGAACCAAAGTGTCCCAGGTTCGATTCCCAGTTAGGGTACATTCCTGGGTTGCAGGCCATAACCCCCAGCAACCGCACATTGATGTTTCTCTTCTCTCTCTCTCTCTCTCCCCCTTCCCTCTCTAAAAATAAATAAATAAAATCTTAAAAAAAGAAAAAAGCCCATCTGAAAGGCCATGCACTGTATGATTCCAAATATATGGCATTCTGGAAAAGGCAAACTATGGAGACAGTAAAAATATCAGTGGTTGCCAGACTGGGGGAGAGATAAACAGGCAGAGAACAGAGGATTTTTAGGGCAGTGCAAATACTCTGTACGATACTGTAGTGGTGAACTGTGTCATTTACATTTGTCCAGACAAATAGGATGTATAACACTAAGAGGGAACTAAACTATGGACTCTGGCTGATGACGTGCCAGTGTAGGTTCATTTTTGGTTAAAAAACGACAATGTACCATTCTGGTGAGTGATAGTGATAATGGGCTGTGCATGTGTGAGAGCAAGGGGTATGTGGAGAGTTTCTGTGTCTTCCTCTCAATTTTATTGTAAACCTAAAACTGCTCTAAAAATAAAATCTTTTTAAAAAGTTGGTGAAACTATGCTTATATTTAAATAAATTGTGGACATGTACAATGTGGGAAAAAAAACACAGACCAAAACCTGGAACCAAAAATTCACATGATTTCAACTTTGGAAGTGGAACAGGAAAAAGCATGAAGATATGCTGATGGGCTTGAATTATGCCAGGGGAGGTTCTGGACACAGAATAAGTCCAGATACTGATAGCAAAAGCTGGTTAGAACATTTTAATTGGGATGGGTTGTTTGGCGGCTTCTGGGGTGCCGACAAGATTTCATTTCTCAACATAAATGTGTTAAGCTTGTTTGCTTTACATTTTCTGTTATATTTGTATGCACATAGTATTTCTTTTTTTTTTTAAGATTTTATTTATTTTTAGAGAGGGAAGGGAAGGAGATAGAGAGAGAGAGAAACATCAATGTATGGTTGCTGGGGGTCATGGCCTGCAACCCAGGCATGTACCCTGACTGGGAATCAAACCTGCGACACTTTGGTTCGCAGCCCGCGCTCAAGCACATGGTATTTCTTAATAAAACATTAAAAAAAAAAAGAAGAGGGAACCTGCTTCTGGGCTTCTGATTCTGACTATTCTTATGGACACAGAAGGCAGAGTGGGTGGTGGCTGTAGCCCCATTAGCCCCATTGGCCTCTCCAGGAGTGCAGAGCACAGTAACATTCCTGTGTCTGGAAAAATGGCTCAGGTGTGACACGTGGTCCTATTCATATCACACACAGAGCAGGGCTGTCTTTAATCCTAAAACTGCATTGACCGAGATCAGGAGATCAGACACATATACCCACCCCCTCCCAACCAGGAAAACTGTCAGATCACATGCCTCAATATTTTACTCAGATAATGTGGCAGTCCAATCCATGACGAACTCTCCAAAGACTTCAGGTAGCAGGAACCTTCCTTCTCCTAATTCACGCTACCCCTTCCTACTTTGCTATAGTTAGTTATATGAGGTTTAATGCCACAGACAGACTAAACTCTTCTCCAGATTTTTCTTTTTCCCCATCATGCTTAATTACTTATTTCCTGGGGAAAAAAATTAAGGGAACTAGGAAACCACAGTAGTTAGGAGAACAGGAGTGAGATACAGCCAGAACCACAGCCTGCCTTACACCAGCTCAGTAGCCTTGGGCAAATCAATTGATCTCTAAAAGCCTTAGAGTTCTTACCTGTTAAGAAGACAAAAATCTATTTTAGAGTGCCATGAGGATTAAATGAGCTGATATGTGTAAAATGTTTATTAAGCACACTGCCTACCATATAATTATTATTATTTTCTTTTATGGGTTACTATTCTGCAGACCTACTCCCGATACCTTTTTCATCAAGAAGGAATATAGGATAAATATGGATTTGACCAGCAGAAAGGATAAGCTACACTCTAAAGCTAAGTGATCTTGAAAAATTCAAAATTTTTCTTGCTCATGCTTATAATATTGACCTTTATTGATAGAGAGGAGAGTCCTGGGAAGAAAAGCATCAAGAAACACAATTCAAGAGACCTGAGTCCCCAGGTGGGGGAGGTGTGATAATGAATGGGCCACGTTACCCCCCTCCCCATTTGCATCCTGTTTGCTGGGTGGCTATGCAGTGCCCACTGTCACTGGGGAGGTGCTAAAGTGTTCTGAGCCACCTACCTGGAGGCCACCTGTCCTGGCTCCTCCCCACTCTGCTCTATAGAGGGAGGAGGTCCTGACCTGCCTTCTGACTCTTCAGGGTGATGCAAAGGGCCCAACTGGAAACTGTGGCGGGCCCCTTCAGAGTCTCTGAGTCTTGTGTTCTTCGGTGGTTTCGGTGGACGGACTCCTTCTCCTAGTTTAGAGACAAAGGAAGACAAAGGGGTAGGGGATGCCCAGAGCACCCTCTGCCATGGCTGACAACCAAACCTGGCAGGGCCACAGCTGCAGTGTGAGCAGGTTTGTTCCACAGGCAGGAAACCCCTGCTCTGACACTTGTCTGGAGATCGAGAGATGGGAGGGAACCTGATCCAGAAGGGACCTAGGAGCTTATGTGACCACGGGATTCAAAGGCTTTTTACCCATGGACTAGTCATGACTAAGGCTGAATCCTGAGGTGACCTGCCTTGGCTCCAAACCACAGAAGATAACTGGACCCAGCTGACTTTTTCTGGGCAAGTGGTGAGAGGTGTGTACTGGCTCCGCTGGGTCTTGACTCAAACATCCCTGCCGAGGGGCCATTCCCTGACTTTTCTATAGACATGCCCTTTCAGGCCCATAATGTTCTGTTCACTTCAAGGCTTCTCTCAAGTATCGATGTACTGGGTCATTTCTGTCTTTCCCACTACAACTTGCTCTATGCAAAGAGGGGCCTCATCTAATCACATTCTGCTGGAGCTCAAGTGCCTAGAAGAGCATCTGGTACAGTGTTGGTGATCAATAAATACTTGGTAGGTGACTGAATAAACATGTAGAAAATGCATATCACTTCCCAGGAAATGCAAGTACTACTAATTATGTACCACTCTAGTTTTCCGTGATGCCTGAAGAATAAAGCTTGGACCCTGTGGAATTAAGTGCTAAGGAAGGGACGTCTCAGCTGCCACTTAGTTCTTTGTACCTCTGCAGTACTTTTCCCACCACTGAGGACAATTTAGAGCCCCAAAGCTCTTATTAACACCTTGTTGGATTAAGGAAACTCCCTTACACAGAAATTGCCAACAGTGGCTGGCTTGTGAAACCTCCCCAAATCTAGCCCCAACTGAATCATTTATTCAATGAATAGTAAGTTTTGACTCTAGAGAGCTCCATGCCGGACACTGTCCTCAGAACTTGGGTGTGTTATGATAAAACCTAAAGGTAGGGTCCTGTTGTTACACCTGTTCTACAGATGAGAAAGCTGAGGCACGTGTGGCCCAGGAATCCAGAGTGAGATCTAGGCATCCAACTCCAAAGTCTTCACACTTAAGTGTGCTTCAGCATCTAGTGAGTCCCTACTATGTACTGTGCTTCTGAGCAGGCAGTGAAGACAAAAAGACAAACCAGACCCAGGCCTGACCTTCCTGGAGATTAATCACATAGACCCTTTCCAACCTCAGCTCCTTAAGCACCTTGAAATAAACCCACTGAATAAGCACCCCAACTTTCCCAGTGCCGATTGCTATGGTCCTCTACATTCACCCAACGGTTTGCATTCCACTAGACCACAGCAACTTTCCTGTAATTTCTTCTAATTCTGTGAGTTATGGTTCATGTGTGCCCATTCCAAACTATAACCCACTGCTGTGTATTTGATTAGCTCTCTCTAAGATAAGCATTTTTCTGTTTTCCTTGACTTGACCCTGAGGCTGTCCAGGGGAGGAACTATATCTGCTGCACCCTTTGATCTCATTCTTGCCCTGCCTCCCACCTCTCTCAGGTGCCCACCCCAACACTGCACCCAGAGCAAGGCTCCAATGAGTTTCTTACACAAACATATTTCTAAACCTTGTGGTATGCCAGAAAACACAAAATACAGCAGCTTCATTTATTTGGTTTCTTAAGATGCCAAAACACTAGCTTGCTTTGCTGATCCAATGAACATTTATACCAAATAAAAAGCAAAACTATCAACAAAAGTGAATAGCCTCCTATTTCTTTCCTGTGATCTGTCCCCACAGGACTAATTCAAGAAAAACTAAGGCAAAAACTTGTTTTCAACACCAAAGGCCAAAAAGATCTTGGGAAGGAAAGGGCTTTTTTCACCACCTGCCAGAACTGTCTTCCTCTCTTCCCACTCTGTCCAAGACACACAGAAACAGCTGTCCTGGGGCAGCCCTGGGGTTCAATAGGCTGAGGAGTCCATGGCCAAGAGAGGCCCCAAATGACTTGTTGTGGGTGGGCCTGGCTGTCCCCAGATTCCCCCTCCAAGGTCAGAGAAATTCTCATGTCTCCATGCATCCTGTTGCTTATCTCTGCACAAAATATTTTCAATCTGTTGAGTTTTTCAGTCGCCCATTTTTGGGGAAAAATGAGTACTACTGCCTAAGTTCATTAAGCAGTGAGTCAAATAACTTCTAAACTTTTAAGGAGTTTGAGATACCCTAGACATTAGACAGGGAAATGGAGCTATACTATGTAATACTGGGTGTTTTTCTTTTTAAAAATGTATTTTAATTTTTATTTTTGAGAGTGGGGAAAGGAGAAAAAAAGAGTGGGAGAGAAACATCAATTGGTTGCCTTTCATATGTGCCCTACCCAGTGACCAAACCTGAAACCTAGGCATGTGCCCTGACCAGGAATTGAACGACACCCAATCAACTGAGCCACGCCACCGAGGTGTGTTTTTCTCTGTGAAAGAGGAAATTCTATACACATATGGACAAGTAAAGATGATCTCAACATACCACAAAGTGAAAAATGAAGGATGCACATCAATGTGTAATGATTCTATTTTCCAATAAAAACACTCTATATTTGCATAAACAGTTTGGAAAAAGTAGTGTAGTCAGGTTTGTTTCCTGTTGTGTGTGTGTGTGTGTGTGTGTGTGTGTGTTTAATGCTGTGCTGTATGATTGATCCTGGTCCTCTGGTTTTGCTGGATGTTAACAGTAAAGGAATCTGGGGGAAGGTATATAGAAGTCTGAACTACTTTTGTAACTTTTGTGTAAGCCCAAAATTATTTCAAAAGAAAAGTCTTTTAAAAGTCTGGAAAGACAATCATAATAGCAGCCTATATCTGTGCATTACCTAGGGTCTCTTCTTGGTGCTTTTCAACTACTAATCCACGTCTGAGCTCTAGGGCATGGTTCTCAACCTAGACACTACTGACATCTGAGGCATTGTGGACATTTGCAGTTGGATATTCTGTGTTGTGAGGGCTGTCCTGTGCATTCTATGACTTTGAGCAGCATCCTGGCCTAGACTCACTAAACACCAGTACCACCCCTCCCACACACACCGACTGCGAAGACCAAAAATGACTCTAGACATTGTCAAATATCCTCTGGAGGGAAAATTCCTCCCCCAACTAAATTGAGAATGGCTGTTCTAAAACAAAAAGGGGCGGGGGTGCTTTTCTTATCCCCTATTTGCAGAAGGGGGAAAGTGAAGCACAGAGTAGTAAGTCACCTGCCAATCACACAGTGGGCAGCCGAATTGGGAGGAACCCAGGTTTCTGGTTTGAGAGTGAAGCACTTAGCTATATACCAGATGGCCTTGCAACATGTCAAGCTCTATTCAGGAGTGGTTGCTGAGAGTGGGCCTGCATGGAGGTTGCACCTCTGCCCCGAAGCTTGGGGCCATCCCTCAGCTATGGACCCTGCCAGAGGCTCGAGTAAGCTCCACAAAGCTTTCCCTTTCTACTGTATGCACTCCTCCAGAATTTATACCTTTCTTACTAGCGGGTATTAAGTAATTTTTTAAAAGGAGCTTCGTGTGATGATGTTAGCACTTTTGCAATAAATAACCCAAATTCCTCCTAAGAGCAGAAATGGCATAAAAAGATCAACGTGAATGTCCAAATACCTGAAGTCCGAAGCCTCTTCCTCTTACTCATTTTATCCCTCCCTTGAGAAATCTGAAAACAAGCAAAATCCCATCATTACAAGCAATCACTGTTCCCTGGGTACAGACTCAGTGACACTGACTAAGGTCAGAAGCCACCCCACCTCCCACCCTTGGACCATGTGGCTGCCCCAAGGGGTCAGTTAGGCCCCAAGAGGGCACAGGGTGGGAGTCACAGCAACTTTGGGCCACTGGCTGGGTAAAAACTCGAACCTCCTCCATGTTGCAGAGGGCAGAGAAGGAATTGCCCATTTTCTGCCCAGGGTCTGAGAGCACATGGGTAGGGGTGGGGACAGGGGTGTCCTCAGTGGGAAGTCTTAGGGACTCTGGCTCTAGTACCCAAGTTGGGACAGCCTGTGCAAAACTCCTCCCTCTGGGCTGGGGTCTCTGGGAACCTTCTAGAGACACCTGAGGGCATCGGAGAGCTTTTAGAGGGCCGCCTGGGGTGCTTCAAGGTGTGGGAAGCTTTATGGAGGCGCCTGGGGCCTTGAAGGGACAGGAGTTGCCCCAGGGCAATTCTTTCCAGCCTTGGGGGCCAAACAAGCCCACACTGACCTGAGCCAGAGAAGTTGTTGAGGTCTCTGTCCTTATCAGGAACTGGGTAGGTGAGCCTGGACTTGTTGTGGGACAGCTAGGTTAAATTATCTGCGTAAAATATTTTGGAGGAAATGAAGGTAAGTAGACCCCTCTCAGAGGCCGGGCAGCCCCAGGGTCTGGAGCTGAAAGGCCAGGAGGCGTGAGGCTCGAAGATTATGGACTGGCTTCCGGTAACTAGGCCCACATTAACCGTATCGCGGCCACCGAAACGCGAAGACTGCCCAAACCTGAACCCCACGCTGGATGCAGTGAACCTGGTAGTCACTGCGGCCCCTCACCTCGTGCTCACCCTGCCTCTTTCCCGCGCTCTGCGAGTCGCAGTCGCGCGCGTGCGCGACGCCAGCTTTGCCGCTCACATTCACACAGGGCCCGCCTGTCGCCGCAACAAGAACCGCACGACCCACCACCTGGAGGCGCGCGTGCGCACTTGCGCAATGCCTGCCGGGAGTTGTAGTTTCAGTGTGATGGGCACGGCAAGTCCAGTGGCAGCTCTCCGGTGCCGCGGCGCCCAAGGGACGAGGCGGAAGTAGGGCGGCCGTCCGGGAGACCGAGGACGCTGGGTCTGCGGTCGCAGGGCGCCGGCGACGGGCGCGGGGCTCAGGAAAGGCGCGTGCGCGGCGATAGGCCCCGGGGGAGGAGGCAGGGCAAGGCCAGGCTAGGGGGCTGTGGTCGGATTATCTAGCCTGGAAGATGCACAGGAGGAAAGGAACCGCGGGACCCCCGGGCCGAGGCGCCGCCGCCGCCCGCCAGGTGAGTCAGTACCCTGTGGTCCCACCAAGGCCACCCTCCCTACCTACCCTCAGGGGAACCCGATCTCCACCCCCAGGTGAGCCCCGGTCCCCGCCCCTAAAGTGAGGTTTGACCCCCTTAAATGCGGCCTACTCTGTCTGGCACCCCAGCTGCTGGCGCCCCGCCCTAGGCTCAGGGCCACCTGTTGCTGCAGCAGCTCCAGTCGGTGAGGGAAAGGCCTCGACCTGGGATAAGGACAGGGGAGACTGCTCCCCTGGCCTGAGCTCGCTCTGAACCGCCGCATCAGCTCGGCCAGGTCAGACTGTTTTTACCCCCATTGTAAAGATGGCACTGAGGCCGAGAAAGATGAAGACACCTGCCCATGGTCATGGGAACTAACAGCTTGGCCAGAGCTAAGGGCAAATCCAGAGGTGCTCCTATTAGCCCACAGGACTGTGGCTGGGTCCCTTCTCCCTCTCTCCCGTATATTCTCTTCCACGCACCAGAAGAGTGATTTTTCTCAGCTTTGATGGAAGGAGCCCAGGCCATTGCTTAGTACCAGGTGTTAGAGTCTGGCCAACCTGAAGGTCCCACTTGGCCTCTGCACATTGGATACTCAGCCTCATAGCTCCCAAACTCAGTTTCCTCATCTGTAAAATGGAGGCCCTAAGAGTCCCTGTGTCATAGGACAGTTATGAAGATTCATTGGGATAGTTTATGGATAGTGCTAAAACATAGCACTCAGTAAGTGTTACTATCATTGTTACCATTAGAAGGAGTCATGTGTAATTGGTAATACTGGCCCATTTTTGATCCACAGAAAGGACAATTTTGTATAGTGCAACCTAATATTACCATGTCATGATGGGTCATCAACCAGGATAGGATAGATAGGGAGACAATCTGTTACACAGCGAAGACCTCATTTTCAACATCATGTTACTGTCAGGGCTTCTGTTTACTTTTGACACCTCTGACCTTCCTGCATATCCTCCTCTGTTGAGGAGGATGCTGAAAGAAAAAGCCCAGGCGTAGGGAGTGGCAGTGCCTTAGGGAGGGTATGGGGCCTGCTTTCCCCACTGCTCTGCTAGCAGCGCATCATGGGTACAGACTCAGAGCAAGAAACTGGGTCTCTCCACCTGCCCTTTGCCTCGTGTTGATCTATGCCAAAGGGCCTGGCCAATCTTGGGACACCTGTTGCATTCTGGGCCCGTTCCAGACTTCTGGCACTCCCCAGGGAAATGGCCTTGCCAGGAGGCCTGGATTCTCTTCCTTCCGAGGGTACTCTGAGTCCATCATGGCTGCCTCTGGCTAGGTGAGGAGCATCCCAATGTCTGACTGAACTCTTGCTATTCCCGCAGCTGGGCCTGCTGGTTGATCTCTCCCCAGATGGCCTGATGATGCCTGAGGATGGAGTTAACAATGAGGAACTAGAGGCTGAGTTCTTGGCTTTGGTTGGGGGCCCGCCCCAAGCCCTGGAGAAGCTCAAGGGCAAAGGTGAGACTCTCAACCCACCTGTGGAACATTTCCTGAGCTCCCACTATGGGCCAGGCTCAGAGCTGGGTGCTAGGAAGACAGAGGAAAGGAGACAGGAAAGGTCTCTGCCCTCCTTAAACCCACAGTCTGGGTTAAAGGTTAAATGATCAACTCTGGGCCCAGAGTGAGTGTTTGAATCCCAACTCTGCCGCTGTGACTTAATACATCCCACCACCTGTTTGGGCCTGTTTCCCCATCTATAAAATGAGAATAAACCACACTTACATCACCAGAGTTAATCGTCTAGTGTTTTTAAAGGACTTCACACTGGACCTGGTGAGTCGTCTAGCCCACTGATCAGGGCTGGGATGGGGTTAACACAGGACAATGGGAGAGACCTGTGATCTGGGAAGAATTCATGGGGGAGGCACCCATGATGGGTAGGGCCACATGAAGATTTGGGGAGTACTTCTGAGAGGGGTCACAGCACATGCAAAAGCTCTAGGGGAGATGGCAGTAGACAGAGGATTCCAAAGTGGTCAAGTGGGGCTGGAGCCCAGAGGGCAAACGTAGCCTTTACACTTTTTAACTAATACAGTTGGTCCTCATTATCACAAATTTTGTATTTATGAATTTACCTACTGGCCAAAATTTATTTGTAACCCCATATCAATACATGCAGCTCTTTTGCAGTCATTCTTGGACATGCACAGAGCCACAAAAAGTTTGAGTAACCCAACCTGCCCAGCACCCCACAGTGAGGAAGTTGCAGAGCCAGAGTTTGAATGCAGGCTTTATAAGGAAGGGATAAGGCCGGTGAGGTCAGCTGGGGAGCAGGATCATGCCTGCCACCATATTCTTTGGGGCTCCCAGAATGGGAGACTGGGGACTCTCGAAGGATCCTGGTCCAGCTGGCACCTCCTCCTGCTGCCAGGTCCCCTGCCTATGGAGGCCATTGAGAAGATGGCCAGCTTGTGCATGAGAGACCCAGATGAGGAGGAGGGGACAGACGATGAGGATGTAGAAGCTGATGATGATCTGCTGGTGAGTGTCCAGGTGGAGCAGAGGGCCTCCCCTCCCATTGTTTCCCCATCTGTCAGGCCCTCATGCAGCCTCCCGGCCTTGTGTCCCTGCAGGCGGAACTAAATGAGGTCCTTGGGGAGGAGCAGAAGACATTGGAGTCCCACCCTCCTGTGGCCCAGGTATATGTCCAACAACCCTGTTCCCTATAGCTCAGGGTTCAAGGCCTTCCCTTGACCTCAGGCAGGTGATGGGATACTTCTGAGCTCAAGTTGTCTGTACTAGGGGAGGGGATGATAATTTCTGACCTTCCAAGGGGGGTGAGCAACTGGCCCAGGGGTGACATGCCAAGTGAGCAGTAGGCCCTCAACCAAGGACACCTGCAGAGTGGGCTGAGTTGGGTCATCACCCACCCACACCATGCCCCGGGCGGGCCCCTCCCACAGCTGAAAGCTACAGCCCCCAGCCCAGGAGTGGAGGCCACCTTGCAGGAGAGGCTGGCCCTCTACCAGACAGCAATTGAAAGTGCTAGGCAAACTGGAGACAGTGCCAAGATGCGGCGCTACGACCGAGGACTTAAGGTGAGTGGGCAGACGGGAGAGTGCTGGGACCCTACCACTGCCCCTGCACTCAGCTCCGGGCTCTTTCAAAACCCACATTCCCACCTTCTCCCAGACACTAGAAAACCTGCTGGCCTCCGTCCAGAAGGGCAATGCCATCGACGAAGAGGACATCCCACCACCAGTTGCCGTGGGGAAAGGCCCAATGGCTACATCCAGCCACACATCTGCACCCACCCTGCCAGCCTCTATGAACCCGCCAGCCCCAGAACCCAGGGTCACAGTGGAAGGTCCTCCTTCCACTGCCCCAGCCTCGTCACTGGGCCTGGCTAAGCCCCAGCTGCCCTCAGGTAGGCCAAGTGCAGGGTTGCTGACATGGGATGTTGGAGGATGTATTCAGTGGTTGGCCCTTCTGTGAGGGGGAAGGCCCTATACTGATTGCGAGATATTTTAAATACCCCTTCCTTTCCCAGGTCTGCATGCCTCCGGAGTTCATGAATACCTTTTTTTTTTTGTGATGGTGAAATATATAACATAACATGTGCCATTTTAACCATTTTTCAGTATACAATTGAGTAGCATGTAGTTCACTCACAGTGTTGTGCAACCACCACCTCTATTTCCCAAACTTCACCCCAAACGGAAGGTCTGTCCCCATTAAACACTAACTCCCCACCCCTCCCCTAGCTCCTAGTAACCTCTATTCTACTTTCTGTCTTAATGAATTTGCATCTTCTAGATATTTCATGTAAGTAGAACCATACACTATTTGTCCTTTTCCGTCTGGCTTCCTTCACTTAGGATAACATTGCAGCCTGTGTTAGTACTTGATTTTAGTACTTTTTTAGGGCTGAGGAAATTCCCACATGTAGAGTTTTAAGTGAAAAATTTTCAAGCACTCAGCTTGTCCATCTTTTCTCCTAAAACTCACCTGGCTGGAGGACACACCTACCTAGAGGTTTTCCTTCCCAACCTTCCCCTCTTGGGTCTCTCCTTCACTACAGGAAGGAGTACCCGCTCCCTCCCTTCTAGAATTTGAACTCTGGGCTCTGCTCCAGGGGCAAATGGGAACCAATGAGATGACATAAAAGGCTGGCCTGAGGTTGAGAGTGTAGACACTGGGTCTCTAAATCCTTCTGTGGCCAGGCTGGTCTCTAGGTCATTGTTTTTGGCAAAGTACAAGGAAGACTGTTGGAAATTGTCACCTGAAATTCTTAGCCAAAACCACCCCCAAATTTTCATGATTAGATTTTTGGCATATAGCTCAGCAGGGGTTTGGAGAATCGACTCTCTGTATTCCCATCTATTTGTTGGTGTGAAGCACTTTAAAAAAGGAAAAAAGAAAGCAGAAAAGGAATGAATGGGAATCAGGAGCTAAATGTTAGGAGGTGGACTCAGCCTTTACTATGTCAGCAAGAGGTACCTTGCCAATAAAATTTTACTCTTGGTGTGTAAAAGGTATTTATTAGAAAGTTTGAGATATTTATGTCATGCTCAATTATGTGATAAGTATAACTGTAACAGTTGTTCAACCCCAAAAGAAAAATTTTTTAACGTAGAAATGTGATAATAAGTTAATCAAATATCAAGGTGTTTAGTCTCTACCTATAGATACCTTCTTAGGCAAGTGCCCCTAAACCTAAAGTAGGGGGTCAGTTGTCCGTCTGAAAGAGTACAACGCAGGCTGTTTCCCAGCTGTTTCTAGTTTTGTGGTCACTGGATGGTGTATCTATTGTGCTTTGTTTTTTGTACCAACAGTTGTACCTATTGCTTTCAATTTAGAGATACAAATGTCTTGAGCATATTCAAAACTAAATTACTATTTAAAAAGCAGTTTAATCCTCTGTTTCCCAACTTTGCCAACACACTACATAAATGTATTTTGGTGACAAATGTTTGATAGGGTGGTCAAAAAACAGTTTTCAGGTGCCCACGTAGATCATGTTAGGATAAAATTCTGTGGGGACGTGGATAGAAAGAAGAGAAGATGTGAAATTCCCAACTGCAAAAGTGATCCCTGGGGAATATTTTATTAGTAAATGTCGGTATATACTCAAAGGAATTAAAAGCAGAGACATGAAGAGATATTTACACATCCATGTTCATAGCAGTATGACCAAAGGTAGAAGCAGCCCAAGTGTCTATTGATGGACGAATGGGTAAACAAAATAGTATATCTTTACAATGAAATACTATGCAGCCTTAAAAAGAAAGGACATTCTGATACATGCTACAATGTGGGTGAACTGGTTAAATGTTACGCTAGATGAAATAAGCCAGTCAAAAAGAGCAAATACTGTCTGATTCTACTTACATGAGGTCCCTAGGGGAGTCAGATTCATAGAGACAGGAAGAACGGTGGGAGCCAGGGACTGGGGGAGGGGTGGGGAGTTAGTGTTTAGTGGGGGCAGAATTCCAGCTTGGGAGGATGAGAAAGTGTTCTGTTTCGTGGATGGATGGAGCTGATGGTTGCTCAACTAATGGATGTACTTAATACCACCGAACTGTGCACTTGAAAATGGTTAAGATGGTGGATTGTGCCTTATATGAATTTTGCCATATTTTTTTAAAGATTTTATTTATTTATTTTTAGAAAGAGGGGAAGGGAGGGAGAAAGAGAGGGAAAGAAACATCAATGTGTCGTTGCTTCCCACGTGGCCACCACCAGGGACCTGGACCTGGCCTGCAACCCATGTGCCCTGACTGGGAATCGAACCGGTGACCCTTTGGTTCGCAGCCCACGCTCAATCACTGAGCTACACCAGCCAGGGCTGCCGTGTTTTGTGTTTTTTTTTCAGTGAATATTGGTGAGTTACAAATCATCATGGTAGTTAAAAACCATTAGGTTTAAAAGAGTGGTGTGATAGTTTTCTTTTTTACATGTCAATATTTGCAAGATACTGGGAATGAATACATTGGCTACTTTTGAAACTTAAGATGAAGAATTTTAGGTGCCAATTCAAAAATACATTAGGGTACATAAAATTTTCCAAAATTTTCTGGGAGCAAAACAGCAGTGGCTCTAGAGCCTGCCAGGCCTAAGTTGAGTCCCACGATGCATTTTTCAGGCTGCATGACTTTGGAGAGACAGCATCCCTCCCTGAGCTATAGTTCTCACATCTATAAAATGGGCCTAAGAACAGTCTTTGTTGTGAGAGTAGAAATGGTTTGTCCTCTGCTCTCCTTCCAGGTCCCTGCAGCACTGGCCCCCTGGCTCAGCTGCAGAGCCGCCAACGTGAGTACAAGCTGGCTGCCCTCCATGCCAAACAGCAGGGGGATACCTCCACCGCCGCCAGGCACTTCCGTGTGGCCAAGGTACGTCCAAACTGACAGACAGGTTCACGTGGAAAGAATAGGATGCTTCCAACATTACATAATGGCAAAGACCATGGGCTCTGAAGTCAGATATACCTAAATTTAAATCCCAGCTTGATTACTCTCTAGGTATTATCCTCTGCATCTCTTGCAACCTTAGTTTACCCTTTCTGTGAGATGGGCCTAAGTGTGAGAAGAGATTTGAGCAAGATTGGGCAAAGGAAGGGGCAGACTGGGAGTCCACTGTCACATGGCAGGGCATGGAGGCTCTGCCTAGGGTTCCGGCTCCAGCTGCTGCCTCTCCTGACCACCTTCCTTCTTACAGAGCTTTGATGCTGTTTTGGAGGCTCTGAGCCGAGGGGAGCCTGTGGACCTGTCTCGCTTGCCCCCTCCACCTGGTGAGTACCCTATCCGCCCACCCTCCAGGACTATTGGAGGCCTCCACTGACTTCTTCCTGATACTGCTGCCTCCTCTGGTCAGGACTGAGACCCAGTCGGGCCACACCAGTCTTGTGTAGGGGTGGGGATGGGGGTGGCCACAAGCAAGCCCTTCACTGCACTGGATTTCTCTGCCTCCAGACCAGCTGCCCCCAGATCCACCATCACCACCGCTGCAGCCTCCAACTCCCAGCACAGTGCCATCCACACCAGGTAGGTTCCTGGGACTTTGGGTGGACAGATCAAGGCAAGACAGTCTCTCCTTCAAAGACTCTTAACCCTGCCTCTCAACCCCATTGGGCCCAGAGATTCCCCCACCCCCAAGGACTCTTCTGGAGGCACTGGAGCAGCGGATGGAGCGATACCATGTGGCTGCGGCCCAGGCTAAGGCCAAGGGAGACCAGCGGAAGGCTCGCATGCATGAGCGCATTGTCAAGGTGCATGGGGGCCAAGTGGGTGCGTGGGCAGCCCCTGGAGACTGTGCTCAGGGAGTCCTAACACCTGTGTCCCCCACAGCAATACCAAGATGCCATTCGAGCCCACAAAGCTGGCCGAGCCGTGGATGTGGCTGAGCTGCCTGTGCCCCCAGGTAGGCCCTGCCCCCACCCTACCCCTCCAGCCCCTGAGCCTTTGCCAGTACTTCCTTCTGACTGTACAGGCTCAGGGAGTTGATTGCTACACATTCAGGAATTCTGCAAGCTTGTTAGACAATTGGTACCTTAAATCAGTACAGTGGGAGTGTTAATACCATGGAAATTGGCAAACACTAAAAATCAGGGGATTTTATTTGAAGAGCCCATTAGCCAGCCCACTGTAACTGATCTTTCCTTTTCTTTTGTTTGACTCACTCCTTCCTAGTCATTGGTTCTTTAGCTTTACGATACCTACTTGGCCTCCCATTAGCCCTCCAGTGGGTTTGAGTCCTCTGGGTTCTCAGAGCTGCCAGTGCATCCCCACTGAGAACAATGATATCTGTACTTCGGTCCCCTGGAAGTACCCCCAGGCCCAGGACCACCCCTTGTAGCCGGCACAGCACCTTACAGAGCTTCCTTTTTGGAGTCTGGTCAAGGCCCAGGGTCAGGTGAGAGGAGGCAAGAGAAAGGTTGACATGGTCTGGTGTCTATACCAAACCTCCGGCAGCTCTTTCCCACATTTAAAGTGGCTTGAAAGGCCTAAGGCTCCTTTGGAGGGGAGGAACCCACCTCTCCACCATCCACCATCATGGCATGGGCCGCTCCCTCCTGACGGGGCCCCAATTGGCCGCCCAGGCTTTCCCCCTATCCAGGGCCTAGAAGCCTCCGAGTCCACCCAGCCGAGCCTGGTGGGGGTCCTGGAGACCGCCATGAAGCTGGCCAACCAGGATGAAGGCCCAGAGGATGAAGAGGATGAGGACCCCAAGAAGGTATGAGGGGCAGGACCCTTGAAGTGAGTCAGGGAGTGGCAGCAAAGTAAACTCTGACAGTCCCAGCCTTGAGCCAGAAAGAACTGGCCTGTCCTAGCCTTGCCACCTCCTGACCATGTGGCCATGGGCAAGTCATTTTATTCTCTGAGCCTCAGTCTCCTCATCTATAAAGTGGGCATAGTTGCAGTCCCTGCCTCTCAAGAGCTGTTGCAAGGATTCTGTAAGAAAGGACTGAATCCTTAGTGCCGAGGAAGCAGAAACTAAGCTGGTCACTGTTGTCAGTGTCAGGCCCTGACGATTTGGGGGGTGACCTCACCATAGATGCTGGGATAGTTCTGACTTCCTCTCCATCCTTCAGCAGCCCAACAGCCCTGCGGTCCCCATGGCCCAGCCCAAGGCCCCATCCTCAAGGGCACCCCAGCTAGGATCCACTTCAGCAGCCAAAGCAGCCCCCAAAGGCACATCCACCAGAGGTAAGTGCCCCCTGTTCACCTTGCTGCTCATCACCTGGCCATGAGTTGGGCAGCACTCACAGATACCCATATGCCCACAGCCCAGCAGCAGCTGGCCTTCCTAGAGGGCCGAAAGAAGCAACTTTTGCAGGCTGCATTGAGAGCCAAGCAGAAGAACGACGTGGAGGGTGCCAAGATGCACTTGCGCCAGGCCAAGGGGCTGGATCCCATGCTGGAGGCCTCACGCAATGGGCTGCCTGTGGATATCACCAAGGTGAAACCTCTAGGCCTGCTAAACCTTCCCAGGTGCTCACCTGTTGAACCTGGCCACTTAACAGCCATGTGACTTGGAATATATTAGTAGGGTTCAGGCTAAGCTGCTTTAACAAATAGACCCCTCATGAGAGAGGGTTAAATAAGACAGATGTTTATGTTTCTTACATGTAGTACTCAGGATGCTTTGGGCTCTTTTAAAGAATCTCCAGAGCCCAGGTTTTTTCTTTTTTTTTTTCTTTTTTTTTAATATATTTTATTGATTATGCTATTACAGTTGTCCCATTTCCCCCTTCTCTCCCCTCCACCCTGTACCCTCTCTTTCACCCACGTTCCCCCCCTTTAGTTCATGTCCATGTGTCATACTTATGAGTTCTTTAGCTTCTACATTTCCCGTACTATTCTTGCCCTCCCCCTATCTATTTTCAACCTACATTCTATGCTACTTATTCTCTATACCTTTTCCCCCCTCTCCTCCTCCCACCTCCCTGCTGCTAACCCTCCATGTGCCCTCCATTTCTGTGGTTCTGTTCCTGTTCTAGTTGTTTACTTAGTTTCTTTTGGTTTTGCTTTAGGTGTGGTTGTTAATAATTGTGAGTTTGCTGTCCTTTTACTATACATGTCTTTTCTTTATCTTCTTTTCTTAGATAAGTCCCTTTAGCATTTCATAAAATAAGGGCTTGGTGTTGATGAACTCCCCAAGGTGAACCTTGGGTCCACCAGCCGCAAGGTTTAACTTGACCTTATCTGAGAAGCATTTTATCTGCCCTTCCATTCTAAATGAGAGGTTTGCTGGATAGAGCAATCTGGGATGTAGGTCCTTGTCTTTCATGACTTGGAATATTTCTTTCCAGCCCTTTCTTGCCTGTAAGGTCTCTTTGGAGAAATCAGTTGACAGTCTGATGGGAACTCCTTTGTAGGTTACTGTCCCCTTATCTCTTACTGCTTCTAGGATTCTCTCCTTCGTTTTTACCTTGGCTAATGTAATTATGATGTGCGTTGGTGTGTTTCTTCTTGGGTCCAACTTCTTTGGGGCTCTCTGAGCTTCTTGGATTTCTTGGAAGACTGTTCCCTTTGCCAGATTGGGGAAGTTCTCCTTTATTATTTGTTCAAATACGTGCTCAATTTGTTGCTTTTCCCCTTCCCATTCTGGTACCCCTATAATTCGGATGTTGGAACGTTTAAAGGTGTCCTGGATGCTCTTAAGCTTTTCCTCGTTTTTTTTAATTCTTATTTCATCATGCTTTCCTGCTTGGTTGATTCTATCTTCCTTCTGGCCCACTGTATTGTTTTGAGACTCAGGTTCCTTCCTTTCACTATTGGCTCTCCTCCGTGTATCTTCCTGCATCTCTTTTATGGTAACCTGCATCCTTTCATCTAATTTGCGCCCAAAATCAATCAATTCCGTGAGCTTTCTGATCACCAGTGTTTTGAACTGTGCATCTGATAGATTGGCTATTTCTTGGTCACTCAAAAGGATGAGCCCTGGGGGACTGATCTGTTCTGTTGGAAACATATCTTTCCCAGTATCTCCTTTTTTTTTCCCCGGTCTGGTCGCTCTTGTTACGGTGGGGGGCGGAGCCTTAGGTGTTCACCGGGGCTGGGCACCCCAGTTGCTAGATTGTGACATTATATGTGGGGGCGGGGACGGGAGGGAACAATGGCGGTAGTTCCGTTCTCCTGAGCTCAGACCCTTCTCTGGGATCCTGGGCTGCGAGCTCTGACCTGGTCCACAATCGCTGCCTCACTGGGTCCACCAGCCGCAGCTTGCGTATTCAGGGATCACCGCTGCGTTCTTGCTCCCCAGATGGCTGTCGCACCAATTTCGAGCCAGATTTTCCCCGACCTCCTCGCGCCAGCCCCGCACCTGCCCTGCTCGTCTTCTCCTATCAGTCTGGATGTGCGGGTCTACTTCAACTTCTTGGCTGTCCAACTTCCATTCAGATAAATCCTCTGTCAGTTCTGGGTGTTATTCTGTCTAAATTATTGTTGTAAATTATTGTTGTTCTAATCTTGGTTGTGCGAGGAGGTACGATGCATCCACCTATTCCTCCATTTTGCTGGAAGTCCAGGTTTTTTCTATTTTGTTGTTTTGCCACACCTGAGGAGGTTATCCTTGTCCACATGGTTCAAGTGGACCACTAATCTGTCTGCATCCTGTCCGTGGGAAGCCATGAGGGAGACAAATTGCAGGCCAAGAAGTTTCCTCTAAAGAAAGTGGCATAGAGGTGCCATCCCTCCTGCTCACCTCTCATTGGTCAGAACTGAGTCACGTGGCTGTACCTAGCTGCAAGGGAGGCTGGAACATTTTCTTGCAGGGCTACCATGTGCCCAGCCAGAACTAGGGAAGAGGTTGTGGATCAGATTTGGGGGAAACAGTTAACAGATTCTGCCATTTTTGTTAGAACTATCCAAAAGAGGTAGTGTCACTTTTCTCTTTGAGGAAGAAGAAAGAGCAGGGACAGGGGACAGAGGAGTGGTTGGGGAAGGCCTCTCCAAGGAGGGGTTAGGGTGGGCCTGCTCATTGCTGACCATCAGGCCTCTCCTCATGAGCCTTGACCTTTCAGGTGCCACCCGCCCCTGTCAACAAGGATGACTTTGCCCTGGTCCAGCGTCCTGGCCCTGGTCTGTCTCAGGAGTCTGCCCGGCGCTATGGTGAACTCACCAAGCTTCTAAGGCAGCAGCATGAGGTAAGGGGACCCCTGGCCCGGGTCAGCAGGCCTTCTCCAGGGTCATAGTCCTTCAACTCTCCCTTCACTGTCTTCTGCCTCACCAGATGTGTCTAAATCACTCTAACCAGTTCACCCACCTGGGCAACATTGCCGAAACCAGCAAGTAAGTGCCCCGTGCCCACCTCTGCCTGGGTGTGCACCCCCTGCCTGTCTCTGAGACCAAAGACCTGAGCAGGGCCCTCTTGTGGCAGATTTGAGAAACTGGCAGAGGACTGTAAGCGGAGCATGGAGACCCTGAAGCAGGCCTTCGCCCGGGGTCTCCCCACACCCACTGCCCACTTTGAGCAGAGAACCTTCAGCATCATCAAGTAAGGCTCCCAGTGGCCCCTGGCTCAGATGCCCATTTGAGGAGGGGTTCTCCCTCCCCAGGAGCTGGCGGGTGGTGGGAGCATAGCACACATAAGGGTCTTAAGGCAGGCATGAGATACAAGTGAAGGCCGGCGAGTGAGGGGGTGTTGGCAGTGACACATTTGGAAACGGGGAAGATGTAGTGAGTGCAGAAGTGAGCCCTGTCCCAGGGGCCTGTGTGAGCCCTCAGGATGGCGGTTGTTAGTCCTGCTCCAGTGAAGTGTTCCCACACCCTGGATGGTTGGAATCATTTTTCCCACTTTCAGGTGAGGTTAGATGCAGCCACTGGGATAACCTAGGATAACCACCTAGGAAAACCTACACTATGTTCCCCGGCTTTGCCGTATCTGCATCCCTGGCTCCCCATCATCTCCTCTCTCCCTGTTGGCCTCAGTTGGCTCCTCTCCTGCCACACAGACCTCTTTTTGGTCCCTCAAACACACCAACCATGTTCCTACTCGGCCTCCACCCCCGAGGTTTGTGCTGCCCAGACCCTCTTCCCCAGGTCTCCATGTCGCACTCCCTTCTTGACACCCAGCATCACTAATGATGTTGGCCCTCACTGATCACCCTGTGTAGAGCAGCCCCTCCTGAGCACACTTCCATCTTTCCCATTTTAATTCTTTGCAGAGTTGCTTTGTTTCTTTATTTATATGTTCATGGGTCATCTTCCCACTCAGCCAGCTCAGGCTCCATGAGCACAGAGACAGGTCTCTCTTATTTACGTCCGTATCCCCAGCAATGAGAACATAGGCTGGCACACAGTAAGGGTTCCAGAAATATTGCTAAGTGAAAGAAAGTTTCCCCAGCCATGAGGCAACTAGCTGGCACATAGTAGGTACTCAGATAACGTCAAATGAAGAGAAGGCCCCATAGCAGCTAGGGCACTGGCTGGCATATAGTAGGAGGCTCCAGAAACAGTTAGATAAAGGGAAGGTCCTCCAGCAGCAAGGCCACTGGCTGGTGCAAAGCTGGTACTAAATAAACATGTGCAAACTAAAGAAAGGACCCCAAAGTTAGTCATTGGCAAAACTGGACAGAGAACTCGAGTTTGTCTAATTTTAAAACTGGAGCCCAGGAGCTGAGACACCCCCAAAGGCCAGTGTGGGGTTTGTTCCCTGCCCCCACCGAAGGAAAAGAAGGGCAGGCAGTGGGGCTAAGGTGCCTCTGTCTCCCCGCCTGTCCTCCCGGAAGGATCTTCCCGGACCTCAGCAGCAATGACATGCTCCTGTTCATCGTGAAGGGCATCAGCTTGCCCACGCCTCCAGGTGAGGGAGCACCAAGCAGGGGTCAGGGCCGTGGGGACCACCTCTCTGCCCAGCTGTGACCCTTCTTTGCCCACAGGGCTCTCCCCTGGCGATCTGGATGTCTTCGTTCGGTTCGATTTCCCCTATCCCAATGTGGTATGTGGAGGGCCAAAGAGAGATGGGCTTAAGCCCCATCAGGACGGGAATTGGATCGGGCACGGGTCCCAGGCCAGGCCCCAGCCCCTGAGTTTTCCTGCCTCCTGTCTGGTCCCAGGAAGAAGCTCAGAAAGACAAGACCAGTGTGATCAAGAGCACAGACTCCCCTGGTGAGATACAGGCAACAGGGAGCCCCACCCCCACAGCAAGAATGTGAGCCTGACTCCTCTCTCCTTCCCTGGACAGAGTTCAAGGAGCAGTTCAAGCTCTGCATCAACCGCAGTCACCGAGGCTTCCGAAGGGCAATACAGACCAAAGGCATCAAGTTTGAAGTGGTCCATAAGGGGTGAGCTGGGGGCCAGGCACTACATGGGCTCTGGAAGCAGGGAGGTTGCCCTGGGCAACCATTCTGTTCCCCTCACGTACACAGGGGGCTGTTCAAGACTGACCGCGTCCTAGGTACAGCCCAGCTGAAGCTGGATGCCCTGGAGACAGCATGTGAGGTCCGGGAGATCCTTGAGGTAAGAGGTGGACGTTAATTTGAATGTTCTAGTATGGCTGTCACTCACAGATATCACTCAAATGCTCCCTGCCCTGAGCCTCCTGAGGGTCCTCTGTGCTGACCCAGCCTCTCCCCTGGGAGTCCAGGACCTCCTTACTTCCAGCCCTAAACACCCCCAGCGTCCTATTCCACTATGACCAGTTGGTGTCTCAGGCATACTCATGGGCCCATGTTTTGTAAATCACCTTGGTTGTTCCTGATTCCAGCCCTGGGACTCCAGCTGCTGCCTGTTTCCCAATAGCCTCTCCTTACTCCAACCCAGGTCCTGGATGGTCGCCGGCCCACAGGAGGGCGGCTGGAGGTGATGGTCCGGATTCGAGAGCCACTGACAGCCCAGCAGTTGGAGACAATAACTGAGAGGTGGCTGGTTGTCGATCCTGTGCCAGCAGCTGTGCCCACAGTGAGCCCCCACCCAGCAGTAACCAGGGAGGGAGGCTTGGTTCAAGGGGAGCAAAGACTCACAAGACTGGTTTTGTCCTCTGAAGCAGGTTGCTGGACCCAAAGGGAAGGCCCCTCCCATTCCTGCCCCTACAAGGGAGCCAACAAACAGGTAGGTGGCTGGGCCAGGCCATGCTGAAAAGAACCCCCCTCTTCCCATCTCAACCCTTGCTGGACAGTACCTCATCAAGCACAAATTTGAGCATGTCTCTTCCCCACTTTAAAACCTTTCCTGGTTCCCTTTCTTCTGGAGAATCATGTTTAAACTCTTCAGCTTAATCTTTAAGACCTTTTTTGATATGACCGTATTAGTATATCCAACCTTCTCTCTCCCCACTCCCTCCTGTTGGCTCATGGCCACACCTAGTTTTTACTCCCCTCTGGACTTCTATGTTACAGTGCCCTGACTACTTCTACCCACACACTTGTTCCTGGCTTCTCTGCCCAACTGACTCCTGTGGGTCCCAAATTGCCTGTCGTCTCCTCTAGGAAGCCTCCTTGACTGCTTGGCATTGCAGCTGCCTGAGTATACAGTGCAGTTGCCTAGATGTACATCATCACCACTAGGCTGTGGGCTTAGCAACACTGCTTGGCCTGGCTTGTCTCTGCCTGTTCCCCAATGCCCAGCATGTCAAATTAATGGATTCAAGGACTGAGATCCTCACAGATCCTCATCCCTATCCCCATCCCATAGATCCAGCCGACCCCTGCATAGTCTCAGTGTGCTGGCCTTTGACCAGGAGCGTCTGGAGCGGAAGGTGGGTTCCCATCCATTGGACTTGGTGGGTCAGGATTGAGGGGTCTTGCAGGCTCAGGCAGGGCTCTCACAGCCCTCTTTGTACCCCACAGATCCTGGCCTTTAGGCAGGCACGGCGGCCAGTGCCCCCAGAGGTGGTCCAGCAGTACCAGGATATCATGCATCGCAGCCAGTGGCAGAAAGCACAGCTGGAGCAGGGGGGCCCAGCCATCCGGCGGGGTAGGGGCTCGGGGACAGGTATTTGGGGGAGGCACAGTGGCAGTGGCCCCATTTTGACCCTATCCTACTCTCAGAATACATGGCCCAGCTGGAACGTCAGCTACAATTCTATACGGAGGCTGCCCGGCGCCTTGGCAGTGAAGGCAGCAGGGTGAGCCGGATAGGGTTCGGGTGGGCACTGGGGGACTGGGGCTGCCAGGGGCCTCCCACTGACCTCTCATTGGATCCCCAGGAACCTGCAAAGGAGGCACTCTACAGGCGGAACCTGGTTGAGAATGAGGTGAGTGGCTCAGATGTTGGGGTGGGGGATGAGCAGCTGTGACTACGGCCCCCACTCACCCCAGCATTCTCTCCTGCAGCTGCAGCGGCTCCGTAGGTGAGGGGCCGACGGCGCTGGCAGCCCCTGGAGATGGGAGAGCAGGCTCGAGGCCCCAGTGCTGGAAGAAGCTGACACTGCCACGGCCTCAGACCAGACAAGCAGACAATCAGCAGACAATCAGCTCTGGATGGATTTGCCCCCTGCTGGGCCCATGCAGCCCTGGCAGGGGGCATCAGGGATGGTGCCCACTAGCCAGCCTGTGCCCCTGGCCTGTTCCGGAGGTGGGAGAGTGGCCAGGACCAAGCCCTGAGAGCTCCTGCAAGCACTTTACATCCTGTCCCTCCCTAGCCTTAACCCTAAGCCCACTCACACCCCAAAGAAGCCTCTGAGACCAGCCAGAACCTGGCTGGCTCCCCAGGGGGGGTGCCCTGGTCCTGCTCGGCCCCAGGGCTCACACATGGAATAAACAGCCAGGGCCACACCCAGCTCTCTGTCTTTGTTTCTTGCCCTGGGTGGCTGGGCTGGGTATCCCCTCCCCCGCACCCCGCCCTGGGGTAGTGAAGGGGAGGTGCCTATGAGAGGAGCAGCCTGAGAGGGAGTGTGTCCATAAAGGATGTGTTCTTGCCTGTGGACGCCATGCATCTGTCATGGGGTCTGCGTCCTGCCCAAGGGCACCTGTGCCACCATGCATTCGATCTTCACGTGTAAACACAGATATGCCTGATGGCCTTGGGCACATCTGGGTTTATTGGTGTGGCCCACCTGTGTCTCGTCCTCGAAATGCAGCCCTGCCACTCACTGGCCACAGGACCTGGATCAAATTGCCTGATGCATTTAGCATCCTATAGCCTCAGTTTCCCCCACTGTGTGTAAGGATGGCAAGAGCCCCTTCTGTCCCACAAAGTGAAGGGCACCTAATTGGTGGTGAGCACTCAAAAGAATTAGGCTTTATTGTTGTTGTCTCCATCTGAGCAGGAAATAGGAACGTGGCCAGCAGGGCCAGCATGGTCTGTGCACCTGGTGTGTGAGCTGAATGCCTCAGTCCTTCCCTGTGTGTGAAGTGCTTCAGCCTCCTAGCCAGCATGGGTCAGGTGGGCTGAGTCCTTGAGTCCTGGGAGAGATGTGTTGAGGCCCCAGATAAGCACTGTCTCCTTAGTCCATGGCCCAGTAGAACCCCAAATGTCTGGACTGTTCTGACAGGCCCCTCAGGTCAGGGGCCCCTTGCCCGTGGCTGATGTGGTGCGGTAGGTGGCAGCTGGATCAGGACCTGCTCAGGGTTACCCATGGTGTCCACCATGCGAAGGTGTGGGAGGCCCAGGAAGGCCTCAGGCGCAATGCTGGTCATGTGAAGCTTATTAGCCCTGAACCAAGAGGAAGGCATGAGGGCACATGCAAGGACAGGGGCCACAACCATCCTGACTTCCCCTGAGCCTCCTGGGGTCCCCCACAACCCACCATGGCCCTCCCCTGCCCATCTGGACCCGCCCAGCCCCCCTGAGGACACCTGAGGAAGAGGACACGCAGGCTCGGTGTGCTGAGGAAGGCTTCGGGGCCCACATAGCTGATGCGGTTGTTCTGCAGGTGCAGCTCCTCAAGGGCCTCGGGCAGGTCGGGAGGCACAAAGGACAGGTCGTTGTGGCTGAGATCCAGCACCTGGGCAGACAGGTAGAGCCGGCCCAATGGTGGTTCTAGTTCCTGGGCCAGCTGCTCACCTAAGCCCCAGACCACCTCCTTCCAAGCCCTCCTCCCCTCCATGCCCAGCCTAGTCCCTCCGCCCCCTCCCTTGGACCCTCTTCATGGCGGCTAAATTTCTCCCCTCAATAGAGGTAAATAGTCCTTTCTGAGGCAGGCCCTGCTATAGGCACTAGGGGCACAGGAGGGTTCCCACCAGGTGCGGGAGACATTGATTCAACTAGTCATTCATGAAGATGGCATTTAATCTATAGCCTCGTGCCCTTCTAACACTCATCATTTACTTATGATTGTTATTGATTGCTTCCTCCCTAACTAGGGTGTTCATGCCGGGGCCTGGAGCTGCATCGCTGTGCCCATTGGCGTCTCCAATGCTTAGAACAGTGCCTGACACCCACAGATGCTTTAAACTCTGGAATCAATAGCGGTCAGGAGGTAGAGGCCACAGTGTTTACTGGGGAGGTAGAGGGAGTGTCTCAGAGGACCAGGCAGCAGGGATAGCACAACCAGAGGCCTGGAGGCTGGATCTGACTTATCCACACCAAAGTTAGCCTCCCATGGGGTGCTGTTTTTGTGGTAGTTTCCAAGGGCCTTGCAGAGGAGGGACTGGTCAGGCAGGAGGATGGAGGGACCACGGGGACAGTGTGGCTAACCAGCCCACCCCTGACCTGCAGGGCCCGTAGCTCATGCCAGGTGCCTGGCTCAATGTCGCCCACTCGGAGTCGGTTGTGCGCCAGGCTGAGCTCCCGCAGCTGCTCCAGACCAGCCAGCGGCTCAGGCTCTAGGGTCCGCAGCTGGTTGTGCTGCAGCCGCAGGGTGTGCAGGCCGGTAGGCAGACCTGTAGGCAGCCGAGTCAGCAGATTGCCGGCAAGGTCAAGGCTGCGTAGGGCACGCAGTGGTCTGAAGGCTCGGTGGTGCATGCAAGCACTGGCCAGGCGGTTGTAGGCCAGGTTGAGCTCTGCCAGGCCTGGCATAGCAGCCAGGTCACGGGCTCCCAATGCGGCTACACGATTGTGGGGAAGCACCAGGGACTGCAGGCGGCGGGGCAGTGCCAGGGGCACACGCTCCAGTCTATTTCCATAGACATGCAGCGTGTGCAGGCCCCGCAGAGGCCTCAGTGCCCCTGCAGGCAGCCCAGCTGCCCCCAGCTGGTTGTGCTGAAGCAACAGGTAGCGCAGTCCCCTTGCCCCATGCAGCCGGGCTGCCTCCACCTGTTGGATGCGGTTCCGGCCCAGGTGCAGCACAGCCAAGGTACGGGGCAGGCCAGCAGGCACTGCAGCCAGCTGATTGTGGGACAGGTCCAAGTACTCAAGGTGGTGCAGTTTGCTGGTAGGGGAGAGGATTAGCATTGGTATGGGTGCCCAGTGCCAGGGACCAGGTAGATCTCTGATGGGGGGCAGGAGAGCTGATGAGTGGTGCTCAGATGTCAGCTGAAAATTTTGACTTTTGGGGTGGTGAGCTGAGAGATCTGGGTGGGAGGTAAACTTGGGGTGATCGAGACTGGTTCTGGCCTGAGGATTAGACGTGGGGGAGACCGGGACAGAGTTCTGGGTCCAGATATGCAGGTAGCAGCTGTGATGTCGGATAACAAGATGACTGAACAAGGTAGCTGGGAGCAAGGATGGCTGCCAGGTGCTGGGCCAAGCCTGGCACACAGTAGGTGCTCGCCAAATGAAGCCGTGGGTTGAGTGATACAGAGGAGGGAGACAAAGTGTGGGGACCCCAGACCCCGAATCCTCAGCCCCTACTGCCAACATGAGGCTATACCCCACCCCACCCTGTCTCAGGCCCCACCTGAAGGTGGTAGCATCCAGGCCACTGTCTGTCAGCTGGTTGTGTTGGAGGTAGAGCTCACGGAGTTGAGTCTGGCGGCTCAGGGCTCCTCTGGGTACCTTGGAGATGAGGTTGTTCTGGGAAGGGAGAGAATGACATCCAGGGTCCAGAATAGAGGGCAGTGGAGAGCCGCCGAAGGCTCTTGAATAAGGGAGTGATAGACAAGCGGGCTCTAACAAGCCTGTCCAGAGAGCACTTGTGACTGGCTTGTGCTGGTGGTAGAAACTCAGAGAAAGATATTTGACTGCTGGAATTCTGAGGAGGCAGGGGGGTCTCCCAGGAGAACGGTGAAGGGGGCCAGGAAGGTAGTGAGGTGAGGAGGAGCACCTGCAGGTGGAGTCGCTCCAGAGAGGGTGGCAGGCTGGGTGGCAGGTAGCTGAGCTGGTTGTTGGAGAGGCTGAGGGTGGTGATGGCCTCAGAGCCATGGAAGGCATTGGAGGGCAGGCCAGCATTGTTCAGCTGGTTGTTGTGAAGGTACACAGACCTAAGGGGAGCCCAGGGGCAGGCTCTAGCCACCAGCCTGCCCCTGGGCTCCCCACCACTCCCTCTGCACCCCAGTTCAGGGTTGTCTTCATTGTGTGTGTGTGTGTGTGTGTGTGCGCGCGCGCGCATGGGTAGTTCTCCAGACAGAGCATCCAGGGTCTTGTCTCCCCCGACCACCCAGGGCAGGCTTATGACCTCCCTCAGACCCCACAGTGGGAGTGACCTAGGCATGCCTGAGGCCTGGGCTGGGCTGCACCAGGGGCTACCTGAGCTCAGGCTTTTCCCCAAAGGTGAGTGGGAAGATCTCCGTCACTTGGTTGGCAGCCAAATCCGCTACTCGGAGGGAACGAGGCAGAAACTGGGGGGCCACCGAGAGCTGCAGGAGCACAGTGTGCTGGTCCTGGTGGCACCTTCCAGCCCCATGCTGTCCCCTCTGCACTTTGTGCTATGTGACCTGGCTGGGGTGGGTGGGAGCTCACCTTGTTGTGGGCCACGTAGATGTGCTGCAGCTGGGTGAGGGACTCAAAGGCCTCGTCGGGCAGGCCTGGGAGTGGGGCAGGCATTGAGGGGACCCCAGGCCTAGTAGGGGGCAGGGGGCATCTATGCTCCCAGCCGCCCCCAGGCTCCTGGCCAAAGACCGGCAGAGACTCTTCCAGGCACCCCCCTCCCAGTCCACAAAAGCCACAGCCCCCCTCCCCCCATCCCCTGAGTTTCCATCCTGCTCAGCAAAGGGCAGTTCTGGGAACTGCCACAGAGCTGCCCACAGACCCAGCACAGGGGAGGGAGAGGGCTGCTGGGACCGAGCCAGGGAGGAGCAGCCTCCTGTGGCCCCTCACCCTCTGAGGAGATGCGGTTGTTGTGCAGATTGAGGGTTCGAAGACTGCTGAGGCGGGACAGCTCGTTGTAGGGGAGCTCCTGGAGCTGGTTGTTCTGGGGGGGCATCCACACCCCTGACTCAGTTGTCCCTGAGCCCCCAGCAAGAGCCCCCAGCCCTCATTCTCAGCTCCCCATCATGCTAAGAAAAGAGTCCCAACACCCCATTACCTCCATAGTTGATCCCAAATGCCTCACCACCCCTTAACCAAAAAGACATTGATCTCCAACACCCCATCCACCCCTTCAGTTGACTTCTGACACCCATCACCTTCAGCCCAGACAACCCCATAACTGCCAAGATGTTAACCCCCTACACCCCCACAACCTCAGCCCCCCCACATTCAATAGCTGTTCCCCCACCTCCAACACTCTTCAAGACCAATTTCCATCAGCGCCCAATGCACATGAACCCCACACCAGTCACTCTCAATTCTAGCACTTCCCATCCTCACCCTGCTTCACCCCACCCTTGCAACGTCCCCCCTCCTCACCTGCAGGGAGAGTTGCTGAGCCTCCCTGGTGATGTTGTGGGGGAACACCCTCAGATCCAGGCCATCACAGTCCACTGTGTCAGCTCGGGGGCAGGAACAGCGCGGGGGGCAGGCCCGGGGCGGGGGCTGCAAGCTCTCCCCAAGGTGGGGGAAAGTCGGGTCCTCCATGACGGCGGTGGTTGGGGGGCCCAGCAGCAGCAGGAGCAGCAGCAGCAGGCTCAGCAGCTGGGAGTGGAGGGACAGGTCAGGGTGTCACCAGGTGTGGCAGGGGGTCGCCACGGTGACAGGAGCATCCCCCAGGGGGTGTAGAGGCTAGCAGGCCCCACCCTTATCTCTCCCCCTCACTCCACCTCACCATAGCCAGCCCCAGTTCAGCTGTCTTGCCCGAACTGCAGACCAGGGCTTCCTAATGGAAACCAGGCGGTCACCTCCTGGAGCCTCTGTCTTGGTGGCCACCGCCCCCCATCTCTCAGCACAGGACACTCTCCTTGCAGCCTGTTCCCCCAGGGACTCAACAGAGCTGGCCCACCCCCTTGCCTGCCTTGGGAAGGGTGGGTGGGCTGGTGGGTGGGGTTGTGATGAAGGCCAGCCTGTCCCCTTGGTCCCCCACCCCAACCCCCCCCAGCTCTGCTTGCGTAACCTAAGCCAGCCTGGGCCAGGCCACTGGAGCAAGGAATGTTTGGGGGAAAGCTGAGATTCACCCTGTATGGTATTTGGGCCAACCGCAGGAGTAGGAGTGGAGGCAGAGGAGTGGGGGATGCTTTAGCCCGCTGGATGGTCCCCAGGGAACTGAGGTTGGCAGCGAGGGGTCAGGGCAGGCCTGTGCTCAGCCTGTGCTCAGCTTGCACTCAGCCTGCCAGCCCAGACACCAACCTGGAGGCTCTCAGCCAGATCTGCTATCAGGCCCCTCCTCCTCCCACCAGCTGGCTTCACTGGCAGCACCCCCTCCCCAATAGCCACAGCTGCTGCCTGAAAGGAAATTACACATATGGAAGGACTAGCCTAGTGTTTAAGGATGTGCACTTGGTGCCAGCCTGCCTGGGCTCGAACCTGGGCTCAGTGACCTCTCTGGGCCTCAGTTTCCCACTCTGCAAAATGAGGGAAAGGTTTTCTCACCTCCCAGGATGGGCGTAAGGATTAAATCAGGTAATGCCTGTGAAGTGGGAAGACAGTACTGGACACATCCCAGGCCCTTGATGCCAGAGCTGCAGTGTTGCCAGGTGGGGAAACCAGTCTCTTGCAGTAGGCAGACAGCCAGAGGCAAAGCAAGGATGAGGGGCCAAGTACAGAAGGTCACCAGGGCAGAAAGTCCTGGGTGCCTAGCAATGCACAAAACTGGAAAACAGGGACCTCACCCCCAGGGTAACCTTTCCTCCCCTAGCATATTGCTGGTCATGTGTCTCTAACCCTCCCGTGACCTTTCCTCCCCTGGCTTGTCACTAGTCATGTGGTTCCCTCTTGGGGGAGGAACAAGAGGCCGAAGAGTAGCCACATTTGACTCCCATGTAGGCCCTTGCACAACAGCTCCCTTAAGCATTAATCCCTAGGGATAACATCTAAGCGTCAGTTCTGTCTCAGCTCCAGGCCTGGAAAAGCAGCACATCCAGGGTGGGGTGACAACACCATGGCTGACATCAGGATCAGCCGCAATGACTAACGACTCCCTTCCCTAATGCTGACCAATCAGTAGAGACTATGACCCTGAAAGGACACACCTGGAAAAGCTAATGAATATTCTACTGGGTCCTCCTTCTGAGACCTCCCATAAACTCCCGACCTTTAGAGAGGGGATGAAATCTCTCAGGATGGAGGACCCAGCTCAACTCCCTCTCTAGCACTCTCTCTAGAGCACGCCTACACCTTTCCTCCTCTCCTTACTCCAGGCAATATATGCTTGCTCTTTTTCTCTTCAGTTCCAATGACCCACCTTTTGCCTCTGTAACTTGTTTCCTGGGCCCATGCAGCCCAGCTGGCTCACTTCTTCCATGGTTTACTTCTACTACCTTGGTGACTTTCTAAATAAATTTTTGCTTGTATTTGAGTCTTGGCTCTGAATGGTTTCTTAGCCAGAGCTCAGGTACTGAGGTTGCAGAAGAGAGGTTCAATCGCTAACAACATTCTGGTGCCATTCCGCCACCAATCTGTCCCTGAGACATGCCACTTACTGGTGAGGCGACTTCAGACAAATCGTTTTCCTGCGCCAATCTCAGCTTTCCCACACATGAAATGGGGGTGACAGAAGACCATTCCTCGAAGAGTTGCCACAAGGCAAAAACAGTAGCAGAAGGACATTCTAAGACCACATCTGACTCTCTCTCACAAGTGCTCACTGGCTGAGGTGATGGGCTGCACAAAGGGCATGAAGGGGTCAGGATCCCTTGGAAACAGAGCTTGAGACAAGGACTGAGTACATTTTGTGTTGGAGAAAGAAGCTGTAGAGAGGTGAGGAGGTGACAGAAAGGAGGAAGGGAGCAGTCAGTAATCAACGTGTTCCGCTGGGGTTATCAACTTGTCTGGAACTTGCTGGTTTTAGCACTCAAAATCCTGCTTTCCAGAAAACCCTTAGTCCTGGACAAATTTGGGTGATTGGTTGCTCTCATTATCAAGCAAGTTCCCACCATAGGCAACTGGGGCTCTGTCATGCCTCAAAACACTAGGAGATTGTTGTGTAGGACACACCCCTCAGAGTCATTCATCTGAGAGGCAAGGGAGTGGGGATATCGATCCTGTAGCTCACTCCATTGGTCACCGATTGAGGGCCGCCCCCAAGGGGCCTGAATTCCTCTGCACTTTGGATAGAGTAGACTCCAGTTCTAAAGAGATATACCAAGTTGCCAGATGGTGAGGCCCAGGGAGCATGGAAGATCCCAGGTAGCCCCTATTATAGGAGGCTGTGGGGTCTAGACAGCTGGGGGGAATGGCAGTGAGGTGCATCAGGTGGGTGGTTAGAAGGGAGCAAGATATGGGAGAATGGTGGAGAGGGAGGCTATCTGTGTTATTAATCTCCCTTCCACAGAGGTGGAAAGTTGGCCCCAAAGAGGTGGTCATTTGCCCACATTTCCCAGGATTGTGTGTCCTTGTGAGGGGGGCCCTCAGAGCCCCTCAGGGCTGGGGCAGGAGACCAGTCTTAGCCCTGGTCAAAAGAGAACAACAGCAAGCCCCACCCTAAGTTCTCCATGTGGCCATTAGTTTAGACATTGTGTAGCAGAGTAAGGGGGCCAGTCCCAAAGAGATACTGTACTACTACTGCACAGATCCTAGAGCCAGGGAAGCAGCAATGACAGCCAAGCTGTTTAGCCTCCTTCAATTTTGAAGTATGGAGAACCCAAATCAAACTAACAAATGCAAACAATAGCATTTATTGACTCATGAACAAAATATTGGGGGATGTGTTCTTCAGGTACAGCTGAATCCAGTGGCCCAAGTGACATCCTACAATGGGTTTTCTCTCTACCTCTCTGTTCTACCAGCAGGCTTCTCTGTGTAATGCCAAGATATCTCCAGCCATAGTCTAGCTAAAAGCCCTAAGCTTGAATCTCATTGGCTTAGCTTTGGTCACATGTTCACCTGGAGCCAATCTCTGTGGCCATAGGGATAGAATGTGCTGATTGGCTAGGAACCTAACCACCAGCCTTATAAATGGCCTTAGCTCTCTGCAACAAACTCCCTTTTCTTTACCCAGCCCAGTGCAGCCCTTCTCAGTCCAGTCCAACGGTGTCCTGCCCTATCCCACCTTGCCCAGCCAAGCAGGGAGTTCTGTAGGGACAGAGGTGGAGTGTGGTTGACCAGTGTTGATCCTGGCACAATCAACATTTAGTACACTTTTATGGAGTGCAAGCAGAATTGTCCTAAATGTGGAAAGGTTTGTGTGGGAAGGAAGTGTTGGTGTCTCTCAGTTACCCTGAGATCTCAGAGGAGGAAGGACTGTAGAGTCAGGGGGCAAGGGACAGTTGCAGTAATGCTGTGAGCAGCTATTACAGGAATCTGGTCTCATTTTGGTTGCCGTGGGCGAAGAGAGTATGGTTGATGTGGGAGGGAAAGGCTGATGGGAAGAGTAATCTTCCAATTAGAAAAGGAGGAGTCTTAATTCAGAACCGGTTAATGACTTTAAGGCTGACCTTGGGCCTACCCCTTCTCATCCCTTGATAGTATCCAACCTCAAGGCACAGGCTTTTCAGGATCTGGACCAAATCCATAAAATCACTGATATTAGGCTGGCTGGAATAAAAAACTACATCTCCCAGCCTCCCTTGCAGTTATGTGCAGGATGTAAGCAGAAGTGGTTGTACAACTTTGAGGAAAATGGGGTACCCTTATCTTTCCTACTGTTGGAACTTAGATGTGATGGCTGGAATTCCATCAGCCATTTTGGGCCATGATGTCAACTTGAGAATAAAGGCCTTGAATGGTGTAGTAACAAGATAGAAGCAACCTGAGTCTCACATACCATGGAAGACTATGCCATCCTTGGACAGTGTTTTGATCACCACCTATTTACCCCATTAGTGAAGAAGGGAATCACATGTCCTAAATAGTACAAGATGGCCAAACACATGACACCTAACACTGGATAGAAGAGATAGGTGTCAGTTTATTAGTCACATATTCTCACAGCTCGGAGGAGGACCCTGCACACATGCAAAGGCACATGTGGGTGGTACAATCTGAAGCAGAGTCAAGAAGCAGGGACTGTGGGAGGCAAGTTTTGTCATGACAAAAGAGTGGTGATCTCTGGTTCCCAATGCAGGATATGATCGGTTCTTTAGGATAATTTCTTAGGTTGGCGGAGAGGTAAAATCCATTAGGTTGAGGACCAGATTGGGTGAGGCTGGTCTGGATGATAGAGGAACTAGCCAGATGGAGACACTTTCCCATGGGGTGGGGGGGAGCTACTGACAAAAGTAGGGAAAGTAGTGGCGAGAGCTTTGGGGCCCTGTGAACCTCAAAGCAGCTGGAATTTTAGGCCTTTCGACGCAACTCACTCTGGTCATCATGGACAAGAGAGGAATCTGATCTGACACCTCTCCTGTTTAAGCCACTATTTCTCTTTTATTTATTCTCTTCCCCCCTCCTTTGTTGTAGTAAAACAAAACAAAACAACCTATGAATCTAATCAGCATGAATATAGGGGATAGCCATGGAGGTAAGAGTTGAAGCCACAGAATGGATGACGTTTGTCAAGTAGAAAGGATAGAATGAAAAGAGAAGGGAAACAAAGACAGACCCTTGGGGAGTGCTGATGCTCAAAGAGGGTGGAGAAAAACAGGCATTGGCCATGGAGATGGAGGGTCAGAAAGAGGTAAGAAGCCTGAAAAGTATGGTAAAACTGAAAGTGCACCGGCCATATGTACTTGGGATATTTAATTGTATAGGTCAAATAAAAAATTATATTGCAAAATTATACTGGGTCACAGAGGACCCAGATTAACTATGATTTGTGGGTGTGTCTGATTGTGTTTCAGGATTAACATTTGAATTGATAGATTCAGTAGACTGTCCTCCTTGATGTGGAGGAAATCATCCAATCCACTGAGGGCCTGAAAAGAACATAAGGTGGAGGAAGGAGCAATTCACTCCTTTGTTTTTCCCTGCGCACCTGCTGAGCTGGGACACTGATTTTCTCCTGCCCTCAGACTGGGCTTTATGCTATGGCTTCCCTGATTCTTAGGCCTTCAGGCTCAAACTGGAATTACACCACCAGCTTCCCTGAGTTTCCAGCTTGCAGACAACAGATTGTGAGACAGAGTACATTGCAGTAAACTCATCATAAATTTAAAATATTATAAGTCAAAATGCATTTAGTACACCTAACCTGCAAAACATCATAGCTCTGCTTAGCCTACTTTAAACGTGCTCAGAATGCTTACATTAGCCTGCAGTTGGGCACAATCATCTCACTGGCGCTGCTCAGCATCACAAGAATGTCGTGCCACATATCACCAGACCAGGAAAAGATGACAATTCAAATCTGAAGTACAATTTCTACTGACCATGTATCACTTTTGTACCATCATGAAGCTGAAAAATCATAGGTTGAACTATTGACGTCAGTGACCACCTTTATATATCTTACTGGATCTGTTTCATATGTGTGTTAGGCCGGCAAGATCATTCTGCATAACGTATGACCCCAAAGGTCAGTGACTAACACTAGAGTTGGTCATCCACACAATACAATCCCAAGCAGTCAGCAGAGTTTCTGAGCCACATAGTCACCCAGTTTGACAGAGGCTGCAGCAGCCTCCACAATTGCTGGTGCAGTAGAGGAGACAGAGGAGACTCCCGAGTCAGCTTCTCAGTGTTTCCAACTAGAAGCCCCACACAAGCCTTCTGCTGCCATGTCATTGGCCAGGAGTAGACACATGGTCCCAGAAGAGATGGAGAAGTAACAGGATGGGGTTTGGGAGGAACAAGTGGAATATTTGGAGTATCACTCCCTCTGTGACACCCAAGAACCAGCAATCTAGACTTCTGGAAAAACTTTTACACAGCCTCCAACAGATATGTACAAGGATGTTCCCAGCAACCTCATTTAGTAGAGTGAAAATTCTCCCTTTCCTGCACCCCACATGGCTCACAACTTCACTTTATGATCAATGGACATGTGTTGAGGAAGCAAATAAAAAAAAATGCCATAAGAGGGAATAGATTTTTTTTAAATGTGTCCTATTAAAATAACAGAGAATTAGATCTACACAAGAAACTCAATCTACACATATTGCATTAGTTTCCTGGGGCTGTTGTAATAAACAACCACAAACTAGGTGACTTAAAATAGCAGAAATGTATTCATTTCAGAAGCTTAATCAATCTATTTGGGTTTGTGAAGGCTAGAAGTCCAAAGTCAAGGCGTTAGCAGAGCTGGTTCTTTTTGGAGGTGCCTTCCTTGCTTCTCTTCCAGTTTGTGGTGGCTGCTGGCAATGAGTGACATTCCTGGGCTTGTCTCTGTGTTACTCCAAACTCTGCCTCAGTTTTCACATGGACTTTTCCTGTGCGTGTGTGTCTGTGTCTTTGTTCTTCTTCTTCTAAGGACACTGATCATTGGATTTAGGGCTCCAGTGGTTAATCCAGGATAATGTCATCTCAAGATCTTTAACTTAATTACATCTTTTTTTCCAAATAAGGTCATATCTATCATAACAAGGTCACATGTTTTGGGGATTAGGATAGCAGCATCTCTTTGTGGGTTACCATTCAAACCACAACAGGAGTAGATGTGAGTAGAGCCAATCTTGTGAGAAAAAAAATTAGAGTGAGGCTAACAATTTTGATCATTTCCATAAATTAAAAAAGATATTGGCTGTTTCTGGGGGAAGAACTGGGTGGCTGGGGTTGAGCGTGCAGTGGGGCTTGCTATCATGTATCCTTGTGTGCCTGTTGAATAAAAAAAAATTGATTGAGGTTATATAACAGACAATAAAATGAAAATATTCAATATTTATTAAATAGCAAAATACTTGATATTTAAATGAGTCAAAACTCATCATTCCAAAATCCCACATGTATGCACTAGCAAAGCCAACACCATAGCTATGATAGTGAACATTTTCATCACACTCAATGTGTCCTTGTGCCTCTTTGTCAGCCCCTCCCTCCACTTCACCCCAACCCCAGGCAGACAGCTGGAACAGAACACAGTGGCCTGTCCAAGTGTCTTTATTAATTGAACATCTTTAAGAAAGAAAGAGTGGTGCTTCCCCCCCATTTATTTATTCAATCATTTATACTGTATAAATGAACTCATTGGTATTTACTTAATTCTTTGAATCACAATATTCCTTTAAATCTCATGTCACATTCCATCATCTTCTACTAAAAACCTTCCAGAAGCTTCCTTTTATATTTGAGAGTAAAATCCAAATGCCTTGCTTACCTACAAGCCCCATACACTTATTACTTGCTTCCTGGTCCTTGTCTGTTTTCCTTGCTCATTCCTAGTCTGGCCCAGCTGGCCTTGTTGTGTCTCTGGTCTATTATGCTACCTTCACTCACCTGAAACTATTGTCTTTGTTGGAATATTCCTCCTCCTCACCTTCACAGGGCCCCTCAGTGCCCTAAGTAGCCTTCTTCCTTCCAACATGGAATGAGATAGAAATTTATTTCCTTGTTTATCATTTGTCTTTTTCACTGTTGTATCCACAGCTTTTAGAACATTGTAGGTGCTCAATAAATATTTGTTAAATAAATGAAAGCGAGGCTAAAAGAATAAGGATTAGATTATAATCACAATAGCTCGCATCTGAGGTTTGTATACAAGTGTCAGGTAGCCAGGGGCACTACACTGTAAGCTTTGGTTTCATCATGTGTAAAAAGAAGATATAAAAGGGCCAAGCTCCAAAACTTTTGCAATGATTAAATGAGCTAACACACACGCAGGTGATGCTCACAGCAGACATGCAACAACTATTATGATTACTATCATGTGTAAAACGGGCATAACAGTTACCTACTACAGAGAATTGTAAACTCAGTGTCTGGCACGTATATATCGCTATGTAAGCGATTAATGCTATCATCACTATCATCATCATCATCCCACTAAGCCGGCCTTCATCTAAAACATGTTTTAATCGAACCTCATCCCTTTTTTTTTTAATATCTTTTTCCTCCGTCCGCCCGGTGGCCCTTACGTATTCACCAGACCTCGACGCTGATGTCCTTAGGCTGGGGATTCAGGCCCTTCTGGACCACAGGCTCTATTCGCCCCGCCCACCGGCCTAAACCGCCCGAGGTCTCTATAGAAACCCACCAGCTACAGTGGGGCGTGACACCGACAAGATCGACAGGGGCCTGCGCCTATCGGGTCAAAGTCATCTTGGCGTGAGGCGCAAACCGGACCTCTGGTGTCTTACTTGAGGGAAGGCGGGAATACGTCGACAACCTCCGAGGCCGTACTGTATCTACCAATCAAGGGTCGATGTAGCTGTGATGGACAGGGATAGAGGGACGAGGCCTCAAATTCGGACTCTCACCCAACCGGCAGGCCGCAATACCGTGAAAGGGCCAATGAGGAGGCGGCGGGGGAGGGGCGAAGAGGCCGGTTGCTCCGGAAGTGGAGGGAGGGGATGAAAATGGCGCCCAGCTCGAAATCGGAGCGGAACAGCGGGGCTGGGAGCGGCGGTGGCGGCCCCGGGGGCGCCGGGGGGAAGCGGACAGCGGGGCGTCGGCGGGAGCACGTCCTCAAGCAGTTGGAGCGGGTGAAGGTGAGGCCCAGAGTCCTGGAGGATTGCGCCAGAGGGTGCGGAAGAGGGACGAGGGAGGCGGTGGGAGGGAGGGAGTTCGCGGGGTGAGGGGTTGTGGGCGGAGCCCCAGGGGAGGGGGTTGGAGGGAGGGAGTTGGGCGGCGCCCAGTGGAGAGGGCTTGGATGTAGGGGGCTCTCGCGGGGGCCTTGGATGGAGGGGTTGGAGGCGGGGCACCAGCGACGGGACTGGGATGGAGAGGACCTTACATGCAGCTGGAGGAGTAAAAGGAAAGGGGGCGATTCAGGGTCAGACTCTTCGAAACCCTGCTTCCGTGGCCCCTCCGTTATGGAGCCTTCTCGCCCCCATGGCAGAGCCCCTTCTGCTGGCTTTGCGCTTTGGTGTTCTCCCTGTCCTGTTCTTACTACCCAGTAGCTGGGAGTTTCTGTACCTGCTGCGGCCCCCTTACTGAATGGGAGGGAGCTCCCTGGAGAGGGCCTGGTCTTCCCCTTCAGACTGGGAGCCACCTGAAGAGGGTTTTTTTTTTCCTCACTTATCAAACTGTGTGCCAGGATCTCTCCCCCGTCAATTTGGGAGCTCTGAAAAGGCAGAGAGTTGTGAATCTGTGGTCGGGTCAGCACTGTGAATAGGGAGTGCGCCTTCTCTGTTAGGCAGGACCTGAGCTTCGTGAGGACAGGGCTGTGTCTCCTTTTGACTGGAGCTCCCTGGGCAGGAACAGTCTCCGCCCTTAGCCTGGGAGCTCCTTGCGTTGGACTATGGCTCCACCCTTAACTTGGAAGCTCTCTGGATGGGTATCAGGGTATGGAGTCTCCCTTGTCAGCCTGGGCCTTACTGACAAGGCTGTTCCATCAGACTATGATCTTGAGGGTTGAGCTGTCTCCCGCATTGACCAGGGAGCTCCCCGAGACAGGGCTATCCCTTTTCCACTAGACTGGATTTTCTTGAGGGCAGGACTGTGTATACCCCCTCAGACTGGGTGGCAGCCTTGATGTCCTTATCACCTAGCACCCAGCTTATGTCTGCCTGTCTCCCCAAATCCTTCCTTGGTGGAGTTTTTGGGGTGAAGGTGGCAGTTCAAAGGGGGCTAAGTTAATTGAGAAGGGGGGGTCAGGAAGGAATTGGAAGGCCACTGGTCTGCCCCACCCTTATGTCTGCCTCTGCTGGTCCCCAGCTGAGGCCAGGGCTGTCCCAAAGGGACTGAGCACTCTGTGTGTTGGCTAGTGGGTCAAGGACAGGTGAGTGCAGTTGGCCAAACTCCCATACCAGCCTCCTTAACAGTTGAGGACACCCACAGCTCAGTGTGCTGTGAGGCAGCCTTCAGGAAGGCAACCAAGTGGCTGGCCCAGTGTGGCCAGGGGTGACTAGGAACACTTCCAAGGAGGAAAGGGGGTGATGCCAGTGCTGGTCCTTAGAGTTTGGGACCTTGGGTAAGAGGGACCATGAGGCTGAAGAAGTGTGGGGCTGTGAGGGTAGCCTGGGTCCCTGGTGGAGAGGGAGGGTCAAGGGAAGTCCAGCCCATCCATCTTTCTTAGCTAATCCCACCTTCTAGAGCTTGGACCACCCTTGATTTTTATGGTTGGCAGGGAGTAGGCTTGCGTGTAGCACTGCTCTACCTTGGGTGAGGGGATGGGGGCACTGCACGTGGCCTCTGCCCAATGGTGCCTCAAGAGTCCTGACCGCCCCTTCCCTAGATCAGTGGGCAGCTCTCCCCTCGCCTCTTCCGGAAGCTGCCACCCAGAGTCTGTGTCTCCCTTAAGAGCATCGTGGACGAGGACTTCCTCTATGCAGGGTGAGGCTAAGGCCGGGCAGGGGGCAGCTGGGTAGGGTGGTGGGCTGACCCTGACCTGGCCCATCTGCCCTCTGCCCTGCCAGACATATCTTCCTGGGCTTTTCCAAGTGCGGCCGGTACGTTCTCTCCTACACCAGCAGCAGTGGGGACGACGACTTCTCCTTCTACATCTATCACCTGTACTGGTGGGAGTTCAACGTCCACAGCAAGCTCAAGCTGGTAGGGCCAGGCTCAGCACTCAACAGCGTGACCCCACCAGGTCATGCCACCCCTCTGAGCCTCAGGTTCCTTGAGGAGATAGTGTGCTCATTGGGAAATGGTCAAGGTTCTATGTTAGGTCAAACTACATGAAATTGTCATTTTTAGAGTGAAAATGGGTAAATAGCGGCAATTTACGTGGTTCAACTAAGCATATATAACCCATTGAATCTCAGACCCATTAGCTTTGTTATGACCAAGTGGGTTGCCACACTGGCTTTGGCCCTGACCTTGACTCCTTGAATCCCCACCCCGACACCAGGAGATGGGTGCTATTACCCCAGTTTTCATATAAGCTCAGCAAGGTAAATGGATTTTAGGTGGATGGGGCTTGGAACCAATGCGTTTGGCTGAGTCCCATCTGCTGGAGCAGGGCTCCTGTGGGCTTCATCCAGTCCAAGGCCCAGCCTTCCTGTTTCCCCTGTTCATGAGGGCTGCCTCCTCAGCCTGTCCTCAGGAAGGCAGAGGGGTGTGGGCTGGAGGCTGCTTGGGGCTCTCTGGCCTGAGACACTACCATGGGGCTGTTTCTGCCAGCTCAGTCCTGGCCTCAATTCCAGCCCAGCACTGTGCAGCCTCTGGTGGGCTCCTGCAGGCCCTGGCCCACTCTGACCAACACTGACCGATACTGTGCTGCTCAGGTCCGACAGGTGCGGCTCTTCCAGGATGAGGAGATCTATAGTGATCTGTACCTGACCGTGTGTGAGTGGCCCAGTGATGCATCCAAGGTCATCGTCTTTGGTTTCAAGTGAGGCTCAGGGATGAGGAGGCTGAGGGTAGGTAGGGGAGGGCACATGGGCCAAGCAGCTGAGGCTGTGCTGGCCCCCAGCACCCGCTCAGCCAATGGGATGCTTATGAACATGATGATGATGAGTGACGAGAACCACCGCGACATCTACATCAGCACGGTGGCTGTACCACCCCCAGGCCGCTGTGCCGCCTGCCAGGAAGCCAGTCGGGCCCATCCAGGTGAGGGGCTGGGGGACTTTGGAGCTCAGGCTGCCTGCCTCCCTACTCCAGGGTAGTGACTAAGCCCATGGGCATGTGTTGCTACAGGTGACCCTAGCGCACAGTGCCTGCGACACGGCTTCATGCTGCATACCAAGTACCAGGTGGTGTATCCCTTCCCCACTTTCCAGCCCGCCTTCCAGCTCAAGAAGGACCAGGTGGTACTGCTCAACACCAGCTACTCCTTGGTTGCTTGCGCTGTCTCAGTCCACTCGGCAGGTAGGCCCCAGGTCTGATGATAGTCTCAGCATTTGCTGTAAATCCTGCAAGGTCAGTCTTGTCACTACCCCATGTGACAAGAAGAGACAGACTTGGAGAGGTGCCTCATCCAAGATCACACAGCTACCAACTGGGAGTGGTGAGATCCAAACCCAGCCATGCCTCACCCCAGCACTGTCTGCTAGAACTTTCTGTGGGGCTAGGATGTTCCGTGTCTGTGTCCACTGCAGCTGCCACCAGTAGAAACATGAAAGTGGCTCATGTAACCAAGGAACTGAGTGTTTATTTCATTTTCGTTACATTTAGTTTAAAATCACATGTGGCCAGTGGCAGTCATGCTGGACCACACAGTACTGCCTTATCTTCAAAAGGAGAAACATTAGTTCAAAATTTTAGGGAGTGGTAAATGGACAGATGACCCTCTTACATCTTGGTAATCAGAGAACTGCCAGTGAAAACCAGAAGGTGATGTCCCTGAACAGAATGGCAAACATTAGGAAGCTGGATAATGCCACTTGTTGGTCATGCTGTGGAGCCCTGGGGGTTTCCCCCCACCTACTCCCAGGGCAACATGGCAACAGAGTGTGACTTAGGCCCAGCAGCCCTGCACCTGCACATGTCCAAGACTGTGGTGGTGGGAGCTGGGGGCCAGCTGGCGTTCATTCCTGGGGATGTGGGAGGCAGACTAGGGCAGATACTGCCCTCAGATCACCAGACCCAGTGGGAGCTCCAGCATCATGTCTAGGGAGGACGCCTTAAAGTTTGCAAATGCAAAAGAAACACAAGATCTATAACTGAATAACATGCATAAATATAAAATGTCTCAATTTCACAACAATGTAGTCAAATGAAAAGAAGTCCACTAACTGCAATAAGGGTTGTGCCTGGGGTGGGAAGGCCATGGGCATGAAGAGAGGACTGATTGTCCAAAACAACCCACAGGTGCACTCTCCCTTGTGCCTTTCCCTTCCCCCGCTTCTTCCCTCCAGGTGTGTTACCTTTACCTTTCTCCTAAGCTCCAAGGGCCCTTCTTTTGCTTCTGTAACTTGTTTCTTGAGCCTACACAGCCCAGTTGGCTCACTTCAATTACCTTTGTAACTTTCTAAATAAACTTTGTCTTAGAATTTGAAAAAATAAGAGAGCCCACAAACTAGCCAGGACCAGGGCACCTTGTGTCTGGACCCGACCCATTAGGGGCCTCCCACCCCTACCCTGGCCTCCTGAGCCCATGTGGGCAAGGCCCTGCCCCTCCCTGAGCTGTGATTCCCTAGTGAGCCTGGCCTGGATGGCCTGGCCCGTGCTCTCTGCCCTCTCAGCCATGGGTCCTGTTAAGAAGGACCACATCAGACAGGACTCAGCCATGTGCACCCAGCCCAGGGAAGGGGCCACTGTCACTGATACCTAATGCTCATCTCACTGGAGGAGGGTATGTATATACAGGAGGAAAGTTTTGACTTGGCCATTTTCATTTTCACCCCCCTAACCCCCAGAAGTGCCACCACTCTGCTGGTTAGGAGGGCTTTGGTAGACTCTAATTATCTCGTGGTGTGGCCTTGGATAAGTTTCTATGAACTGAGAGGAACACCCCCACCCCACCATTGCTTGTGGGGGCCCAAAGGAGGTGGGGCAGGTTGGGCACAGGGTCTGACCATGGTGCTGCTTAGTTCATGTAGTGTGGTGGGGCTTTCCATGCCGAGCCCACATTCCCTAGAAGAAGAGTGGCCCTAGTGAGGCAGAGACGGAGAGGCTGAGGATTCCCAGGCTTTGCCTGCACTGGTCTGGCTCACGTTGAGAAGGATGGTGTATAGTAAACTCACAAGTTTACTTGGCTTTTTTGTTTGTTTTTGATATGGCTTTTATCTGCTGTCACCATCAACTGTCAGTTCCCCAAAGGCAGGGGCTTTTTGTTTTGTTCACTGCCGTGTCCTGTGTCTGTTGCATACAGTAGATGCTCAGGAATAAGGTTAGAATGAATGTGTCCGTGTGTGTGCATATAAAAGGCCTTTTGCTCTTTTGGGTGTTTTGTACTGATCATTTAGCGTAGAATTTCTTAGAACTCCTCCAGGGTGGGAGAGTGCTGGACTTAAGTTCTTTTATTGACACCGCTGCCCCTGCACCTATATCTTTTTTTATATTCCAGGTGATAGCAGCTTCTGCCAAATCCTGTATGACCACACCACCTATCCCCCAGCCCCGCCCAGTCCCCCTGGGCCCCAGAGCCTAGAGGTGCCCCCAGCACTCCCCAGCCTCTGCCCTGAGGTGGCCCCAGCCTATCCCTCTGGGGTCCCTGAGCCCTCACCCGCCATCGCCAAAGCCAAGGAGTTTGTAGCCGACATCTTCCGCAGGGCCAAAGAGGCCAAGGGTGGGACCTCAGAGGAAGCCCGGCCACCCTCTTGCACGGGGCCCTCAGGCAGCTGCTGCCGTCCATCCTCTGAGCCTCTAGCTCCAGGTGGAGAGGTGGCACCCCGGGACAGCCCCCCTGCAGCAGAGGAGCCAGTACCTGAACCTGGCTATGTCAACTACACCAAGCTGTATTATGTGCTAGGGTCCGGCGAAGGGACAGAGCCAGAGGATGGTGAGCAGGGAACCTGCCAAGCAGGCAGGGCCCCGGGCATGGGAGGCTAGCCTGGAGTGGACCTCAGGCCTCCTACTGCCCTCACCCGTACTTCCTGCCCCCTCAGAGTTTGAGGATGACAAGATCTCCCTGCCCTTTGTGGTGACCGATCTCCGTGGCCGAAGTCTGAGGCCCATGCGGGAGCGAGCTGCTGTTCAGGTAGGTAAGGGTGGCGGACAGGACAAGGGGCAGACCCAGCAGACCTGCTGGGGTGGTAGCTGGCACAGTCCTCCCCTGTCCCTCTACTCACTGCCCACAGGGTCAGTACCTGACAGTGGAGCAGCTCACGCTGGACTTCGAGTATGTCATCAATGAAGTCATCCGCCATGATGCCACCTGGGGCCACCAGTTCTGTTCCTTCAGTGACTATGACATCGTCATCCTGGAGGTGGGCCCAGGGGTGGAACAAAGTGGGTTCTGGGTCTCTCTGCTTTGGGGGTCACCTCAGTAGCTGTCCCCACCCATCCCTCACCCTAGGTCTGCCCAGAAACCAACCAGGTCCTGATCAACATTGGCCTGCTGCTTCTGGCCTTCCCATCCCCAACTGAGGAAGGCCAGCTCCGGTGAGTGGAGGGGAACCCTGCCATTGCCCAGCAGGATGCCACACTCAGACCTTCAGTGTAGGGGGCAGGGGGTTGTGAGAAGGTTCCCCCTGCCCCCGACTTGGATCAGGTGCTCCATTACTGTTCCAAAGACAAAAAAGCCCCTTGGGGCAGCCTAGGTTCCAGCTCTGTTCCCCAACCCCCTGCAGACCAAAGACCTATCACACCAGCCTCAAGGTGGCATGGGACCTCAATACGGGCATCTTCGTGACAGTCAATGTGGGTGACCTCACTGAGGTCAAAGGGCAGACCAGGTAAGGCTGGGTTGGGGCCAGGGCCCAGGGTGGGTGGCCAGAGCGATGAGTGCCCTTGCCCTCTTGCCCTCAGCGGCAGTGTCTGGAGCTCATACCGCAAGAGCTGTGTGGACATGGTCATGAAGTGGCTGGTGCCTGAGAGCAGCGGCCGCTACGTCAACAGGATGACTAATGAGGCACTGCACAAAGGTGGGCCCTATAACCTAATGACCGTAGGACAGAGCTCGTTTTCCCAGCGCCAGACCAGGCCCAGAGCAGACAAGAGACTCCGGTGTTGACGAGTGGAAGAGCATGCTGGCTATGCTAGTGGATGCTGTGGAACTGGGGTGAGGGGAGGGTAGCCTAGCCAGGCCATGCCTGGGGGCCAGCTCAGAGAGGGCCTAGCAGGTATGGCACCAAGAGACCCCCAGCCAGCTGCTCATTCATTCAGCAGACATTTATTGGGTGGCTATAGGTGGGAGACAGATAACACAGCAGGGTCCCTGCCTTCCAGAACCTTCTGGGCCCAAATTAGGTCTGGGAAAGAGGCAGGCCTCTCCCACAACTGGGTGTACAGTAGAGATTCCATGGTCTGTCCCAACCCTTCCCCACAGGGTGCTCACTGAAGGTTCTGGCAGACAGCGAGCGATACACATGGATTGTGCTGTGAGGGTCTGGCTGTCCTGGACATTGACTCCAACTACCTCCGTGGCCTGGGGGCTGGCCGCCCTCCTGGCAGCCTCTTGGCCAGCCGGCCGCCCAACAACCGCCACTAATGTTAGGCTGTGGGAAGAGGGCTGGGCAGGGCAGCCCCTGGTGGCCTCAGAGTCTGGATGCTTCTTATTTATGCCTATTTAAGTTGGGAAGGGGCAGAGGGAGGGAGTCCCCTGTCCCTCCAGTGTCAAGTGCCCCCCTTCATCCTGAACTGGGCATGGGCCATTGCTCCTTGTGTATTTCCCCCCTTCCCAGGCTACAGGTGTGGACATTGCCCCCCTGGGAGGCTGAATAGACCCTGATTCCTGCCCCAGGCCTCCCCACCCGAGGTGGCAAACATCGTGGCCATCCCCTCCCCCATTACTCCTCTTCATGTAATAAATGTTTTATTTCTGAACCTCGCTGAGTTCTCTTAACAGCAATGGGGGCAACTAGAGTCTCCAGCCCCCAAAAATGCCCTCCCCCCCAAGGCCCTCGAGTCAGCAGTAGCCAAATATCACAGCGGAATTTATTGTTTTAAGAAAGACTACAAAAAGGTAGAAAACGGCTTGGCACACTAGACTACCACACTTTCACTGCTGGGAGGGGGGCCCAAGGGCATGGTGGGGAGTGGGTTGCCACCCCAAAAGCTTGCAGCACTGCGGAGCACACAAAATAGTGATTTTTATACAATAGGTCAGGCTTTTTTTCTTTTTTTGATTTTTGCCATAAACATCTATCTCACAGCTTGAAAACACTGAGAAAACTGGAACAGATAAGGCCATGATGGTTGGAAAAAAACCCAAGTTACCGACTCCGCTTGGGCGGCACTCACAAATCGCACAATAGTCATGGAGGGGCAGGGGTGGGCGCACGGCATTGAGAAGCACAGAGGTTCCATTACAAACCGGCGGCAGGATGTGGGGGGCGGGTCTTGGATCTGAGCAAGTGGAGCCCAGGCCTTGACGGGCAAGTCACTTCCAGGCCCTGCTGCCCGCAGCAGGCCCCTCCAGGCTCCCGCACCAGGCCCAGCCCACTGCTCTTTGGAAGCAGGAGGCCGTGCCCCCTACTGTCCTCAGAGCCAGGCCGGGCAGTGCCCCCCTCCGGGGCTGTGGGG